>NC_138379.1:2572870-2606099 GCF_054177405.1 Leptonychotes weddellii | reverse complement strand
ATCCCTCCCTCCCTCCCTCCGTCCACCCACCCACCCATCCATCGATCCCTCTATCCATGGATACATCCATCCACCCATCCACGAATCCCTCCTTCCCTCCCTCCGTCCACCAACCCGCCCATCCATCGATCCCTCTATCTCTCTAACCACAGATGCATCCATCCACTCATCTCTCCATCGAATGGTGATTTGAACTATCGAGTGAGCCCCTCCCCTGGGAAGACAGCAGGGAACAAGACAGATTTGACCCTGGCTCCTCAGAACTCCCAGCCTGTGGAAACAATGACTAGACAAGTAAACCCAGTGTGGTGAAGGTTCTTGGAGGACTGCACAGGTGTCTGCCCTGGGGGTAAGGCAGTGGGGGCTATTCTAATTAAGGGGGGGGTCAGGGAAGGCTTCTTTGATCACATGACTAGAAGTCTTGGCTAGTGCCCAAGTCAGCCAGGAAAGGCAGGACCCCAAAGGCCAGAGAGCTAAGAGGTGGTAGTTGGGCTCATCCTCAGGGTGAGTCTCCGGGCATGTCTGAAAGCCAGGATACTATAAACTGTGCGTCTTAGATCCCTGCAGGTGTGGGGCGCTGGGTGTATGTGAGGGAGGCACGTGTGGGTGGGGGACCCCCTAGGAGGCCGCTGCGTTCATCTATTGTTTCACTTCTCTTAAGGCAGAGCTGGAGCCAACAGCTTGGGTGGTCCTGGGCCTCAGCTGGTCACACGGAGCTGGGCAGTGTGGGCACCCAGATCTCCACGGGGATCTTGGTGCCTAATTCCAGGGCAGCACCTGTGTGGCTGACCACGCAGCAAGTGGAGGGAACATGCATCGCCCCAGAAACCAATGGGCAAGACTAGGTATAAAGCACCTAAAAAACCTGAAAAAATGATTTCCTTCCTCAAATTTATTTCTCTGGACCCCTTTCCCCACAGCTTGCAGCCAGCACCGAGTGTGGGGAGGTGTCTTGCAGGTGGCCGCTACCTGGGACAGGTGAGGGCCGTGCCTTCCAGACTGGGTGGTGCTTACAGAGCGTTGTCCCGGAATGCACTGCTGCGGAATACATCAATAACGCAGAAAAGTAACAGTCCTCCTTTCCCTCCTCCAATGTCACCCTCCTTCCCAGGGGCGACCGCAAGCATCAATTTGAGTGGTATTATTCCAGACTTTTCTTCATGTATCTCTGGGCCTACGGATGAATGCAGAAACATGTAGGTGTTCTTTCTAATAAAATGAGGTCACTCTTGAGTCTGTGACTCCTTCTGTGGCTTGCTCTTGTCACTTAGGACCCATCTCGCTTGGCTTGGCTGGGACAACTGGATTTCTAGCATCTTTTCCAACAGCCGCACAGTATTCCATGGAGAGCCAAGCCAGGGTTTCTGAAGGCCGTTCTGTCGAGGGCCACCCTGCCACACAACCCGCCAAGAAGGTCCTCTCCACTCTCTCTCTGAAGGCAGACTGACCACCCAGAACCCCAATTAGGCAGGCCCGGCCAAGCCCGAGCCACGGGGCGAGGAGGGGGCCCTGGGGGAGGAACCAGCAACGGCGGCATTGCTGTGAAAACGTGGGTAAGAGTGAGGGTCAGGGAGAGACATAATTCATTCGGGGAGTTCTGGGCAGCCTTCAAATCATGGACCACAGCTCTGATGTGGAAAAACGGTCTCCGCATGCTGTTTCAAAAAAGCAGGTTACAAAGGAGCGCATGACAAGGAGTCCAGTTTTCAGGGAGAAAAGGTGTTTGTGGGAAAGATCTGCAGAAAACACGATTTTCTGGGGCTCCCAGGGGCTGCTGGGCTCCTTCCGGGGGCAAGACCGGTGCCCTTTGCGGACTCACTTCCTTGGTAAGTTGTATGCCCACCCCCGACAGATGTTAGTGTTTGAAAAGGGAAAGACAAAGAGACGGAGGGAGAGAGGAGGTCTAGAGCTTGGGGGGGCGGGGATGGGAGAAGGAAAGCAGAGAGGAGGAAGGCAAGACGGGCAAGGGGACCCAAGCCCGCTGTGCAGGCTGGTGCGGGCGAGTCAGAGTGCCACGCTCAGCATCTTCCATGCTCCTGGGGTCGCATCTGCTTTTCCTTCCCTAAAACAAACAGCATTTCAGAGCTCGGCTTTTGTCTTCGCAGAGGGAGCGTTGCGTTTGAACATCTTTCAGAAGAGGAGGGGGATCCCGTTAAGACTCCTTGCGACCGTCCTTTCTCGGGAGGGCAGACCTGGCTGGCAACAATCTCCCCAGAACAGTTAAAAAATCCAGAGACAATGAGACTCAATTTAAACAGGGGGAGTAGGAAGGCCCCATTTCCTCTGAAATCTCAGATATTCTCAAAGTATCAGCTGGTGAGTGACGGTGTGCTGCCTCAGTTTCCCTTGTGGTCCCATCACAGGGCTCCACCCTCAGGACCTCAGCTGACCTTGATTCCTTCCCAAAGGCCCACCTCCACCTGCCATGCCATTGAGAGTCAGAGCTTCAACACAGGGGTCTCCACAGCTCTCTCCACACCCCTCCAATGCGTCCACTCAGTACCTGACATCGGCCAGGTGCTCTCTCCGAGGTCACTCACGAGATCGCTCAGTCCTGTGGCCACACCTGTCTGCAACAAGGACCTTCTGGGCCCCCGCGCCCCCCGGGTGAAGCCCAGACGTCTCTGCCTTGCGTCTGCTAACGAGTGAGGCTCCAGGCCGCTGCCCCGCCCCACGCCTGCCAACAGCAGGTGCTCAGAAAACCCTCACGGCCACAGGGGAGAGGGACTCCCGCCGGAAGCCGGGACGATCTTGGGTGGCGGCCACGCGTGGGGCTGGGGAGGGGGCCCCGAGGCCACCTCTGCTGACCTTTGAGGGCCCTTTCCATGCCTCTTCAAACACGAGTGTACAAGTCCCAGCAAGCGTACTTGTTTGGCTGCAAGATATTTGGAAGACACATGTACACTTTAGCTTCCGCAACGGCTGGGCCAGGTGAGGCCCCTTTTCCGGGGATGGACTGCACCTTCCCGGTGCTCAGTATGCAGCCAAGTGGGAAAACCTAACCTGTGAATGGTTTGTGTTTTTTTTAAAGATTTTATTTATTTTAGAGAGAGAGCAAGCATGAGTGGGGGGAGGGGCAGAAGGCGAGGAAGAGAGAATCCCAAGCAGACTCCCTGACACGGGGCTCGATCCCAGGACCCTGAGACCATGACCTGAGCCCAAATCAAGAGCCGGATGCTTAACAGACGGAGCCACCCAGGCGCCCCAACCTAACCTGTCAATGGTTTTAAGATGAACGCTCAGTTGAGCAGTGGATGAAGTTGGGATATGGCAATTAAATGTTTACTAAAGTAAATGGTCCCATTACATTTTCTTATTTTGGATCCTCAATAGGTGCTTTCTAGATCTCTTTGGCTCTCAGGAAGCTAAGGAGTTCTTTGCCCAAAAGGGTCCTAGAAGGCAGGGGTGTCGTTTTGATGACCTGAGCCTGTTTCCCCGGGGGCATAGTGGTGGCTATCCCCTCTACCTGCCCCACGGGACTTCCATGGAGGGACGTCGCCCCCAACACACGTGCCCCAGGATGGCCTCTGCACAGCCTCACAGCCCCCGACGATGTCAGGCAGGACTGGCGTGTGAGACCGACGCTGAGGGGGCTGTCATGATTACTGTTCATATCGTCCGTTCACTCATTCATTGATCCATCTGTCCATCCATCCATTCACGGACTCACTCACTCACTCATTCAGGTACATGCCAGACACCCATCTGACATGATGATGGACACGCACAGGGCCCGCAGCGTCAGGCATGGCGTGGACCCATGCGGCAGGGAGTGAAGAACTGCAGTCACGTGGCCCAGGGCTGCCAGGCAAGGAGAGCTCGGGACACGGGGCACACCCCCCAGAGCTCCCAGGGTGGGCAGAGGCCACACCCTGGCCTTCCCGGGCCGCCCCGGCTATGTCCACAGGCCCGGCCACGCAGCCACACCCAGCCCCTGTGGTCATCGGGTCAAGACCAGGGAGGGCCCCGTGGCGCTGCCCCACCGGAATCCCCTCGAAGTCACAGGCCTGCTCCCGCCTCCCTTCCCACCAAGATGGGAAGAAGCCTCCAGAGACACAGGCTGTTTGTATCAACAGAAAATTGGTCCTTTTAAAAACTGAGCGTAGTGCCCATCGGATGCCCATCGACAGACACGTGGATGCACGTGGACTCCCTCCGCACAGTGGAATATCGCTCAGCCATAAACCCAGGCCACGGCATGGCCGGCCCCCAACCTGCTGCCGGGCAAAGGAAGCCGGACCGAACAGACCACACGTCGTGCGACCCTGTCCACGTCCAGTGTCCAGAGGAGGAGACTCCGTGGAGATGGAGAGCAGACGGGTGGTCGCCAGGTGGGGGGAGCAGGGAACAGGAGTGACGGCTGACCGGCACAGGGTTCCTTGAGGGGCGGCGAGAACGTTCTAGAACTAGACAGAGGTGGTGTCGAGAACGTTCTGGAACTAGACCGTGGACGCACAAAATGCCACTGTATCGTCCCTCTTAAAATGGTTACTTTTCGCCTCAGTGGAATTTTAAAAAGTCAATGGAACACATGACGAGCCGGGAGGGCTTCAGGCCTGGGGAGGTGGGTTGTCATTTTGGAGCCCATCTCCCGGGGGTGTCATACCTGGAGACACTCGTCACACTTCCCATCCCCTGGGAGGCTGGGGAAGGGGCCGGCAGCCCCCCGGCGTGAGCTGTGTGCTGGGGAGCAGCGAGATGTGAAGCCCCTCCCTCCGCCCTCCCACGCCGGCAACAGTGGGGGCACAGGACACCCGCTCTTCTGCGCCCCCCCCGCCCGGGCCACACTGCCCAGGGGGCGGGGGTGGGCACCGGCAGCCTAGCCACCCCAAAGCCCTCCCTGGCGCCAGCTGAGTCTGCCCGCGTTTGTTAAAAATACACAGCACCGTCTGCAGCAACATGTAATTTAATAAATTTATTTATAATGTGACTGAGCTTGTTTTAAAGACGAGCTTTTATCTCCGAGATGGGGCATCAGGGGCCGCCCCTCACCTGGCATGGAGCGCTCTCTGCCCGGGGCCATGCGCTCTGTAGACCAACTGCCCCGGGACGACCCCTCTGGGAAGGCGGAGAGTCACCCGGACCCTGGGCGTGCAGCCTGCACCTTGTCCCGGGACAGACGGGGCCCACAGGCCCGTCCAGGACAAGGATCCTCACTCTGCTAGGTCTGATGGTGTCGCTCCCCCAGTTCATGCCCCCCAGAACCTCAGAATGTGACCTTCTTTGTAAGGAGGTCTCTGCAGAAGTGAGAGTTAAGATGAGGTCACAGCGGAGTCGGGTGGGTCTCAATCCGATGACTGGTGGCCCCATAAGAAAAGGAGGGGCAGCCGTGAGTGGAGGCCGGAGGGGCTCGGCCACCGCGCAGGGATGCCCGGGCTTACCAGAACATGGAAGAGGCAGGATGGACCCTCCCCTGACACCTCCCAAGAAACCAACGCTGCTGACACCTTGATTTTGGAATTCTGACCTCCAGAGATGTGAGAGCATAAATATGTGTTGTTTTGGGCTGCCGGGTCTGTGGTCCTTTGGTACGGCAGCCCCAGGGCACGGACCCCTGCCCGCCCCCTCCGTGAGCTTCCATCCCGCTAGCTCTGAGGAGCACCTGGTGCGTGGTAGGTGCTTGCACGAATGTGTGGAGGGCCCGAGGGGTGCCTGGCTGTGTCCGGACGCTTTGCTGTCACACGGCCGGTCACTCATCGCAGCCCCCTCTGGTCCACCTGGTGTCTGGGAATCAAAGGCAAGGGGTGTGTCTGTGTGGTGGTTCTGGAAGAATCCACAGGCCACGGAGTGGGGACTGTCCGGTGCTTCTGAGGGACGGGCTGGGTGGCGGGAGGGGTTCCAGGGTGTGGGGACAGAAGCAGCAGCGTGTTCCAGAGACCTGGCCTCGTCCTGTCTGGGACCCCGGGCCCTGCTATGCCCAGAGGACTGTGGGACTTCATGGAAACGAAAAATGCCAGGAGCAGAGTCTGAATGTGGGTCCGGGGGCCCAGCGGGCACTGCCTGGGACAGACAGCGGGGGCCGGGGTGCCCGAGGGCTGGCCAGCGGCTACTTCTCCACTGCTCCCTCCCGCATTCCCTCACCCCGTGTTTGTTGAGCGCCTGCTGCCACGGGGCGGGGGGGGGGCGGCGGGCTGTAAACATGAGAGGGGTGGCCCCCCGCCCACACCCCACAGTTTGCTTTCCCCCAGGTGGTGGGTACTCTGATGGGGCACGCGTGGGTACTGGGGAGTCCGGAACTGGGGCCTTACCTGAGCTCAGGGAATCATGGAGGCTTCTCGGAGGAGGCGTGCACGCTGCAGCCTGAAGGCTGCAGGAGGCAGGCTGGAGGGACCCAGGCCGTGTGTCAGGCCGAGTGTGCCACGTGGGCAAAGGCCCGAGATGGAGGGCAGAGCGGCTGAGAGCAGACCAGGGAACAGACGTGGGGCCTCCGCAGGCACAGGCACGGGGAGTGGACAGGGCGTGTGTCCTCCCTCCAACGCGGGCAGGCTGAGTGGCTGGTGCCCATGCCCTGCTGTACCCATCCACAACTGACACCCAACCGCTGACCTCTGCTGTTTGCTGAGGCTGCCACGGACGGACGGCGCGACTCATGAGGACGTGACAAGAGGTCTGACGGGGACGAGGGGGCTCAGAAGTCACCATGACCCTGGAGCGTGCACCCCGGCTGCCCCAGGAACCGCCACAGTCACACGACCTCGGGTTCAAATCCTCACCCCACCACAGCTCTGCCACAACTCTGCTCACCTGAAAACGCCCTGAGCCTCAGTTTCCCCACCTGTGAAATGGGAAAACCTGCCCTCATGGACAGGAACCCAAGTCACATAATCCCAGCACCAGAGACCATCCTGCACTTCAGTGTCCCGGGGCCGCCATAACAAACTACCTGAAACTGGTGGCTTAGAACAGCAGGAAGTCCAAAGTCAAGGTGTCTGCAGAGCTGTGTGCTCCCTGAGGGTGCTGGGGGAGGACCCTTCCTGCTTCTTCCCGTTCCGGGGGCTCCAGACGCCCCTCCAGCCTCTGTGGCCACACACCCCGCCCCTCCGTGTCTGAGCCTCTGTCTCTGGTCTCTTACAAGGACACCGATGACTGAACTAGGGCCGACCCCGGAAGCCAGGATGGTCTTGTCTTGAGACCTCGACGTAACTGCAAAGACCTTTTTTCCAAATAAGGTCCCATTCACAGGTTCTGGGTGGACGTGAGTTTTAGGGATATGGCTTTTTTTTTTTTTTTAAAAGATTTTATTTATTTATTTGACAGAGAGAGAGACGGCGAGAGAGGGAACACAAGCAGGGGGAGTGGGAGAGGGAGAAGCAGGCTTCCCGCTGAGCAGGGAGCCCAATGTGGGGCTCGATCCCAGGACCCTGGGACCATGACCTGAGCCGAAGGCAGATGCTTAACCGACTGGACTACCCAGGCGCCCCATGGGACGTGGCTTTTTGGCCATGACATGCTGTTAACGTTTGGTTTACTTCTCTTCTGTCTTTCTACGGCCATGTGTAGATACATGCTCTTCCCCCCCATGACTGAGAGCTGTCCATACTTGTATTTTGCATCGTTTTGGAAGCTCTGCACAGGCGCCCCCAGGCCCACTGAAGAAAGCTGATGACAAGGGCACTTAGTGTCCATGTCCAGGCGCAGGCGGACAGCAGGGGCTGCAGGGATGGGACGTGCTGGGCACGAGGTCGCTGGCCCTGCCCCATCTCCCGTCCCGTCACTACTGTCTGAGCTTGCTCCCCCACGACACAGGCTCCCCATGTCCCCAGGACTCCAAAGACTCCAGTCCAAGAAACGAGAGAGATGCAGACCCTCAGCAGACATGGGAAGCAGGAGCCCGAGGACCAGTTTTCTCTCGACTACACGGTGCGTTCGGAGCTTACTGGAAAAACCACGTGGGTGGCGGCCTGTGCGGCTGGCAACAGGCAGGACTAGCGATTTCCCTCGACCTGGCAAGGTCCCCCCTGAGATGCCGCCTCCCGAGAGAGGCCCTCCTGGCACCCCATCCAAAGATCTCCCGCGAGCCCACCCTTTCCGTCTGCTCGGTATACGGCTCAGTGCTGCCCCTCTGGACGCCCTAGGGGTGGCCCTTCAGGACCCCGGCCACATCCCGGACAGAGGCGTGGAACCGGTTCCTATCCCCCGCTGGTGGAGACGTGCTGTGGACGGGGTCCCCAGGAGGGGCCAGCAGAGCCTGCTTTCAGCTGCGGGTGACAGAGCGGCAAGGTTGTGTCAGGCGTCCGTGTGGCCGTGTCGGGTGAGTGAGGGGCACATGTGTACAACTCTGGGCAATTTTGTGCAGCTGGAGTGTAGGCTGTGTGGTGGTGGAGAAGGCACAGGGAGAGTCTGGAAATGCAGGCTATGGGGCCTTGAATGCCTGGGCAAGGAGTCTAGGACGGATCCACAGCACAAATGACTCAAGGAGAAATAAAATCCCGAACGGTCCTGTAACCGTGAGAGAAACTGCACCAGAAGGTACAAATCTTTGCAGAAGGCAAATATGAGGTCCATGATGGCTCTCTGAGTAGGGTCGACCCATCGTGGAAGGAACAGATAATTCTAACCTGAACGACGTTCTCCGAAGGAAAGAGAACGAGGAACACTCCCCAGTTTTTGTGAGATTGGCATAAGCTTGGTTCTTCAATCAAGAAAAGGAAAGTATTAGATGGGAAACTTATAGCAAATCCTACTCATGACCTTGGATGCAAAACCCCTAACTGAAATAGTAGCAAATGGAAATTAGCATTAGTATTAAAAAGGTTACTACATCGTGACAGGTGGGGTTGTCCTAGGAACCTGAGGCTGGACTACTAGACAATCAGTTAATGTAATTAATTAGCAAAGGAGAAAAGCCACACAATTTTTTTTAAGTGATGTACAAAAGCCCTTGATAAAATTCAGTATTCATTTGCAATTAAACCAAAACCTCTCGGCACACTAGGAAGGGAATGAAATGCTTTAACTTGATAAACCGCATGCCAAAAAAACCTAGAGTCAACAGAAATGTTGAAAGCATTTCTTTTAAGATCAGGAATGAGACAAGTATTCCTGCTTTCATCGCTTCTAGTTAACATTTTATTAGCAGGCCCTACCCAGCAGAGAGAAAGGAATAAGAGATCCAACCAACAGATAAAAGATGGGAATTAATAAGAGAATTTTTGCAAGCTGGCTGAGTAAAAAAATCGATATGCCAAAGTCAGCTGCATTTCTAGCCACGATCAGCAGATGTAATGTTGAAAAATATACCATGAAACGACGAAAATTCAACCACCTAGGAATGAATCTAAAAACGTCGCAGAAGCTCTTTATGGAGACAATTATAAAATCTGTTTGAAAGACATTAAAGATGACCCAAATAAGTGGAGAGATAGATCACATTCTTGGGTGGGAAGACGATACTGTAAAGAAGTCAGATCTCTTCAGATTGGTCTATTCTGGGTCAATGCAATTCTAATAAAAATCCCAACAGGGTTTGTGTGTGTGTGTGTGTGTGATGTGTATGTAACTTGGTAAACTGAATGAAAAACGTATACGGAAGAGTAAAGAACTGAGAATAGCTAAACCAACCTTGAAGAGGCACAGGGGGTCGGGGTGGTGGGACTCGTTCAGATGACAATGAGATGGTGCTGGGATAGACAAAGGCACCCAAGACAGCCCAGAACCAGGCTGCACCCGCGTGGAAGCTTAGTTCACGACTGTGCCAGCACTGTGGGTCTTGGAGAAATGCATCTTATCCCAGTAACCACGCTGGAAGAATGGGTTTTCCACGTGTGGGGAGAATGAGATTCAATCCCGACCTCATGCCATACACACACAAAAATGGATTCCCGGATTAAGGACGAACACGTGGGAAAGGTGAACTGATTAAGTTCTCAGAAAGTAAGGTTGGAAAATATCTTCATGAACTCTCGGTAGAAAACAATTTCTTTTTTTTTTTAAGATTTATTTATTTGAGAGAGAGACAGAGAGAGTGTGTGTTCAAGTAGGGGGAGGGGCAGAGGGAGAGAAATCCTCAAGCAGGCTCCCCACTGCTCGGACCCTGATGCAGGGCTGGATCCCATGACCCTGAGATCATGACCTGAGCCAAAACCAAGAGCCGGATGCTCAACAGACTGAGCCACCCAGGTGCCCCAATAATTTCTTAAATAAGGCACAAAGAAGGTATACTTTTCCCTAGAGGAGAAGTTTGATAGATTTATCTATGTTACATTAAGGACTTCTCATCATGAATAGAGTGAAAAGGCAAGTTGAGATGTAGTAAAGAGAACATACAATGAGCACAAATCACTAAGAAAATGATAACCTCGGGGCACCTGGGTGGCTCAGTCAGTTAAGCATCAGCCTTTGGCTCAGGTCATGATCCCAGGGTCCTCACCAAAAACTCAGCAAGATGTGAGAACAAGCCCGGCAACGAAAAGGAGCTCTGAATGATCCATCAATGTTTGGAAAGACGCTCAAGTCCACGAATCACCAGGCATAGCAAACCGCAGCACCTGTGGATGACCACGTGGTGCCCCCAGAATGCCACCCCTCGAAGCAGTAGGGCAGCTGGAGGGACTGCCGGGGACCGCTCTCTGCCACCAGCTGGGAAAGCTGGACGCGCGGCCCCCGTGATCCAGCAGCTGCTCTATCAAGAGGACAAGAGGATGTGGATGCCTGCAGACCCGCGCAGGAGCGCCTGGGGCTGCCCTGTTCATGGCCACAACGCCCAGGAGGCCACCAACTGTCCATCAGCAGGAGAACGGACACCTGCCATGGTAGCTACCCACAGCGCCGTGCCCCAAACTCCCACGTCACAAAAACTCTGGAAACAAATTGCATTTTTGTTTTTGTAATTTGATTGGTGGCAAATCCTGGTGTGAACAGATCATCTGTGTTTATCCCAGGTGATGGGAACATCCACGGGGTTGACGTGGAAGAATCAGCAGGCTGGATCATGTGGGACCTACACGGCTGGGACTGTACCAAAATACACAGCCTCCCATATTTCATAAAATTTACTTTCTAGTGTAAAATGAATATATGCACAATGTATCCTTTGTTCTGAAACGCACTTGGCCCCATGGGCTCTGGGTAAGGGATGAGGGACCCGTCTTGCCCCACAGTGGAGTCTTCTCTGGCTGGGAGAACAAACACAAACTACACACATCTAGAGTAAACCTCAAAAGAATAATGATGAGCCACAGAATCCAAATGGCATAATTCCATTTACATGAAGTCACGAAGCAGGCAAAGGAAGCTTTGTTCGGCAATGTAGACACAGGTATAAAGCCACGAGGAAAATCGACAGAAGAAAGTGTCAGGGATTCACTCACAGGCAAGGGCCCTGCTCTCCCCGCAACGTGTCCCTCGGCTCCAGCCGGCACTTCCCCAATGCCTCCGGACATGGGACCTCAGGACGGAACCTGTCACCGATGGGCAACGTCCACTCCTCTAGTCCAGGCCTGATCAGCCAGTGAACCCCAACTCTCCACTAAGATCAGGCAGGGGGCTGTGGATGCCACCTGGGGTCGCTGCTGAGCCCCACCCTGCACTGCTCCTCATTGCTTCTCCCAGCCTCCCCTCCTCCGTACAGGCACACCGCCTCCCTGGCTGCCCCTTGCACACATCCAGACCCTCAGGTCCACTCCGGTGGTTGGCTGGGCCCCCATGCACGGCTGCGGTGGCCTCCAGACCCAACGCCGACCTTCCATCCCCTTCCATGGGGAGTCCGTGGCAGCCACGTGGTCTCTCAGGACCGAGGGCCAGCCCAAAGCACAGGGGCCCGGGCCCCTCGCTCGTCCCTGCCTGCTCCTCTCCTGGTGCTCACGCCTTCTCAGACCCTTCCCAGGTTATGGAGGAAGTGTCGCCTCCTCCAGGAAGCCCCCTAGGCTCACCTACCCAAATCTCCCAGGGCCCCCCATTACTATCTCCATGCCCTGTCTGCTGCCTTCCTGGCTTCTCACAACGCATGCTGTTTTCCTTTCTTATTTGAGCTCTCCCTCCTTAATCAATGAGCTAACTTATTGAGAAATATTTTTGTCACTGTTGTCAACCCAGAATCCACCAAAGCCTCACTTAGTAGAACACAAATCACTCTTGAGCAGATGAACCACTAATAACGATAACGACACCAAGGCACAGAGAGGTTGAATAAGTTGCCTAAGGTCACACAGCCAGTAAGGTCCTAGAACTGGGATCCAGGGAAGGTGCTTCCTCCATGTTGTGCAGCCTGGCCTGGGCCCATCCTGCCCCCACCTGCACCCCGAAGCCTTGTGTTTTCACAAAAATCCAAGAGGCCCTGGGAAAACAGGGCAGCTGGTGGTGGGTGCCTGGAATGTCCACCCCATCGTCCTTCCTCACAGCCTGCCTGGCAGGTGAGGACACGTGGTCAGAGCCCTCTGCTCATAGGGAGCCTTCCTCCATCCCAGGGTACGTGCAGTGCGCCCCGCCCCGCCCCCCTAACTCCGGGGGCTGCAGTAATGCTGAGCAGATGGTGGTCAGTGCCCCACGGAGAGGGTCAGAGAAGCAAATCGACCTAATAACAGTACTCATGCAAATATTGAAGCTGTGAGTGCCGTAGGAACGCACAAGTAACTTCGAGGGGCCCGGGGGTGGGTGCTGGCTGCTGGCCAGCCTGGGGAGGAGAGGGGAGGGGGAGAAGGCAGCCAGCAGGGAGGGAGCCTGCCCCAGCAGCTGCCACCCCAGCTGGACGGACCTCCCGCTGTCTCCTCGCGTCTGCCCCGGCTCTCCCTTCTGCCCGGCTGCCCTGAACGCCATCGAGCACGGTCCCACCCTCGCGGGGGCTTCGGTCATGATGGAATGCAGCTTCGGTCACAGTGACGCCAGTGAGCACATGCCTGTGACCTCGGCCGACCTAACCCTGGGGAGGCGGGTGCTCTGAGCACTCACGACGGGGCTGTCCGGCCTGACCTCAGGGCAGCGGTCACCATCAGGGAAGGGACGGGGTTGAAAGACACACAGAGGTGGGGATGGTGTTCCCAGGATGGAGAGTAGGTGGCCTGATGTGGCCTCATGAACACGATCCATGGGTTGGTGTCAACCCCCCCAGTCCCACCACCTGCCCCCTTGGCCCCTGGGGTCTTCCCACACCTCTGTCCTGTCTGCACATAGAGACTGGGGATCCCTGACATGCAGGGGTCCCGGGGGCCCTCTGCCCTCTGATCGGTTTGGACAGTGAGCCCAGTAGGGCCTTTGGCCCCAGGATGGTCTGGGAGGGGGGTCGCCGGCATTCTGGGCTGGGGTGGGCACCAAGATCACACCCACTTTGTGGACATGGACATTCAGCTTGGGAGACGGAGGTGATGGCTTGAGGGCCTGGTCACTGTGTAGGGTGATGATGACGGTGTTGGAAGCAATGGCCGAGCTTCTCCCACACCGCAGGTGACATATTAACCATTACACGTGCAGATCTACATAGATGTGGAATACATTAACGTCCACGTGCCTCTATAACCGGGTCCACACATAACCGGGCGAGTCTGTGAGCGCACCACACTCGGATGCAGCCTGAAAACGCACCTGAGGCCACTCATTTCTAGGTCAGACACTTGACACCTGAGTTTTCCTAATGCTGCCAGCCTGTCACCTCCTAGCGATCAGCGAGCACGCTGGGACCAAAGAGCCGGGCCGGGTGGAGCTCCCGCGGAGATGTCCATGGCCGGCAGCCTCCAGTGACCTTATTTTTAGCAATTTCCACTCCAATTACCGCTCGGCGAAAGTGCAGACGTTACCGGGAACTCCTCCATATCATACTTTCTTCCAAGGCGGCGGACAGAGGCGCGGAATACGGAATGACTCCACGGTCCACTGGACTCGGGGCACAAAGATGAGTTACAGATGCAGACTTCTAACCCGTTTTGTGACGTTTTTCCTCCTGGAGCCAGAGCAGAGGGAGCCCGGCAACACGGATGGCAGTCAGCCCCGGGATGGCAGGCAGGCTGGCTCTGGCCCGTGGTCACCGGGATGGCCAGCCGGTGAGCCTGGCACCATGCGATGCTCCTGTCTGGAACCGCGTTCCAGAGCCATGGAACACCTGTCCTGGTGACTTCACCCCCGCCCACTTCCTCTGCAGGAAGCGCAGAGCCGTCAGGAGGAAACGCGAGATTTAAACCCTCCCTCTGAAATGATCTATTGTTTTCTCCCTCCCTGGGAGAATATCCTCATTCAGGAACTCTGGGAAAAACCTGCCAGAGGGCTGGGGGTCCCCAAACAGACCCGCCAGGAGTTGGGCTGCTTCTGAGAGCCCCACCGTGAGGGGGGTCGGCTGGCCTGGGGAGCCTGGGAGATCGTTCTGAGCCACCCAACACCATCAGACATCCAGCGGAAAATCGGCCCGTCCCATCCTGGAAACCGCCTCCCTTTCCTCACTCGGCACCGGGACTGAGGGGCTCGCAGAACAGCCTCGGAAGACCAGGGACATGCAGCCACTACAGTGTCTTTGCAGGTGCTGTCCTGACTCCTCTGATCATCCTTCCCCATGGCTCCCGTCTAAGACACTCTTACCCACTCTCTACAAATCCTAGCTTGCATTTACAAGCTTCATGTGCAAGTCGCCTGGGATCTTGTTAGAATCCAGAGTCTGACTCAGCAGGTGCTGGGTGGAGCCGAGCCTGCACGTCTAACAGGTTCCCGGGCCGTGCTGAGGCTGCGGGTCCTGGGCCACATTTGGAGTCCAAGGTTCTAGAGCCCTGGCTACTCCATTCTTGCAGCCACCTGCCTGCAGACATCCTCAGGCATCCCAGGTCACACCGCACCTTACTGACCCCCGGTCTCGCGGGACCCTCCTCCTGGACTCCCATGCCCCTGGGGGCCAGACCTGAGTTCTGGCCATCGCCATGGCCCCCAGGACCCAGCCGGGGGCTGGGAGGTGCTAGGTGCAGAGCCAGGAGGAGCAGACCTCATCTGTTGCCACCACCCAGAGTGCCCCCACCCCTGCCCCAGCCCTGTCCGCATTACTGGGTCAGGCAGCAGCAGGAAGATGCTGGAAGGGAGGAGGGATGGGCAGCATCTCGCAGCGGCTTTGTTCCTGGAATATTCCCATCCCCAGACTCAGCCCTGGAAAGGGGGAGTCTCCGCCTCTGGCTCACTGCGTCTCATCCCCGGTGCACGCTACCCATACTGCCGTGCACGGGTGAGACATTGAGGTGGGGCGGGGGCCGGCGGGGGCTCGTGCTCTTGCTCTGCTCTCTCCACAGAGCCGGAGTCGGTGGGAACCTCTGGTCCACACAAGGGTCTGAGGCATCTCAGAGGAAGGCCACCTGCCAGGAAATATTCGGTCTAACCTCCCAGCGCCACCAGGGACGTGTGTCCTCTTTGAACCAGGAAAGAAGTAGCCCTAGCCTCTGGGTCTTGGCGACTTGCCCGGGTCGGACTCTGGGCCCCAAAGAGGTTTTATTGAATGAACTCGTTTCCGGGCTAAACTCTGGGCTGGGCCTCCCTGGAAGGTCAGAGATGCCCAGGACCCGAGGGCCTGATTGCTGAAGGTTCTCTTTTGGTGCCTGCCCCCTCACACACCCTGGATCTGGCACCTGCTGGCCAGTGTTCACTCCCTGTACCCACTAGTCCAGGGACTTCTCAGAAGAAGCCTGCGGCCACCAGGGCACCCAGTGGATCGGCCTCAAGGAGGGGCTGGTGTCCTTGCACACTCCTGGCCTGTCCAAGCGGAACACGGCAGCCACTGACCCCCTGCCCCGGGGGCCCACGGGCGCGTACCACCGACCCCCTGCAACCAGGTACTGGCCAGTTTGCTTTGCTTTGCACCAGCAGCACTGCCTGATTCCAGGCTGGCCGATCCCTGATGAACGTCGGCGTGTGGTCTTGGAGAGGGAGGGTCAGGATGAAGGGTGAGAGGCCCTGGCCATGCTCGGTGGCCAGGAGAGGTCATGGAGCGTTCTTTGTGCTGGACAGCATTTTAAGGTCTTCCTCCCCAACCCCTCTTAGAAAGAAGAGCGGATTTCTAGTTCTGTCCTTGTGGGGCGGGGTGGGCAGCTTTCTAGTTGCTTTCTAGTTGACTCTGAACCAGAGAGGCTGAGTGACTAGCCAGAGTCCCACAGGAAAGGCAGTGCCGGGTCTCCTGACCACTTCCCACCATGGTTTCTGCAGAAACAAAGGTCCATTTCCTCACATGCCTGTGCTGGAAATCTTAACGCTACCTCGGGAAGGTCTTTCTCATGCCTCTCTTCGGGAAAAGGGGCCACTTTTTCAGCCACTGATGGGGCTGCATGAAGAGCTATCTCCTTAGTTGGACAGGTAGGGGGCCTCTTGGAAAGCTGAGCTCCTGGTGAGGGGGCCCCTGGGCCTGGGGGGCAGGCCGGGTTCAATCACAGCTCTGCACTCTTAGCCCTGGAAGATTAGACAAGCCACCCAACCTCTCTCTGAGCCCCATTTCCTCGTCTGCACAAGGCGGGAACATAAGGGCCCCTCATGATGGGTGCCCGGCCCATGCCTGGCAGCAGGGAACCCCCTGAGGGCTGCCCTGTCCCTCCCTCTAGGCCACATCTCCACCGAGTCAGGACAGGGCATCACTCTGCCCTGGATGCTCTCTGCAGGGCTCTGCTCCCCACACCGCCCACCTGGCCCCGGGCCACGGCTCACAGAACCCATTCACAACGGAAGGTCGATCCTACTCTGTATCATCTATTTACAGCAGATGATAAAACTTGATCTCAAATTACAAACCTCTCAGCTAAAAGCGGCCTATTACCCAAAACCTCACTCCAATGGCTATAAATAATCCTCACAACGCAGTCCCCAGGAATTCTCTGGAAGGATGCTGCACGGTTTTGAATAACAAGATAACGGAAACGCACGCTGATGCTAATTAATTTCACTGCTCAGAGACAGCGCCAGCCTGGCCAGCCGGGGTCAGTGGGGCTTGGGGGTGTGGGCCCGGGAGGCCCGTCCAGGGAAATGGGGCCCCATTGGCTTGAGTGTGCTTGCACTGTTCATGCTGGAGAGGGGCCTGGCGCTCACTTCTCAGCCCTCCTGCCTGGACAGGCTCAGAAAGTGTCTACCAAACGAGAAAGAAATGCAAGGACACCTGGTCTACTTTTGAAGGCAGGTATTTTCCAAAAGAAAGAAGAGGGATCTGGGGACTCTGAGGCAGAGGGGCAAGGACCCCCGAAGGCCGCTTCATCCCCTTGATTGGTGTGGACAGCCCAGCTGCGGGCCACGGAAACAGCCTGCTGGCCCCTCAGTAAGGCAGAGTGACCACAGGGCCCAGCGATCCCACTCCCAAAGAACCAAAAACGGGCATCCAAATACTTGGACTTCATGGATGCACCATTCACAACGACCCAAGCAGGAAACGACCCCGGTGCCCGTCAGCACAAGGGACGGCACCGCGTGGTCTACCCTCGTGTGGAATGCTATCCGGTCCACAGAAGGAGGCACGGCTGCACGCGACAGTGCGGATAAACCCCGAGAACATTCTGCTCAGTGCAAGAAGCCAGACATGAGGGGGCACGTGCCTTGTGACCCCGTTCACAGGAAACATTCAGAGTAGGGCAGCCCCCAGAGATGAAGCAGATCGGTGGTTGCCAGTGGCCAGGGAAGGGGGCCAGCATGAGTGCTTGGTGGGTACGGGGTTCCCTTTTGGGGGATAAACAGTTATGGGACCGAGAGAGGCCTCAGAGGGGATCAGGGGGCCCTGCAGTCTGGCAGCACAGCCCATGCTTGGATCTGGACCCTGTACTCCTGTGCCTCTTACACAGATGGCCTCGCACCCTTTGACTCCAAGGAACATGCTCCTGCCCCATCCGATGGCGCGATGCCCCTCTGCGCACGGCTGGGGGGACGCTGGTGGCAGAAGCCACGCCCCGTGGTCTCGGGCCATCCCCTGCCCGGCCTGGGGCCTTGGGCTTCTCATAAACACATGCTGAGGCTCCGGACGGGGCCCCCCTTTGTGCACCTCCCATTTCCAAGGACAGTGGTTTTCCGAGAAGGCTGTGTTTGTGAAGGAACAGTTAACTTTTCCCATTTTATATTAATTAAAGACAAGCGTCCCTGCCACCCCACGCTGTTGACAGGCACCTGTGGATGGAACAGGCCCAAGAGTGTCGAGTTCGCCGATGCGATTCTAGCTCAGAGCATAAAACGTGAGTGTGGCCGCATGCGCAGGGCACGCAGGCGACCCTGCGGATCCCTCAGCGCTCTGGGTCTTTAAAGCAGCTCTCAGACCCCAGGGCCGACAAGCGAGGACCCGCTGGGATCCACGGGACGCACACCAAGAATTACCCAAACCTTCCTCCTCTTCAGACTCCCTGATTCTGAAAAACAAATGGTCCTTTAAAGATAAACACCGCTCTGGGGCGCCTGGGTGGCTCAGTCGCCTAAGCGTCTGCCTTCGGCTCAGGTCATGATCCCAGGGTCCTGGGATCGAGCCCCGCATCGGGCTCCCCGCTCAGCGGGAAGCCTGCTTCTCCCTCTCCCTCTGCCTGCCACTCTGCCTACTTGTGCTATCTCTCTATCTCTCTGTCAAATAAATAAATAAAATCTTAAAAAAAAAAATAAAGATAAACACCGCTCCCCAAGGGGACCTCTGGCACCCCGAGAAGGGTGTTGGCCCGGGCGCCACAGTGATTAAGAGGCAAGCCTCGAGTTTGCAGGCTTCTAGAACCCAAGACCTGCCCTCCCACAAATGCCGAGGCTTCAGGATGTGGCCAAAGAAACATCTTTGCAGAAAGAGCTCCGGGGTTCTCGGGCAAAAGATGAAATACTGCCTCCCAGGCTGGTGCTTAAGCAGCATGGGCCGCGAGGCCACCAGAGGCCCTGATGGGAGTTCGCTAATGGTACCAAGGGCAGGTTCACGGGCACAGCCGGGCTTTGGTCCTGTTTCCCCGGGGACAGTGAGGCAGGCCAGGGCAGGTCCTCCACGCCCGTGCCTCCCCAGTCCCTGGCCCACTACCCCACCACCCGGATACTGTCCTTCACGGACCCCCTCGGCCCTGCACTGTATCCCAGGGCAGGATGACATGGGAGACGGACAGAGGGCCTGGGGCCCGAGAGCCATTTCTGCGTTGGCTTATCTTCTTGTGCTTTCCTTCGGCTCCCCACCAAACCATGGTTTTGAAAAGGCTAAAAGCACACAGAGGGAAGGGACCCGTTGGCTAGGGGAAATCTGGGAGGGCATCCTGGGGGAGGTGTCATCTGAGACTCCTTTATTCCTTTAGCCACTTAGGGAGAATTTCTAGGTAGTTGGGCACTTAGGATGAGCCTTCCAGAATGAATAGGGGATTTGAGAAAGTTGTCTTTGTTTCGACTGAAAATGGGAGGGAAAAAAGGCAATTTTCAGTTCTTCTCCTGGGCATTTAAGGAGCGTGAAAACCTCTGCTGCTAACAGGTGATCAAAAGCTTTGCTCCAAATTGACCTGCGTGCTGCTAAAGACGGCAGCCCTCTGGGAACTCGGAGTGTGTGTTGTGGAAGGAGAGTATCCTGCTCAAGCTCCGAGGAGGAGGCAGCTGGGGGGGACCCGGGGCAGCCTGCAGTGTCCCCTGTGGAGCTGTGTGTGTTTTCATGGCGAGCCCGCGGGTAAGGGCGGCGGAGGTGCCCACTCCCGGCTCTGAGTGTGGGAACACGCAAGCCCGGGCGGACAGGGAAACAGTGATTCTGACGGCCGATGAGGGAGCACCTTGCATCCTGCTGACCATGACTGTCTCCAGGTGGGGCTCGGTTGAGGGCAGGGAGGCTTGGAAGATGCGCCTTCTCATTGACCAAGGCCCGGCGTGCTGCAGAGAGCAGCCCAGGACAGTGGGTCTCGGGGCGCCCCTGCACAGAGCACCTGGACGCCCCCCACTTCACACCTTGCACCCGGACCCTGCCTCCTGGGCCGTAAGGAGCCCAGGCAGCAGGACAGGTACCCTCTGGGGGTGGTACAAAGTGATCGTGCCAAGTGGGCTCAGGACCCCAACTCCTGGGACCCTGTTGGCCTCCCCGTCACCAGGGACTGGGCCATCCACTCCGTTCCCAGGTACGCAGGGAAAGGCCAGCCTGGCCTTCGTTCTGAGCCCTGCAGGCCCCTGAATTTTCCTCTTTAACTACAAGTACACACAGCCACCTGTACCCCGGGAGACCCTCTTCAAGCGATTACACGTGTATTCAGACAGTAAACCCATGTTTTCAACGAGGCGGCACAGAGGACGCGCGCCCGAGGTACACGAAAGTCTGCTGAAGGGACTTCTCGGCGGGGACGGCGCGACCCTGGCCGCCCCTCCCCTCCCCTCCCCTCCCCCACCCAGGAAGCTGGGAGTCTGCATTTGTTCCTTTCCTGCTCTGGCTTTTCCTTCTGGTGTAGGCCCCTGTTCATTTCCCGAAACGATAAATGGATTCATCTGCCTTCTTTTTTGGGGGGGAGATGGTTTCACGCTTTCTGTCTTCCCCCATGGCTCACATTTTTCGCCCCACTCTGCTTCTGAGATTTCTCCGTGCTGCCGTGTGTGGCTGGCTGGTCCTCGTGTGAACACATCGCAATTTCCTGATCGTTTCTCTTGTTAATAGATACTTGCATCGCTTCCCATTTCTTGCTTGCGTGAGCAGAGCGGCCCGGAACCTTCCCGCGTGTGTCTCCAGGTGCACGCATGTGACAGCCCGTCTGCGGGGCGCGTGCTTCAGTTTTCGGGAACAGGGACCACTGCGTTCCAAAGAGGTTGCAATTTGGGGTCTTTTTTATGTCTTTTTTTTCTTGAAACAAAGGGTACAACCCCGAGGAGGCTCTGACAGGCCTGGCTATGCGTGGGCGTGTTTGGGGTTAAAATGTGTCCCCCAGAAGATTTGTGGAAGTCCTCACCCCAGGACCTGTGAACGTCACACCTTGTTTGGAAACAGGGTCACTGCAGATGTAATTAAGGTGTAAATCAAGAGGAGGTCATGCTGGTTTCGGGTGGGCCCTTCATCCAAAATGCCCGCGTTTGTAGAAGAAGGAAATGTGGACAGGACACAGAGGACTGTGACAACAGGCAGAGACGGTAGGGATGCAGATGCAAGCCAAGGATTGCCAACAATCATCAGAACCTGGAGAGGCAAAGAAGGATTCCCCTCCTCACCCTCCCAGAGCCTCGGAGAGAGGACAGGCCCCCAGACACCGTGATCTCGGATCCCCAGCCTCCAGAACAAGGAGACCATAAATCTCTGCTGTTTCAAGACCCCCGGCGTGTGGTCCTTTGTTACGGCCGCCTTGAGAAATGAATACAGCGGCATCCCGGGCCAGGACATGCCCCAGCACAGACGGGCAGGCTTCCTGCGCTCCTCGTTGAACGTGAGCAGGAGAGGTTGTGCTCCGCACCCCTGTGGCAGAGGCTCGGAGAGAGGAGGCGGGAGGGCAGCTGTTCTGCCCCCGGCCGGGCACTGTGCTCCGGAGGCAGAAGGAAGGAAGGAAGGAAGAGCAGGCTGCTTCCTTTCCCCCGGGCACGGCGCCCGCTCACGGATGTGCCGCTCGCAGCACGTCACAGAAGAGGTCTTCAGCCGGCGGAGGTGGGTGGCTCACCACTGGCTGGGCCTGGAAGGGGACACTGAGCCCGAGCGTCTCTGTCTACGGCAGCCCCTGCCACCACTCCCTGGAGGCTCTGTGGTGGGGACCAGCTCCTTTGGTGGCAGCCGCCCACCCGGCACTGGCTGGGTCGGCAGAGAGGGAGGTGTCTGCCCTCTGGCTCCCTTGCTCTGTCTCCTCGTTGCCTGGTGGTGAGGGGAGGGTGAGCGGAACACGCTCCGTGGAAAAATAAAGAACAGGACGGGAAGGCGCCGGGTCCCAGTCTGCGGGGGGCACCGCGCAGCCACGTCTGCTCCCTGGATGGCCCCAGCCCCAAGCCCTTCAGCTTCTTGCTGGGGGCAGCCACATGGAAACACCATTTTTGCAGGTCTCCATGGTTCAGTATTGGCAGTTGGCTGAGGTTCAAGCTAACAGACCCCTCGATCGATCAGTATTCCCTGAGGGTTCCGGGAGGCCACACCCTGCCCACATTGGTAGGCCGGCCCTCGGTGACCCCACGTTTGGGCCAAGCACTGCCAAAGGCTTGGGACTGGCTCAGGGAACCTGAGAGAGGCCTTCCCCAGCCAGGGAGGGGTCAGCCAGTCGGAGGATGAATGTTCTAGTATTAGTGTGCCCAGGGGAGAGGCCGGGAGGTGCCTGGGAGGAGAGGTGCTTCTAAGGGGCCAGGGTGAGGGTGGGAGGTGGAGGGGGATGGGGAGCAGGACCAGGCCACCAGGGTGGTGCAGGGGTGCTGTTTCCCCGGGCCCAGGACTGGACCCCTGCACTCAGCCCTGAGTCCTGAGCAAACCCTTCCAGGTGAAGACAGTTCACCTGCGGAGGAAGGCGGGGCTGGCAGGAGGGGCCGAGGCTAAGGGCCGAGGCGGGCGTGCATTTCCAGGCCTGGAGAGGCCCAGAGCC
Source organism: Leptonychotes weddellii (assembly GCF_054177405.1). Lineage (NCBI taxonomy): Eukaryota > Metazoa > Chordata > Mammalia > Carnivora > Phocidae > Leptonychotes > Leptonychotes weddellii. The sequence continues at coordinate 2,583,723 of NC_138379.1, read as the reverse complement.
GGCCACCTAGCGGAACCCACAGGTGAGCACGTCCTAACGGGGCCTCCTGAGCGCCCTTGTGCAGGGAAACTTGAGGCCCCAGCCACGAAAGAGGGACAGCAGTTTCACCTGCTCCGAGGAGAACCACGAGGCCTGCGGCTTACGAATGCAGCCATCCAGCTCCATTGACACGACCCCGAGAGCAACACCAAACTGCCGGCTTTGATTAGCCCACATCGAGACGCTCACACCACAAGGAATGTTCTTCATTGCTCGAAGTGGAAGTAAAACCTGCCCGGAAAACCAGCAGGCAAACCTTGGAAAGGCCCAGAAAGGCCCTGAGGCTGGCTGTCAGGCCTTCCAGTGAAAATGGACCGAAGTACCCAATCCTGAGAGTTACGCCAGGATCGGTGAGCTCTCGGGGGCCAGGGACCCCCAGCACAGCTGGCCCGGCAGACAGCCAGGTGGTGGACGGGGGCACACCACTACCAAGCCACCCGCTATCCCACCTTCCTGCCTGAGGCCCGGATTCCCTCTGGATCTCCGCTGTGCACCCAGCCTGACCCCCGAGGCTGTCCTAAGTGTTCCCGCATATCAGTCACTTAAGTCTTGCAACCCAAAAAGGAGGGAGATAGATCCACACCACCCCAATGTCTGCCTGCTCCTCTTTCCCATTCAAATTCCCCTCTCCCTCCACTTACGGGGTCACCTGTGATGACACCGGGCACTGGGATAGTCCTGGATAGTGTCCCTGCCTCGAGGTCCTCAACTTCCTCCCACCTGCCAAGTCCTTCCGGCAACGCAGGTCACCTTGTCACAGGTCTGGGGAGACCAGGGCAGGGATTGGGGATCATTATTCAGCCGACCACAGGGAGGCACTGGGCTTGGGAGGGGGCACAGCCCGGGGACCCCACAGGCTGGCACATCCAGGCCTCGGGGCCTCTCCACCCACACTCCCCCTTCATTTTGCAGACACTCCGCTCCTGTCTAGCACAGCCTCAAATGCCCTCATTGTACATTTTGGGTCATTTCTGTGCTCCTTTATTTTTATTTATTATTATTATTTTTTAGGGGGGGAGGGGCAGAAAGAGAGGGAGAGAGAGAATCTCAAGCAGACTCCAGCCTGATGGGCTGCTCTATCTTACGACCCTGAGATCCTGACCTGAGCCGAAATCGAGGGTCTGAAGCTAATCGACTAAGCCACCCAGGCGCCCCTTGTGGCTCTTTTAAAATTCTCCCCTCTAATGCCCTCGGCCTCAGTTTGCAGGGCTAAACACTGGGTACAACCCCGAACAAGGGCTTGTCCCAACACTGCAGCAGCCAACAGCCCTGGGCCAGTGTGCCTGGGCCGGTTGGCCGGCCTCTCTCTCCCAGCTGTCAGCACGGGGCACGGCCTCATCGCTCTTGTAGGAAGGTTGCTCTCCCTTAGGATGCAAGGACTCATTCGTACTCAAGTGGGAGTGACGGAATGGCAGATGGGCAGCCTGCTGGGCTTGCTACCCAGGATGGGCCATCCGTGCATCTGCTCTCAAGCCAGAGTGGTCACCTGGTTTGTCTACTTGTAAAGGCACCCTGGGCGCTGCTTGACCTCGGGGCCCCTTCAAGTCTCCAAGGTGACAGAACACCACGGTGAAAATGGAGATGGCTGGGGACAGCAAGAACCCTCTGTTCAGGGACCAGGGGTCTGCCGGCTTGGCTGGAGTGGGGTGTGGGCTCCAGGAACCTGTGGCCCCACCTCCATCATCACCCCCCCTACGTGGCAGGGCAAGGACGTTGAAGCCCTCTGGACCACAAGGAGCTTTTATGCTGATACCTCGACTCAGCAAAGCTGGGGTCTGTGGGTGCCAACATCCCCACCACGAAGACCTGCCCCCATATGTTCCAAACACGTGTGGCTTCACTGCCCTGTGCTCTGGTTCCCAGGCTTGGGTGGGAACGGGCCACAGCTCTGGCACTTACAAGCCATGGGGTCACAGGGGCTCCCAGTCTACAGGCACCTTGCCGTGCCTCAGTTTCCCCATATGTAACATGGGGGTGTTTGTGGGGTTTCAGGATGAGGGGCAAGTTAAGCTCTTTGCATGGAGCTCCTCATAGGACTGATCTTACAGGTTAGTGTCCTTAGAAGAAGAGCCACCGGAGCCCCCGATCTGTCTCCACCCTGTGGGGACACAGTGAGAAAGAAGGCGGCGTCTGCAAGCCAGGAGGAGGGCCCTTGCCGGAGCCGAGTCAGCCAGCACCCTAACCTCAGACCTCCGGCCTCCGGCGCCACGAGGAAGCCTCCGCGTGTGGCATTTTGTTAGCGCAGCTGTGCTGACCGAGGCATTTGTGGGTGCAGCCATAACACCCACCGGGCCTCAGTGTCCCCACCTGTAACTGGGGATCACAACAACACTGCCCCGAAGGCTATGGGGGGGGGTTAGACATCTGATTTCCCCTCCGAGTGATCCTAGGAATTACAGAAGTGGGTGGGGAGCTCGCCCCCCAGTCTGCCTGTGACCTCCCAGGATGGCCCCCTTTCTGGTGAGACGTCTATCCTCGTAACCACCCTCTGTCCCAATCCCTGCTTTATGGATGAGGACACTGAGGCAGGAGCTTGGCCAAGGTGCAGCAGGAATACGGAGGCGCCAGATGCCCTGCTGCAATGTCCCAGAATGACCCGGGCCACGACCATCAGAGGGAGGAGACTCTGCCAGAGCACACGGGGGACGGGGATTTAAGAGGTATGACGGGGATGCATGGGGACCACTGCCATGATCTGTCCTGGTGGCACCAGGAAAATATTGGAGAAACACCGGACTTACGGCTGAACCGCAGAACAAAGTGTGAGGACAGGCATCGCCGGTGGAGGCCCGTCCGTCTCCCGCTGAGCCCTTCTGCCCGGTGAGAGGCTGCACGTCCCCCGGGGAGGGGAGACAGCATTTGAGGGGTGGGAGACCAGGCCCCAGGCCACCTGCTGCCCCCCCCTCCACACAAGAGAACTGTGACTTCTGAGGTCTGAGTTGTCTGGGTCGCAGCAAACATCCTGGTTCTGTCCACATGTGCTGGGAGCTTCCAGAGCCGAGCCTCGGCCCTTGGGCCACCCTGCCGGGCTGCCCCCAGGTGTGTGTGTGGGTGAAGGTGTGTCGCTGGGGCAGGGGGTGAGCCTCACAAGCACGGCTGGCCCCTTCTGGCACCGTCTGGACCCAGCGCCATGTCTAACGGGCACCTCGACCCGGGGGGCACAAGGAGCTCTCCCCCTCCCGCTGCTGACCCCAGCATCCCCGTCCGGGTCTCTGAATAACGCCCGACAGCCGCCCAGCTGTGTGTGAGGAAAACGAGCAATCCCCCTTCTGTGGGTTCTATACTCAGAACGGATCCCCTGTCCGACTTCTTCTCTCCACCCCGATGTGCGGTGTGGAAACAGCCTCCTAGCAGGCCTCCTGCCCGCTGGCCAGAGGGTCCTGGGGCTGCCATACTGCCGTCCCACAAGTCCCGCCCAGAGCCAGGGGGCTTCGAGCGACAGAACCCTACTCTCTCACAGTTCAGGAGGCCGGAAGTCTGAGGTTAAAGCCGCCGGAGGCTGTGAGGGAGCCTCCGTCCCCTGCCTGTCCCCCAGCTGGTGGCTGTGGTTAGGGCAGCGGGTCACGGCTCTGACACACATCCCTCCCGCCTCCGCACGGCCTCCTGCCCTGTGTGGGGCTCCTCTTCATATCAGACACCAGTCCTTGGATTTAGGGCACACCCTCCTCCGGGATGATTTCATCCCAAGATCCTTAACTGATGACATCTGCAAAGACCCTATTTCCAAACACAGTTCCTGGTGGACATGAGTTGTGGGGGGACGCTCTCGAACCTACCACACCCTCCGATCCATTCTCCCCTGGGAAGCCAATGCTGAGATGCGCACACCCACCCATCTTACCGCCGACCACACGGCCTCCTCACCCTGGAAGGAAACCCGACGTCCTCCGCATGGCCCGACCTGCCACCAAGACAGAGCAAGACATCCCCGGACGTGGGGACCGGGGGCCTTTGCCCCCACTCAGGGAGGGGCAGTTTTTAGTGTGGTCACCTTAGAGCAGGAGGCCCAGCGTGCCCTTGCGGGGAGGGAGACAGGAGGGCCAGCCCTGTTTGCCCAGAGCCTCCTGGGACCATCCCTCCCCAGGATCAGCAGGTGCCATGGCCAGGGCCCTTCCAGGCTTCGGGAGGGGTGAGGCTGGGGGTGTTTGCAGGGGGGCGGGCAGTGGCGGAGGTGGGCACCCCACTCCTTTCCCCCCCCCGGAGGTAGGCGCACATCCTATTGGCCTCCCAGTGGGACAGATGGGGGCGGAGCCCCGTGCCGGCCAGCCCTGTCCCCACTTCCCGTTTCGCCCGCTCTGCCATCCATTCCTGTCTTTCAAATAAACGCTCCTACGGCCAGCAAGCCTGCTAGCAAAGAAAAGAGAACATGTTGGAGCCAGCTTTCCCTTAATGCAGTGGGCCTCCGCCGGGCATGATCCCCCCGCCCCCGCCCCGGGGGACATTTGGCACTGTCTGGGGACCTGTGGGGCCATCAGGTCTGGGAGGGGCTCTTGGCCCCGGCCGGGCGGCGGCCCCACATGTGGGGAGATGCTGCCTCGACTGTACCCCTTCCCAGCAGCTGGCCTCCACCTCTCCCGTCTCCCCCACAGAGGAACGGGTGGTCCCCCTACATTTGGCCCCATCCAGTGGCATGCTGGGTCACCTCGGTGAGCCGCCCTGCCTGCCCGGCAGCTCGAGGCCAAACTCCCACAATTCTGTGCTCTCCCTCCCAGCTCTTTCCCACCTGTCTCCTCACCTACCAGCACCCCTGCATAGTCCTCCCATTCGGTGGCTCTCCACCCACAGCTAGGATGACCTTCCAGGACGTGGGGTCCCAGGCCACCCCTTCACCTGTGCCACCCCCCAAGCATCCTCGAGAACGGCTCACAGGACTCCCTGAAAGCTGATACTCGTGGTTGCATTATTCCAGGGGAAGGACACGGATCACAGTCACCAAGGGCACGGGTGGACAGGGCAGGGAGCAGGAGGGCGCACACATGGAGCACCGTGGTCTCTGTGGCGTCAGGATGAGTTACCCCAGCATCGGTGCGTGACGATACACAAGAGCACCTCCAACCAGGGAAGCCCTGAGCCTCGTGTTTGCGGTTTTTCCTGGGGCCCCATCACACCCTGCCGCGTGGCTGACCTCTAGTCTCCAGCCCCGCCCGAAGGTTTGGGCAAATACGTGTACTCTCCAGGCTCTCCCGGAGGCCAAACCTGGCGTGGAGGGTCCCAAACCCCAGGCAAACAGAGAAACTGCCATCAGGTGGGACCTTCCAGGACCCACAGATCCCCTCCCAGGAGCTGAAGGCAAAGCCCAGGCCTCTCCTGGGGTCAGGTTAGCTCCTCCCTGTGCGGGCCTGCCTCCACCCTACAGATGAGCAAAGGGAGGCCTGCACCTCAGGGGACCTGCTGGGGTACGTGGGCTGGGATGGGCTCAGCCCCTCTGCTCCTTCACCCTGGGCCCCCCACCTTCCAGAGGTCAGTCCCGCCCATGCTGGGAGAAACATAGCCCGCTGCTTGCCAACAGATGCAGGAGGTGGAATAAAAGATCTTTGTACAAAAAGGTAGAAGTAGGGCATGCTCGTGTATAAATGCACACTATGGGGGGGGCATGAGTAATGGAGGAAGAGCCGTCCATACCCAGTCTCCCCCATGGAGACCGCCGGGGCAGCGGGGGGCCTGGGTCTTAGTGGACCCCTGCCTGCTGGCAGAGCCGAGACCTTCAGGCCTCTGGGGCCTCTGGGGCCCCCCCTCCCTTCCGGCTCCCCAACAGCCTCCGTCCCAGCCTCCCATCCGGGATGAGCTTGGTACCCCGCACCCAAGGTTGCTAGGAGATGGCTGCCCAGAGTCACAACTCAGCTGGCAATGGAAAACACCCCCAGCAACAGTTTGCCGGGCCCATTTAGAGAGACAGGTTCTGGTCCACTCGATGCCGCGGCCCCCTTCGCAAACATTTCCAGCATCCTCTTCTCCGTGGTTTCTGGAGCGCACTAAGCACGCTCTCTGTGTTTAGCAGTGGTTACGAAGCAAATGTATCGGCCACTCTATCTGCACGGGACAGCCTGGGACTGAGAGGCTGGGAGAGCCCCGGGCTGAAACCCCCGGCTTCTCATCACGGGCAAGCTGAGTGCTCCCGGCTGATTCAGGACCTTGTCTCATCTGGTCAAACCCCACAACCTCCAGGCAGCTGGCTTCAGCCCGCCAAGCCCAACGCCCTGAAGATTCACAGACACGCAGAAGAGGTTGGCGGCTCCTGCCTCGGAGCGGAGATCACACCCGGACCATGTCATGGCGTGCCACAGGCCCTGAGTGGCAGCCGACAGAGGGACCAAGCACGTCAGCCCCCACACACCGCGTGTCTTGGGGCCTCCACGTAGGGACCCGGGGAGGTGCTTTGTCCCGATGCCACTCCTCACCAGCCCTCCTTCTGGTCAGCAGTTCTAGCACTAAAAGCTCTTGCTTTGGGGTTCTGCAGTAAGCATTAGGGCTGTGCACCAGAACCCCAACTCTCCAGTCTGGACGTATGCAGGGTCGCTCTCCCCACCCTCCCAAGGCTGTCTGTGGCCCGTGACAGGGGAGCCGAGGTGACGTGTGGCACTCCAGGCACAGCTTAGGGAGCTACACGCTGTCCACCATGCTCCCCTTCACCCTTCCTTGGCCGCTGGCAATTGCCGAAGGTCAGGGGGGCCCCTCCACCCGGGTTCGTGAGCGAGGACGACGTGACACAGAGCGCAGTAGAACCATGGGGTCGTGACAGCGAGCGGGGACTACACCGCCGAGCCCTGGGGACCGTGTGTCCCTGCACCTGACCCAGGCTGCTGACTGCTACAGGCTAGGCGGGTGGCATGCTCCAAGGGGCCCCTTCAAGTGCAAGGGGGAGATCTCTTGAAGCTGAAGGTCTCACCAGGCAAGCCCACGTTCGTGTGGTGGGCTCCGCAGGCTGAGCTGGGAGGAATGGAGCTCGGGCCCGATGCTGACGGGGTCAGTGGGTGTCCCTGGGAGGCGGGGGCTGTGCATGGTTAACCCAGGCTCTGGGGAGGGGAACTGACTGTCAGGGGTGTTTGTTCTGTGAAGCAAGGCGGGGTAGCAAACCCACACCACACACCCCCTCCTTCTCTTTCCTAGCCAGGCCCAGCCCTGCCATACTTTTCTGGGCCTCAGTTTCCCTGTCTGCAAAGCAGGCCTCGCCATTCCTGCTCCGCACACAGCCTGCTGGAGGCCGACAGGAAGGCCCTTCGTCCCGCAGGGCGCCACGGACCCAGCGCCAGGGCGGCACTTCGCTATACAGAGCACTACCACGGGAGCTCCTTCGGTCGCTGGAGCGGCCCCCAGAGGTAGGTACCCAGCTCCAGAACGGAGGTCAGGAGACTTGCCCGGTGCTGGCAGAGCTCAGTCCGCACCCAGCCTCATGCTGCGCGCCCTGCGCCGATTTCCTGAGCCGCGGGCCACTGAGATCTGCCTTCCCGCTGGCTGTGGGCTCAGCCCCCGGGTCGGGAGAGGCTGCAGCCCATGTTCGGTCCCTGCGTCCCCAGCACGGGCTCTGGGGAGAGCCGCTTGACTGGCAGAGAGAGCAGGTGTGGAAGGAGCACTCGAGGCTCCGGCTGGGTAAACAGGCCCGGTTCTGGGGCTCTGGGCCCCGGCGCAACAAGGCAGTGTGTGTTCTGCACAATCAGAGACAGGATGTTCTTGAGAGACGCTGCACAACTGTTGTGAAGTGGAAGAGAAATTAATTTTAATCCTGCAGTCGATTGCAGCCTGCACGGGAAGTGCTGGTGCTCAGGGAGGGCTGGATGCAGGCAGGTGCTGTTGCCGGGATCGGGCAGCGAAATGCAGCCCCACGGGCCTGCCCGGGGGGATGCACAGCCTTCCCTGGGGACACTCCTCCATCCGCATTCCAAACTCACCTCTACATCCCGGCCCAGCCAGAGGCCCTGGCCCCGCACCCTGCCCAGGAGGTCTTGGACTGCTTTCCACGAGCCATTTTCCCTCCCCGGACCCCTCCTCTTCCGCCACCCCAGGCTGCTGTCCACACCTGTGAAGGGGCAGGGAGAGGGGCAGTGGCCACACAGAAACCCCCTCTTGCAAACGTCCGGGACACTGATCTGTCATTCCACGCTGAACGTGGTAACAGGATGCAGCATCGGGCGACCACCTGACTTGTAAGCTCTCTGGGCCTCAGTTTCGCCAGACGTACCACGAGGGGCCTGGTGGTCAGCTCCACGGCAGACCCAGTCTGACGACACCCATTCTGTTCTCCTCCTGTTCCTACGGGGACTTGGCCTCGCTGCAAGGTTGTTCGCTGCGAATCAGAGAGGAGAGAAACTCACTAGGGGCTTCTGGAAAGCTGTCTACAAGGGGTGGGCCCAGCCTGCACCCCCTCTTGTTCCTGGCCCTTCCCCTTCTTGCTGCCTGGCTCCCATGACCTGTCAGGGTGGAACGGGCCTCTTGGAACCCCAAGGTGACCCCACCCCGACAGCCAGAAAGCCTGGTTCTTGATGGCTTCACAGGGCCTGGTATCGCCCCTGGGTTTCTGGCTCCACAAAATCACACGACCCCTTTTAGATGAAGCCTCTGAGTTTGCTCCCAGTGCAGGCTCTAAATGGGAACAACACAACTATGCCCCAGGGTCATACGCATACCTGTCATCATCCAATCCCGCGATCTCACCCTGGTGGCCAGGCTAACTACGGTGTCAGTGTTATAGCCAGACTCAGCGATGGCGAACAAAGCACCCTGATTTCGGGAGGAGGCTTCACGGGAGGGCAAAAGGCGACAGCTCTACGTGGAAGGAGCCAGACCCAAAAGACCACAGGTTGTACGATTCCACTTATATGAAATGGGCACAAAAGGCAAGTCCAGAGACAGGAAGCAGATTTGGGAGTGTCTGGGACTGCGGGGCAGGGGGTGGGAGTGCATGCTAATGGGTATGGAATGTCTTTTTGGAGTCATGGCTGCATGGCACCGTAAGGTGCTTTAAGAATAGGGCCTCTTGGTCTCCCCACCTGGGGCAGGACGTCCCCATCCTCAGGAGCAGTGAAGCTCTGGCCCCAGCCTGGTGCCATAGATGATAAGGGGACTGTGGCCACCTCTCAGGGAAGGGGGGTGGGGAGTGATCGGGGATGTGGGGGAGGATGCAGCTCTGAGACCTCAGGAGGGATCCCTAGGACGGAGAACAGGCACTCCCTAGTAGTTAAAGTTAAGGGAGGAGGACAGTCTAGAGCTTTCTCGGACTTTTAGTTTTTGCTCAAGTGGCACCTGATTCAAGTGAAACCCGAGAGGTGCTTGCTGGCGCTGTGCCATCGAATGTTCCCAGGGCCACGAGCACGCACACCCTCTCCCCACAAACAAAACCCGATCCCGGTCCATCTTTCTCAGTGCGGACTTCTCCGTCATGGGGAGGACAACCCAAGGCCTCGGCTCCTAACCCAACTCAGCAAGGTCGCTGGGTGGACCCTGACTCATGAGCCCCGAGAGCCTGGCGCACAGGCCGAGCTCTGCGCGAGGATAGGGACATAGCGGGGCGCGGGTGGCCCCTGCAGTGGGCGTGTCCTGCCCTGGGGGTGGGGCGAAGTGCTTGCGGCAGTGGGCGTGTCCTGTAGGGGGCGGGGCGCCCCTGCAGTGGGCGTGTCCTAACCTGGGGGTGGGGCAGAGCGCTTGCAGCAGTGGGCGTGTCCTGGGGGCGGGGCGCCCCTGCAGTGGGCGTGTCCTGACCTGGGGGTGGGGCGGAGTGCTTGCTGCAGTAGGCGTGTCCTGTGGGGGGCGCTTCCTGCGTGGCAGAGGCGGCAGGCGGGGGCAGGCAGTGTCCTCTGACCTGACCCTCCAGGCTGGGGCAGCCATCCCAAATGGCAGGCCTCCCAGGTGTGCGTCTGGAGGGGGGGGGCTGGTAACTGGATCACCCTCAGCTCACTCTGTCCTCCCCCCCATCGCCCGCGGCCCCCTTTGGCAAACACGTCTCAGAAAAGGAGCACATTTTCCAAAGGTTTCTCAGAACCACATGGGGAGATGAACTGATTAGATTTCCCCTTATTTTTGAAAATAAATTTATGACTTTGAAGGTTTAATGTTTTCAAAGTACACTGACCATGCTTACTCTTTTCTGAGAAACGCTACATTTAGATGCTAGGCGTGGCAATGCGATTTGTCCTTCCAGAGGAGCAAGCGGAGGGCATCTGATCCCAGTGGCAGCACCCACCCCAGGTGTCCTGGGCCCGACAGACACAGGTGTGTGAAGGCAGCGTGGACAGCGCCTCGGAGCTAGACCCGAGTTCTCAGTCCTTTCTTAACTCAATAAAAATCTAAATTTTTACTATTTTATAGAATCTCTTTTTACAACAAAATACTCCTCCCACCCCCATTTACAGCTGCTGCCTGGAGACCCTTGCCTCCTGGGTGTGGTGAAGGCACACCAAGTGTGGGGGGTCATTCCAGCACATGGCGGGTGCCCAATAAATACAGTGTGTGATGATCATTCTACAAAAAGGGAAAAAAAGAAAGTGAAAGGAATCTATTCAAAGTCCCCCCCCCACCCCCACCAGCGAAGCTTACAGATAAAACTCACAGGTGTCTGCACTTGGCCCTAACTCTTTGTTTTTCTAGGTCATGGTGCCCTACATTCTCAGAAAGTAGACCCCAATTACAAAAGATATTCTTCTCTAGCCTGACCACAACCCACATCCCGGACAGAGCCCCTCAGAGAAACCTGCTTCCTCCTGTCTACCTGGCCAAGGGTTGGCCCCCTCCCCACACCCCCCATGGGCTCAGCTGCAACCCTCTGGCCACCCTAAGGAAGGAAGGGAGGGAGGGAGGAAGGTGGGAGGGACAGAGGGAGGTGG
>NC_138379.1:2511703-2572770 GCF_054177405.1 Leptonychotes weddellii | reverse complement strand
AACTGATTTAGATACACTGAATATATAAAATCCCCTGAGTCCATAGTGATGTTGAGAGAGACAGAGACAAAGACAAATGGACAGATGGAAACAGAGGAAGATACACCTGCCCCCCACCCCCCAATCAAAAGAGCCATACCAAACCAATCCCCTGGACACGAATGGAGTTCATGGAGCACCAGTTCCTTGCAGAGAAATTTGATAATGAAGAGGAAAGAATTAAGCATTTATTTTGCCTTCTTGTACAAATAGTGTTTCAGCCAAGTAATTGCATTTGATAAGGGAACGCTCTTCACGATTGCAGAACCCCTGCTAATAGCTGTGGAGGGAGCATCAGGATGAGGGAGCACAGTTTGCTAGCCCTGCTGAACTCATCAGTGCCTGCAGAGCCCACCCGGGAGAGAGGCCCCCCCTGGGTGGAAGGGCAGAGAGGCTTCCCTGTGGAGGAGCCAGCCCCTGCCGCCTGATCTCGGGGCCTCCAGTGATGTGAGGCATGGAGCACCTGGTCCCCTCCCTGACCCTGTGCTGCTGGACCCGGCATAATGGGGCTGCTGGGCTCAAGGAGAGCAGGGGGGATGGAGCTAGCAAGAGCCATGCTGGGTCCTGAGTCAGAGTCACTGCTGCGACAGGACATTTCTGAGGGACCATGCTGGATGCTTAGGTGGGACAGTGGCATGGGGTCTCATGAGAAAGAGGAAAGTGATGTGACATCTGGGATTTGCTAAGGAAAAAAAACGAGAGAAAAGCAATAGCTAGACGGTCATGATTTCTTCACTATGATACCAAAGGCATGGGCAACAAAAGAAAAAGTAGATAAATCGGATTTCCTCAAAATGAAAAATCAAAGGACAGGATTCCATCAAAAGACAAGGTCAACGGAGTCAAAGGGACCCAGAGAACAGGAGAAAATACTTGCAAATTATGTATCTGAGAAGGGATTAATATCCAGCATACATAAAGAACTCCTACAACTCAACAACAAATACAGACGATTCAATTAAAAAACAGGCCGAGGGCTTGAATAGATGTTTCTCCAAAGCTGACATACAAACGTCCAATAAGCACATGGAAAGCTGCCCAACATTGCTAGTCACTGTGCAAATCAACACCCTAGTGAGACACCACCTCACACCCATTAGGACGGTTACTCTCAGAATAACAACACGACAAGAGTTGGCAAGGATGTGGAAAAATTGGAACTTTGTGCGCCACTGGCGGGGATGTAAATGGTAGAGCTGCTGCAGAAATCAGTATGGCAGCTCCTCAAAAAATTAAACACAGAATTACCATTTGATCCAGCAGTCCCACTTCTGGGTCTATCTCCAAAAGAACTGAAAGCAGGGACTCTGACAGATATTTGCACACCCACATTCACAGCAGCCTTGCTCGCCATGGCCAACGGGAGGAAAGCCTAAGCTTCCACGGATAATAACTAGAGCCAAGTGTCAATGGATAAAAAGAATGTGGTGCATCCACACAATGAGATATTATTCAGCCTTACGGAGGAGGGAAATTGTGACACCTGCTACGCCATGGATGAGCTCTGAGGACATGATGCTCGATAAAACAAGCCAGACACACAAGGACACATGCCAGAAGATCCAGGGATGCAAGGGACTTGGCATGGTCGGACTCACGGAGACAGAAAGTAGATGGTGGGCGCTGGGGCTGGGGGTCAGTGTCTTGTGGGGACAGAGTTTCAGTTTGGGATGGTGGAAAGTTCTGGAGACGGATGGTGGGGACGGCTGCACAACAGTGTGAATGTGCTTAGTGCTGCAGAACTGTGCACCTAAAAATGGTTACGATGGTAAATTTTGTTATATGTACTTTACCCCAATTTAAAAAATAATTAAAAAGATGTAACTGTGGAAAAAAAGAGGGGAGATACATGGAGCGAATGCAGGCTGTGACTTCCTGGAGGCCAGCTCTCCGTGTGGGTCTTCCTAAATCCTTAAACTTGGCCCAACCTTGCTCAAAAACCCCAGTGATGCCGCATTGCCCTGGGCCTTCCTGCAGCTTAAAAGGCCCTGTAGGACCTGGGCCCACCCATTGCCCCAACCTCCTCTGCCTCCCCCTGCCCCGGGTGGTCTGGGCAGGGCCTCGCACTTGCCGCCCACTCTGCTTGGCCCACCCTTCCCCAAGCCCTCCCTGCATGCAGATTTTAGCCCAGATATCACCCCTCTAGGGCCCTCTCCTGACCCCCAGGGATAAAGGCTCTGTCCCTGCTGTCACTCCTATAGCATCCTGGCACACATACGTGTGTGTGAAAGTGTCCTGGGGCAGCCCTGACAAATGACCACAGACTGGCCGGCTTAAAACAAATTTATTCTCTCTCAGTTCTGGAGACCAGAAGTCAGAGCTCAAGCTGTCGGCAGGTCCACACCCCAGAAGCCTCAATGGGGAGGATCCTCTGGTGGCTGCCATCATCCCTCCACACTCTGCCCCTGGCTTCCCATGGCCTCTCCACCCTGTGACAAGTCTCCCCGCTCCCCCCGTCTCTAATGAGGATGCATGTGATGGCATTTAGGGTCTCCCTGGGTAGTCCGGGGTCACCCCCATGTCATGATCCTTAACTTAATCATGTCTGCCAAGACCCTTTTGCTATCGAAGGTGATAGACAGAAGTCCCAGGGATTAGGATCTTCGATGGCTGTTATCTGACCTGCTACGGTGCGTGCATGTGTGTATGCACGTAAGTGTGTGTGCGTGTGTGTACCTGTTTCCCTCTACGCCATCCCTTCAGTGTCCCGCCACGGATCTTGCTGCTGGCTTACAGCACACCAGCTCCAGGTGGCTCCCCCATGCCTAACCGAGCCCCTCCAGGGCTCAGATTTGATGCTCAAAACAGGTTTTCCAAATGAACACACTTCACTTGAACCTGGTAGCAAGAATCCTGCCCTTTCAGATCAACAAGAACATCCACAGTGAGCTAGACGGGATGCCCGTGTGCCTGCAGGGGACCGGACCCCCCCGCCCCCAGCACGTCAAGCCTCCCACCAGGCCAGCACACACTGCACAGAGGGCACGTACTCGCAGAGACGCCACCTGGCACTCACGGGGCCAGGGCAGAGAGGAAGACAGGGCGCTGTGAGTACACCAGCACCCTAGCGAGGGGGACCTGCACCCCCAGAATGCTGGGTAACCCCAGACCCTCTCACCCCATCCCCCCAAACTCCAGGCAGCCCAGGGAAATCCAAAGGAGCGGCCGCCTTGGCACCCAGGACAGCCTGGAGTGTGTGACAGGCCCGCGAGAGGGAGGTGGAAGGCCGTCCCCGGTGGGCTGCGAGGCACGCAGCAATTTGGGGCTAATTCTCTCCCGCAAAGAGGTTGATCCTGTGGTGTGGTAAGTGCACTAATCACTGCACGCTGAGCTGGGCACCTGTGACCCCGAGGCCAAGCGGAGTGGATGGCGTGGGGTAGGCTGCTGGCTGCAGGTGGGAAGAACGTGCCGCCGGGAAGGGAAGCAGGTCCAGGCAGAGGAAACCGCTCGATCCCCGAGGACCCGCCAAGGCCTGGGCTCTGCCCCGGACGGGCCACTCGTGTGGTCGCGGAGTCCTGCACCTGCACATGTGCCTGACCCCACTCAGAGAGGAGGACATGGTGACGGAAGGTCCCCTGCTGACCATCCCTGGGGAGCTGGGATGCAGGGGGAGGGAGCCCGACCCTCTCCTCCCCCGCCCTGCCTCTGCTCTGCTGAAGTAAAGAAGGGGTCTCGGGCGGCTCAGAACAAAGGACCATGTGCTGGGCTGACAGGCTCCACGGGATCAGAGGCCTGCTTGTTAAGTTTGCTTAGAGTTTCCTGTATAATGATAATGATAATAAATAATCATAATAAAATTGGAATGATCACCAACATACGCAATGGGAACATTTCCTAGACAAATCTTGATCTCTGGCTGCTGTGGACTACAGGTTTGTGTCCCCCCCCAGTGATGGTATTGGAGGTGCGGCCCGTGGGAGGTGATTAGGTCACGAGAGTGGAGCCCCCACGAATAGGATTAGTGCCCTTGTCAGGACCCCTTTGGCTACATGAGGACTGCACAAACGGGGCCTGAGCCCTGACTCAGGGGCACGGTGTGATGGAGCGGGGCCCCTGTGGGTGGGGGGGCGCAGGGGGCACCCCAGGTCATGCCCACATGCAGTCTCCCCAGACCACCTCTCAGCCCCGCCTCGCCCCTCCAAGCCCCCAGAGCTGCCCCTCCGGCTGGAGGTCAGAGGGCCCCAGGCAGGAGACACCCCTGTCCTCCGTCCACAGAGCACCGTCACGCCTGGACCCCGTGATCCCGTGTGAGCTGCTCCATCTCCGAGGGCCACAGCATCATCACCTCTAACACAGGGACAAGAATGCTAGGCGGAGAGAACAGTGACCAGTGTCATTACTGTGGCCTCCTGGGGCATAGTGGGCCGGGTAGAACCTCTTTGCTCCTGTTTCACAATCTCAGCCTGCTAAAACCACATACCGGCAGCCGCTTGGCATCTCTCCCTAATGAAACGTAACCACAGACAAGGTACGGAAGTCACGGTGAGTTTTCTACGATGCGTTTCTCCTAGAAGTCTCTAACGTTGTCCAGCAGGATGAGGACAAGGCCCTTCCAGGTCGGCGGTGGGGACTGGCCGTTTGCTCTCCTTCCAGGCGCCCACTGAGCCGGCAGCCCCGGGCACCCCCTGCCCTGCTGTGAGGAGTGTCCTCGGAACGCGAGTGCAAGTGACGCACACCCTTCCCTGAGCCCCCTTCTGCCAGTGAGATGTGGTGGAGCCTGGTGACCTGGGCCTCCCCGTGTGGAGCGTGCAGGAGCCCGGGGACAGGACAAGCCTGGCGCTCGGAACCGCGGCGTGGAAGACAGCTGGCTCCCTGCTGGGGACACCCGTTTGGGACTTGGGAGGAGCGAGGAGTCAACTTCTATTGCTCAAAGTACAGCCACCATCCATCCTGATGCCCGTTTGTTACAGAGCCTCTTCCGGGGTTGAGGTTCTGCGGAGAGACCCCAACACCAGCACGCGGGCAGCTGATCCTGGGTGAGGGTCCAGCGCCTGGGACTCTCAATGGCCTGCCTCTCCTGGGTGACTGAGCTGAGACCCTTTCTTGGGAGTTCCTGAGCTGGGGAGAAAGTCACAGGGGACAGGGCACCAGGATGGGGAGGGCCAGAGGGACAGGGGCTGGGGGCTGCCCCACGTCACCAGTATTCCTCAGGGAGACTTTTCCAGCTCGGCAGGTTCACAAGGCTTTGCCATCAGGGTCTCTTTAACGGGAAACCCAACCAAGCCAACCCAACGCCTCCTCCATCACGCCAGACCTGCAAACTGCTCGAGAGTAATGGGTGATCGGTCTGGCTTCCAGGGAGATTTTCGTGGCTGAAAATGCCACAGGCCTTAAAACTTTGATTTTTCCATTTGCTTCAAATTGAAATCTCTAACTGCAGGGCTGGGGGGAGTGTCCAGGACACAGGCAGTCAATAAGGCACCGAGGGAAGCCGAGCCGTGTCCCCTGCAGCCACGCCGGCTCCCTTCCTGTCCTCCCCGGGCCTTCTGGGAAATAGTAAGTGACACAAGCAGGACATGCATTTCCTGGAGATCTGTATCTGGCTCGGGAGTCTCCGCTGACAGTGGGAAGAGCGACATGGGTCCTTCCAGAGACCAGGAATAATGCAGCGGCAGCTCCCCATTCGAGAGTCATAACCTCACCATTTATCCTGTTTTAACGAGGCAACGAACGCCAAACATTAAAAAAGTTACATTCCAGGAGAGCCGAGGCCCCTCTGACTCCCTCACCCCCTCTCTCCTCCTCCTGGGTCACCCCACTCTCAGGTCTCACCGCACACATCAGTGTTCCCCGAGAAACTGCAGAGTGTGGAGAGTAAAGAATCTTTTGTACGCTTTGAGAGAAGGCACATATATGATCGACTACAGCGATGTTCTACATCCTGTGCTCCTCACTTAGGAATTCGCTCTGAGGATGGCTTTGTAACCAAGGACTTACTGAGCACCTGCCTGGCCAGGTGCCTGCAGCCGCAGGGGAGCTTGGGGTCCCGTGGAGGAGGGGGGCTGACCAACAATGACTCACCGTGAATGTGACCCCTGTGTGTGTGAGAGCTCTGAGTAAAAGGAGGCAGATTAAGGGGCTTGGCGTGGGGGAGGGGAGGTGCACAGAGGGTCAGGGGCCTCGTCCATCCTGTTGCACAGCTAAGAAAACCGGCCGGGACCAGCCTGAGCTCTAATGGTAAAGCTTTATTGTTCAGAAAGTGTATTTTTTTTATTTTTTATTTATTTTTTATTTTTATTTTTTAAAGATTTTATCTATTTGAGAGAGAGAGAGAATGAGAGAGAGCACATGAGAGGGGGGAGGGTCAGAGGGAGAAGCAGACTCCCTGTCGAGCAGGGAGCCCAACGCGGGACTCCATCCAGGGACTCCAGGATCATGACCTGAGCCGAAGGCAGTCACTTAACCAACTGAGCCACCCAGGCGCCCCTGAAAGTGTATTTTTTTAAAATCAAGAACATTGCTTTCCTTTAAAAGTTTTTTTAAATTGTGGTAAAGATATATATAACACAAAATGTGCTTTTTAATTGTCTTTAAGCGTAGAGCTCAGTGGCATTGAGTATGTTCACACTGTTGTGCAGCCGTCCCCATGATGCATCCGACCCCCATCCCTCCCCTGGCCCCGGCACCCACCGTCCACTCTGTCCCCCTGAGTCGCCGACCCCCATCCTTCCCCCGGCGCCCACTGTCCACTCTCTGTCCCTCTGAGTCACCGACCCCCATCCCTCCCCCTGCCCTGGTGCCCACCGTCCACTCTGTCCCCCTGAGTCACCGACCCCCATCCCTCCCCCTGCCCTGGTGCCCACCGTCCACTCTCTAATCTCTGTGAGTCTGACAACTCCAGGGACCTCATGTGAGTGGAATCACATGTGTCCTTTTTTCCCAGTGCTCCCCCGCCTGGACACTTTGGGGGCAGAGGTGAGGACCCCATCCCAGGGAAGCTCTTCCTCCAGGGGAGCTCCTGCTCTGAGCAAGGTGGCCATGCTCCCATTCCTGCTGGAAGTAAAAGAGGAAAGATGATCTTGGAGGGCACCCTTCGTAACGGGTGTCCCCTTAATGCAAGCAAAGCTGTAGAGAGGATGGCATCGGAGTGCAAAAGGGCACTACTGGACTGCTGCCTCCCTCGGGAGGCTGCTGGGTGTGGACGGAGGTCCTGGCACACACCAGGAGCTGTGCGACGGGCAGAGGGTTTATTATTCCCAGGGCTGTGTGGCCCCCAGCACTACGGCTGGGGTCCAACTGCTGAGACGGCGGCTTTCTGGTCCCCCGAGTGGCCGTGGCTCCCGAAACCGGACCATTCGGTGCAAGTGACCGAGGGTCTCAGGCAGGAAAGGCTGTTTCCCCGCCGGCTTCAGACACGCCCTCGCCCTGCACGGCAGGGCAGAGGCCCTGGGGGGCTCATTTCCCCAGCATGCCCCTCTCATGGACACTAAATGTCTGAGCTCCCCCTGCATTCCTATGTCGAAGCCCTAACTCCCTGTGGGAGGCACTTAGGGTCAGATGAGGTCAGGCGGGTGGGGGCCCCGTGATGGTATTCGTGTCCTTGGAAGAGACACCAGAGAGACGATCTCTTGCTTTCTCCACTATGTGGGGACAGCAAGGAGGTGGCCGTCCGCGAACCAGGAAGAGTCAGGACTCAGAGGCCGTGCTGTGTACAAGAGCTGCCACCCCAAGACTTCCCGGGCAGAGGAGGGGAGAGCTCAGCCCCCAGACTCTGGGACCCTGCTCAGCCAAGCCTTGTGGGGCGGGAGGGACCCAGAGGTCCTTACAAGGCACCAGATGGCCACGCAGCCCTGCCTGTGCTTGGGACCAGGTCTGGATATGCCACAGAGCAGGAAATTCTGGGCCCCTTGGCCTCAGCTTGCCACAGGGTCTGGATCACCGGCTGGGGGTATCAGAGAAGCTGTGTGCCCACACAGAACCCGCAGTCCTGCCTGAGGGTCAGGGCTGAATGGGCCCATGACAGCACAGCACGCAGGGTGAGCTGGGAGAGGCAGAGATCCGTCGCAGGTGCCCTGCACGCCAGGCAGGGGGTGGCTGGCTGCTGAGTCCGCCTGCCCAGACATTTGTCTCCCTCCTTCCTATAGCCAGGACTCAAACCTTCCTTCAGGAGCCAGCCCACCCCCACTGGGGAGGGCATGTGACCCTGCCTGGACAGACAGCACCTTCCATTGGTCCAGCGGGTCACGGGCTCAGCAATGGTCATGTGACCCGAGGCAGGCCAACGAGATGCTCTTTTCCGCTGGGGCTCCCCACTGACAGGATGAAAACCTGGAGCTCCTATGGACTGAGTCTGCCACCTTTGTGGGGAGAACCTGCTTGGGCACGAAGCCAATGCAGAGACACCCAGAGCTGAGAGGGAGCAAGATCCTGGGGACACTGCTGAGCGCCTGGATCCAGCTGTGTCTGAAGCCAAACATCTCGAGGATTTCCAGTTACTCAAACCAGTCAATTCCCTCTGCGTGCTGAGCCAGTCTGAATTGAGTTCTGTCAGTTGTACAGAAAATTCCAGAATAACACAATTGGGGAGCACTGAGGAGATTGGGTACTCTTGCTTTGCTTCCATCCTTAACCAATTGCCCTTGATGCTGAAAGACGCTGCTCCCCTCACCTCCTCCAGGAAGCCCCCCAGGGATCTTCCAATCAGTTATGACCTCCCCATTCATGGACCTTCCCTCTGCTTAGTCGGCATCTCCCCTCAGGCCCTGACCTACTGCGGTGGGTCTTGGGGCTGGGTGATGAGACCCACCCTGGAAAGACGTGGCAGGGCCTGCAGCCCTCTGGCCCTATGTCTGCCCCGAGAGCTGTGAGGGCCTGGGCAGGCCCGTGGTCTTCCTGAGCCTCGGCTTCCATGCTGGGGAATGGGAGTCTCCCAGACCCGCCCTCGCAGGGACGCAGGGCTGTGACGGACGGCATTCACACAAATTAGCAGCAGCGGACGGGGTGGCTCCCAGGGGTGACCGTGACATTGACTCTCGCAGCACCCACAACTCTGCCCAGCTGGCTGTGAGTCCCAGGGCCCGAGTGACTGTCCCTCCCTTGTAGCTGTTCCTGGCACCAGCTGCCCCCACTGCCCCTCCTGGATGCCACAACCCACTTCACCTCAGGTGTCCTTCCCAGGCTTCCCCGTTCCTCCCACCTCTGGCCCCCTTGGCGGCCACCCACCAATGGTCTCTGAGGTGATCAGCCACCGAAACCCAGGTGTCTGCCCGTCTGCACATCCCATCCTATGGTTCTTCTTGCCGTGCCCCCAGCGGTCACCTGGCTCCTCTGGCCTTGCCTTCCTTGGCCCTACCTCCTCCCACCCCATGGTGGAGAAGCTCACAGCGTGGCCTCTGGAGCAGTCACCTGCCTTGACTGCAGCCCAGCTCTGCCACTTGCTTGCTCTGTGTCTGTGGGCAAGTGACTTCCCCTCTCTGTGCCCCAGGCTCCTCGTGCAGAAAAAAGACCTGAGCACTAAGAGAGTTCGTGCATGTGAAATCCTCCAAATGAAGCCTGGCACGCAGGGAGTGCTCAGGACACAGGAGCATTTCCCACTGTTACCGCCATCGCCGTGGCTCATGTTATTTGCAGCCCCAGCACACGCCAGCTGGAAGTGAAGTTGCTGGTGGCTTTGAGTTTTGTCACTGGGGGCCGGGGCCACCTCCCCTCCCTCTGCTCTCCCACATCTCCTGCCAGGATGGGCCCAAAGATGGCCATTTACTAGGGGCTCACTGAATGCCTGTTGCTTCCACCCCAGGCGGGGTTGGCAGTTTCAATAAACACAGATTTACCACAGGACCCTGCAAGTCCACTCGGAGGTGTGCACCCCAAAGAATGGAAAACAGGGACTGCAACAACATTTTGTACATGCACTTTTACAGCTGTATTATGCATGAGAGCCAAAGGTGCAAACGACTGGAACGCCCATCAGTGAACGAATGGATACACAAAATGTGGTTTAATCCACACAATGGAACGTCATTTGGCCGTAGAAGGAATGGAGCTGTGATATGTGCTCCCCCGTGGGAGAACCTTGAAAACATTCTCAGCGGAAGGAGGTGGAGGGTGGGGGGGGGATTGGAAGTGGCTGCTAATGGGGACGGGGTATCTTTTTGGGGATGAAAACTGTTCTGGAGCTAGAGAGAGAGGATGGTGGCACCACACCGTGGGTGCACGAAATGCCCCTAGATTGTACATGGTAAAGTGGCTGAATTGGTAAATTTTATGATACGTGTATTTCGCCACAATGACTAAGATCTGCACGTGTATACACACGTGACCAAATGCATCTCTGAAAGACACGTGTAAAGAAATAAAAACCTGAGAAGATAAACATTACAACAAACAACCCTGTCTCCTGGCAGCATCATCTGACTTTTTCCTCTGGCTTATCCATATTCCCAATGCTACCTGGGCGGGCATGACTTCCGCCAACCCTGAAGGAAGAGCACTCTTGGAAAAACCAGTCACCAGGCTTACATGGGAGCAGAGTTTACTCCCAACCCCTAACATTTTAAGAGCAGAGGCACACATCCTCCTGGAAAGTCCGTGGGATTTGAGTGGGTATTGGAAGAGAGTTCTGGAACTTAGGGAGAGGGACTGGCTTAGTGTGGTTCTCTCTGATGAAAGTCAGCAGGCCCCTGTGTCTCTGTCCACTTTTCGAGGTGCTGACTGGGGGTGGGGTATGAGGGAGGTGGTCTAGGAGAGACGAATCACCCCTCCAGCATGGAAGTTTCCAGCATGTGCTCTCAGGGCTTCCTGCCGTCCTCATGGAGTCAGCTAACCTCTGGGCCAGGCCCAGAGCTCGCCAGGAGCTCATCCATTCCATCAACAAACATAAATTAGGCTTCTGCTCTGCACCTGACTCTGTTCTCCTGGGTGCTGGGGTGACCCCAGGCTCTCGATGAGGGCTCTGCCCTCGGAGGGGACTCGGGCTCTGGAGGGGAGATGTTCAGCCCACACATCATGTGTTACATAAACCCCGTGCATGGCAAAGCCGAGAAGAGAAACGTCCCTGTGTAGAGGCATGCAGTTTGTGGAGGTTTGTGCCCTTCAGATGAGGTTGGTCAGGGAAGGTCTGGAAGAGGAGGCGTGGGCAAGAGGCACCCGGAATGTGGGAACCAAGTGAGCAGGCAGGGGTGGGGGAAGGGGAGGGAGGGGATGTGCAGGGGGGAGGTGGGGAGGCTGGGGGCTGTAGGGCCTTGTGGCCAAGGTAGGAACTGGATTTTACTGAACAGTGATGATGGGAGTCTCCCTAGAGCTGGGAATGGAGCACAGACTGGGAGCACAAGGGAGGACCTGGGACAGCAGCCCAGGCAGGGACCGGACTCTCGAGTGACTTCTCACCTGAGCATGAGCATGAGCAGAAAGGCAGGGAGCTTGGAGGGTGGCACTGGGCCACGTGGGGGCTTTGTGACTCTGAGCTGCTGTTTTGACCTCCCTGGGCTTCACTTTCTCCACCTGAGAAATGAGGATGGTGTCACAACCCACCTCCCAGGGTTCTGGCGAGGCTTCGGGGAGGTAGCACGCACGGAGCACATAGTGGTGTGGGTTTAGCTGTGGGAGGATGATGCTAAAAGCACAGCAGGAATGGCATCGGGTGGGGGGGACGTCGGTCTAATGCCCTTGCCTGGGAGAAATCCAGAAACTCCATTCCTGTATCAGGAGCCACAGGGCACTGGCCTGTCCTGGCACCTCCCTGTTTGGGCCCAGGGGTAAGTGTGAATGGCACTGGTTCCTGCAGATCAGCATTCTCCTGCCTTCCCTCACTTACCATACCCCATCTCTCCAAAGCCCATGCTGGGCACCAGGGTCCTCATGGGGCTCACACCTGACCTCAGCATGGCAGGTCCCATGGGGGAGAGGTTCCTGGGCAGTGACACCCTGCCTTGGCAGGGAGGGGGGCCTGGCCTGCTCGGGAAGGCTTGCGTCCCTCACAGGGCTGCACAACAGCAACATAATAGTAATAGTCCCTCTTGCATATACTACTTAGCTCATGCCCCGCTCTTTCTATGTGCCTTAGACTTACAAACTCACTTAACCCTGGGGAGGCTCTATGAGATAGATGCTCTTATTCCCACTTTGCAGGTGAGAAAATCGAGGCACAGAGGGGTTGTGTAACTTGCTCAAGGCCACACAGCGCACAGTTGGGGCAGTTAGATTTGGACCCAGCAGGGCTGCCTCCTAGGACCATACCTTGAATCCCTGCTCTGACCTGCTTCTCGAGGGCAGCGGGCTCCGGTCTGCCTCCACCTCCCTTCTCCAGCCACAGAAGTCCCTGATAAAACACTCAAGTGAGCTTGCCTCCAGTGACAGAGTGAGGCCCCATGAGTCAGCTCTGCATTTAAGGCCCTCCCTGACATGGAGGCCCCATCCTCTTCATCCTTCCTGGGCCTCCTGACATTTCCCACACACTTCTAGGTGCTCCTGCCTCTGAGCCTTCCTCTAGGCTGTGCCCTTCCCCTGTGGTACCTTCCATCATTTCACAGATCCTGACTGTGTGCCTGTCATGAGCTGGGCTCTGGCTGGCTCCTTAGGTCAGTTCAGGCAGGGACAGAGACATGCGTTGTGAACAGGTGTCTCGGGGACTGTCAGGGAGGCCTCCCTGAGGAGAGGCCACCAAGCAGAGATCTGAGGGTGAGCCAGTTACGCAGGTGGAGGTGGGAGAGGGGTAATGGAGAGCACGAGTGAGCAGTGTGAGCAAGTGCTGGGGGTGGGAGGAAGTGTGGCACGTTTGGGAGACCAGGGAGAGAGGGCCAGGGTCAAGGCCCATCTGTCGTTCCGGGCTGGATGTGTGTGCCACCTCCCCAACTTGTCTGAATAACCCATCCCTTCCTCTCTGCCCCAGCCCTGAGGCCCAACAGAGGTTTCTGGGCTTCCCTCCCCACTCCACTTGGCCGCTCAAGGGCAAAGATGGCCTCCACTCATCTCCATGACTGGGGGCTGAGCAGAGAGGAGGTGCACTGAAAAGTATGTTATATGAAACCAAAGGTCCCAGCTAGAGGGAATCAGAAATTTTGCCTGTGGGTGACTGGTCTCATGGCACCAAAGCAAGGAGACCACTCAGGACTTTATACCATCAGATGGTAACTATGGCTGTCCACTCTCCCGTCCCCAGCCCTTCTAACTCTTCTTATAGTTGGCGTGCACACACCCTAATTCCCAGGATTGACAAACCCCATCAATTAGAAGATCCGACAGGGCATTTAGCATGAGGCCTTCCTTCAGTTCATTTGCCAACCTAACCACTTGTATCATGAAACGCCCCACAAAAGGGCGCTGCAGACGGAGACAAATCAATGCTAACGAGAGCCTGCTGAGCATACTGGGAGATGAGTGAGTGGGAGGAAGGGAGGGAGGGCGGGCAGGTGGAGAGGACCCAGGAGGGCTCCTTTCAGGAGAATCAAGAAGCATATCAGAGAACCCCAAACCAGCTCTCGCCTCACCATGCCTCCTGCAGACCTCACCGCATGTGGACTGGGGCTGGGTCTACAGCATCCTCCTCGGGTTGAGAAAGATGGTTATAAGATTATGTCTCAGTGACTTGAGACTTGCCCAGGGCATCAGAAAGACGCAAGATTGGGAGTCAGCTCTCCCTGTGGGGCCTTTAGCATCCATCTAATCTCCATCACCTGCAAAATGAGCATAAATGCCTACTTCCCAGGAGCGTCCATCATTGAACACAGGTTTTGGGGCCTCTGTTAAGCATCAGGCATGTACTGGGTGCTGGACACACAGTAGGGACCAGGTCAGCAAGCTCTCCACTGCAGGGGAAGGCATCCTCATGAGGGAGATAGTTGATCACTCAACACATATGACGATTCTGATGGTGGAAGAAGCACACTGTGGAGTGACAGTGTCAGGGGCAACCAGAGGGGGCCCAGGGAGGCCCTCTGGGAAGGTGACGTGTAAGCCCAGACCTCAGTGATGAAGTGAAAGCCAGCTTAGAGCACAGGACGCTGCAAACACTCAACCCATATTGGTCCCTTCACCCCTCCTCACAGGAGAGATTTCCCCACCAAGCAGACAGGCACTCTCACCAAATAAGAAGCTGTGGTGCCCAGAAAGGCCAAGGACACAGGATGCAGGGGTGGGAGGTGAAGGGAATGAGAGAAGAAGCACCAAGGCCTCCCACCAGGCTGCTTCTCCTGGGCCGGGGTGTGTGTGTTGGGCAGGGGGGGCGGGGGGAGTGGGGGGGCGGTCAGCATCCTCCCTGCTCTGTTTCAGCCCCGCAGAGAGCTCTCATAGCCAGAGGTTCAGCACCACGGAGAACTCCCTGGGGAGGTTCAGCACCGCGGAGAGTTCCTGCTGACCATGTCTTACTGCTCCCCGCCACTGACCAGCCACACACAGTTGCCCCAACTTAAACTGACATTCCAGGCCCTCCCTGGACTGGACCCAGTCACCCCAGCTCCATAACATTCGGCCACTCCCCAAATCCATCTTGAATGTTCCTGACACCCGGAGCTCTCCCTGGGACCCTCCCTCCTGAGTTCTGCCTATAGAAACCCCATGTACCCAACTAAGCATGGTGCCAACACCATCTCTTGCACAAAGTCCTTTTTCAGATTTATCTTGGGGCCTTCACCATACCCTGCTTTTGCCCCCTTCCAGACTGTGAGTTCCCAGAGGGACTGAGTCTCATTCATGTCCTTTCTCCCCACAGCACATGCCAGCCCAGCACCTGAATGAATGAAGTTGCAAACGTGACTTGTACGATTGCTACCGATTGCTGAGATCCCACGCTGTCAGGAACCATGCTATGTGCTTCAAACACATTTTTTATTTATAGTTTAAGAAACTCAGGCCAAGGGATGAGAGCTGTGCTCAAGTTCACATTCAAATAGTCAAGTGACAGAGGCTGGATTCAAATCCAGATCACATGGCACAGCCGGTGCCCTTGACCATGGCTCCTTTTTGTCTCTATCCAACCCAGTGCACTGCCATCTGCCAGGCCTACGGAGCCTTGAGCACAGCAGCCGTGGTCCCCTGAAGTGATTCTGAATCTTTTTTTAGCCTGAAATTGAAATCACTGATGCTTCAAATTAGAACCCCAAAATGAATGAGCCAAGACTTCAGATTTGCAATAGCTAAGATGCCCGCATCTACCTTCTCAGCAGGGTTCTGGGCTGCTCCTCAACCTGGACCACCTGTTCCCAGTCAATATGGAGGACAAAGTGAACTATTCTCCAGGCACAGAAGGGGCTATGGCTGGCTATGTGCAGGAAAGGGGTCCAGGCTCCCAGGCTCTGCCCAGAGCAGGGGCCTCTTTAGAGCCTTGGAGAGCAAAGACCCCAGTGCTATGAGACCCAGATAGTGAAGACCCCAAGGCTACGAGCCTCGGAAGGGCACAACCATTTGCCATGGGCATTGGCATTGTCTGAAGGCAATCAATGGACACAGCTGGGTTCCTCTGTGCTGACTTTTATTTGCTACTGAAGTCATCACTGAGAAGTGGACTGGAAGCTTAGACCCTAGTAAGGCTGGGCAGGGGGATGGAGAGGCAGGTCAAGATGGCCACGCTTACCCCCGGCATTGACCCAGGTGCCGGCAGCCCGAAGCAGGGGAGCTGGCGTGGGAGGCTGGCCGGGGGGCCCCAGGCCTTTTCCAAAATGTGTACAGCAAAAAGCCACATAGCTTCAGAACAGAAACACTCCACACTTGGAGAGACCACAGACAGCCACAGGGCCCTGCTTGTCTTTGACGTGAAACCAACAGAGCTTCACAACTGAAGTATCAATGTGACTCAAAGTCAGGAATTCACCGGTTGCTCTTGCTTCCTGCTAATATCAGCTGGCATTGGGTCTTAACTTCCTTATTGAATCAAATACTCATTTAAAATTACTTGAATAAGACGTTAAGAATTTGGGGGGTGGGGTGGGTAGAGTTCCCAGCTTGGCCATGTGGGCACCAGCAGGACATGTGATGAAGCCTCTCATGCTATCCTGAAAGGCAAGGCAGAGAAATGTGAGCCGGGTGGTGTGGCTGAACAACTGGGTAGAAGGGATGCTGGCACCACGGGAACCACAGCAGGGCTCTGGCCTCAGCCCTGGGATTTGCGGCTGGAGGGCAAAATGGGAATCAGGAAGAGAAATTCCAAGATTACCCAAAAGCCAGACTCATGCCAGAACAGAACTGAGCAAGGCAGTGAGGGAGCGCCCTGGGAGCAGAGGTTCAAGCCAGATCTGGAGGTATGCCTGCCAGGGATACTTGGGGCTTGGGGGTGGGGCGGGGCAGGTGCCTGCACCAGCCGATATGTCGTCCACGGAGAGGCACCGAGAAGCTACGGCCAATGCGCTCTTGGCTGGAATGTACTTGGCACATGGTGACTGACTGTGCTTGGCACAGGGCAGATGTGCTCTGTAACTGCTCCATGCTTGAGGCGGTAGTGGCAATGATCCACCTGCCTTTATTATAACGTACGGCGGCTTGCTATTATTACTTGTTCAACTAACAGTTATTGGTTCCCTCTTCTCAGTCAGGCATCATGAATGACGATGAAGGACAGGATGCTCGTTGACAGCAAATGCTGATGGAATGCTAACTCTGTGCCCAGCACGGCTGGCCCTCGGCCTTCTCCTAACTAACAGGACCAGCACCCACGGCAGTCCACAGGCCCAGAGCTCATGGCACATAGCTCGTTTTGGTGACTGAATCCTCACAACCGCCCTTTTTGCTGATGGGCACCCTGGGACCCAGGAAGCATGTGCTGATCAATGACGTGCAGAGCGACTGATCGGCCATAACCTGAACTTTGTCTCCTCTCCTTCATACAAGTTAATTTTGAAGCTGGGGGAGGCTGGCAGATTACCACCAGGCTTTAACAACTGTTCGTAGCTCCAGCCTGGTTACAAGTAACGGTTCAGGCAAATGTGTGCTAGAACCCGTGTTAGGTTTTTCAAGTCCCATTCTCAAGTAGCAGCCAAAGAAACATTTTATAAGATACTCAAACGGTCTCTCAGGAAAACACCGGGGCATCCCTCTTAGCGTCCTCACTTCAGTGCAAACTGAGATTATAAAACAGTTGTAGGCCATCACTAGTGCAAGCATTTAATACGAGGAAAAGTAATTAGCAAACTCAAGCATCACTTTTCAAGGATGAAGGATATTGCTGCCTGGTTTAATTGCAAGGGAAAACCTATTTAGGGAATTAACACAAAAACGAGATTGGCCACTTCAGGGCTAAGAAAACAATCACAAAAACCATAGGAGCCTCCAGCACGGCATCAGGTTGGTGAGCAATGGCCCCAGGAAAATAATTAACACCCAGGAAAGTGTTCTCATCCTGAAAGCAAACAGCAACGCCTTGGCCACGGAGGCTGAGACACCACTCAGCTGCGTGCGACAGCTTCTCCAAAGGAATATCTTTCTATTTATGAAATTAATACCTGTCAGAAAAGTGAATGCTGTCATTTTGGAAATTCTGAGAAATAGACAAAAGTCTGAAGTAAGAGACAATGATCACACACGACCCCATCACCCAGGGGTTAACATTTCCTTTCCTTCCCCCCCCACCCCCCGCTGAGGCCTATTTTGGGGACAGGTGGTATAATTTAGATGGTATCGTGCAGATAATTTTGGGTCTGCCCTTTTCACCTAATAGAGGTGATCAGTTCTCATTAGTATCGAAAACTCCTTGCAAGCCTCATTTTGAAACACTTTCTTGCGGATCCATGATGGATGCACGAGGTCCCCTTCTTCATTTCCCTGCGGCCCCATCCCCTTATTCTGCTTCTGCTACACTGTGGTCTCTGTTCTGCCTGTTTTCAGTTCTTTCCCTCAGAATGGATTCCTAGATGTAAAACTCCCTGATTCGGCTTTACAGCTCTTATTACATACTATCACATCAATTTCTGAAAAGTTTATGGCGATTTATTCTTTCACATAGCAACATATGAGCACTGTCACCGGCGACGGGTATAGTAATAAAAAAAAAGCATTTGCTAATTTGAAAATAAGAATTGGCAGCTCATCATCTGTTTTTCTTCTTCCCTCTGCCCGTTTATACATCAAGCACATCAAAGCGTCTCTCATGAACCTCTGAGCTGTGGCATCATGGAGTCAGGCAGCCCAGGTCAGAATTCCAGCGTCTCCACTCGCACACTCCATGATGGTGGGCAAGGGATTTCACCTCTCTGTGCCCGGTTTCCTCATTCCCCATGTCCTCGTAACACGGGGAGGACAACAGATGCCACTTTCTGGGCTCACAGTGAGGGTCAGACGGGATTGTGGGGTGCTTGGGCTGATATACCCTCGGACACTGTCTTGGTTGTGTTTGTCGTGAATGTTGTTTGCCCTTTTGAGGTTAACTGTTTAGTTGTATTATGAGCAATTCTCGAGATAGAGGATGTTTTTGTCTAAGAAAGTGATGCAAGCAACAAAACTTGGGTTTCGGGATGGGCAGTTTGTGGAAGGAAGACAGCCCCGGTGTCACGACAAGGAGATGAGTGTGGGGCCTGCTTCTATCCTTCAGTTAAAATGCCAAATTAAGAGGTTCAGAAAGCCAACATGATCAGGCCAGCTGGTCATCACCCTGCCTGATGCTAGAACCCTTGGCAGCATCACTGAAGTGTCCTAAAGACGCCACGCCCAAGGTCCTGCCTCGAGACTCTGACTCTGAAGGTGTGGGCTGGTAATCGGGTCTCTCTATAAATAAGGACAGGAGGCTCTGATGCCCAGCCAGCCGTCCAGTGTGGGGAGTCCCTTGCAGGACACCAAAGGGACATCCCCAAACCTCCACATCTCCTTAATTACTGGGTGCAAAACTGTCATCTGCGAGCCCTCTACGTCCTCCTTATGATTCCTTGTAAGTAGCCTCTCCTGCCCCATCTCATGGGGTTGGGGAGACCTAACCAAGATGATCTCAAGGAAAAAGCAGATGAAGCCTTCAACAATCTGTGCCTGGAGGCTGATTCTCCCCCTAAACTCTTTACTTTCAATTCTCCGACAAGCTTCTATCATTATTAAGCCCAGTTTGAACTGGGTTTCCTGTTGTAACCAAAAGGGATGTGGGACTTTTATCATTCCTGGCTGCTGGAGTCCTCATGCTTGCTTACATGTGATGTGCAGGGAAAGAAAACCTTGCCCCGACTCCCCTGCTCACTTCTCCCCACAGCCCGTCACTGACGCCGGGACCCACCTCTCTGCAAGCATCGCTCTCCCAGGAAGGACTCCGCCCCCACTGCCCTGCCCACTCCCACTGCCTCCTAAAGGTCTCTGGGAAAGCCCCAGAGGCACCAGCCATCCAGAGGATTCCAGCGTATCAAGCCGATCTGAAAGTGGTCAATACACATGGTCTCTGGAGCCCCCACGTTCAAATGCCCACTCCTCCTTCTCCACTTCTGAAATGAACTTTTATGACAACCCATTGGCTCACTAGCACCCATCGATCTCACTGTAGTTCCTGGTTTCACGGTAACATTTTACATGGAACTCTACTCGAAGCTTTTGCTTTTCGGCAGGAGCAGGGCGGGGGAGGGGGGCGTGGTCAGCAAAGAGACAGTCCCAACGACAAAGGAGCAAACTCCTCCCCAATGCTAAGGCAGGAGGGACGTAAATTCTGGAGGGTAAGCACCCAAGAAAAGCACGCACAGTAGGAAACCCTTCACAACAGGTGCGGGTGACCAAGTCCGAGAAGGAAGATGACCAGCAAGATGACCAAGTCCAAGAAGGAAGAAGGAAGTTTTGCAGATGCTCAGGACTCTGAAGAGGAAAGATTCCCATCAAAAGTTGCCCCTTGGTCTCCACGTTCAAACTGCAGCATGCGTTTTTAAAGGGAATATAAACAGCTGACATGCCTTGAGTTTCCTTCCAAGAGCAGGGAGAGAAGGAGGCTGGCCCAGAGGAACATGGGGCGACAAGGACAATTTGCCCTCACTGACTATCTTTGCACGTGGGACCCTGCGCTTCACCAAGGCTCAGAAACCCCATTGATTCCAGGGATGGCTTCTGGCCAAAATCAAGATTCACCCGAGACCCATGAGTTTGTTCAGTAGAACACCACCCCTCTCCCCACTGAGGTTGAAGCTTTTCAACGGAAAATGTAGAAAAACTGTCTGTTGGAAAATGCAAGCACCTCTAAGGCTGGAAGTGATTTTACTACCCCAGGGGTGCGATCCAGTAGCTAGGAAAACGCCTCAATGGAGATTCTCAAGTCTTTTTAATTCAATCACCTAAAAGAGACTTTCTGAGTCCCTTGAGTAGCCTTGGAAATGCACTGGGTAGGTCAGGGTTCCAAAGGTCCAACCCCTTGGTCCCCCCATTAGCATAGGACCCACACACACACGGGGTGGGGGACGAGGCGGGCTGTGAAGGGCTCACTCCTCCTGCAGGTCTTTGGGACACAATAACACCAACACAGCATTAATGCATCTCAGGGCCCACCACTCCTAGAATCCTAGAATTCAGAGGTTACCTCGAACATAAACCTGTTCCAAAATGGCAAATATATTTGCATATCAGAGGTTAAAAGCAATGTCCAAGGAGCTGCTTTGACAGCAGAAGTACACACACCCTTCATGCCCCCAACTTCCACGGAGGCGACCATCTGACCGGGTGGCCTGCCTTCTCCGCCCGGGTCAGGCACGTGCTGCGGAGTGTCCACCAACCCAGTGCAGCTCTGCTTCCCCACGAAAGGGAAGGGCCCAGCACACGCTCCGAGGCGCTCCCATGTTTCCCTTACTGACTAGTTTATCGAGGAAGCAATCCCATGAGCCTAACAATGGGGCACACGCTTGTATCTGCAGCCTTCATTTATTATTTAAAACCAAGAACCAGCATCGCCTGTGTCGACCTATTGGAGCCTGTCTCTGGGTCTCTCTGTCTCTGTCATACACACACACACACACACACACACACACACACACACAGTGAGGAGACTTACATCACAACTACATCCTACAGAAGATGATTCAACCAGTCTCTGCATTTTCGTGAGGTTACAAATCGAGTTAACCCATGAAAGCGCAGCAGGTTCCAGTCTCCACCATTCTGGGTAATGCACCCAAGGTCTCATCCGAGCCAGGCTCTGACTGGTCAATAAGAATTTAAATTCAGATTCCAGCAAATAAAATGGGACCAACACAAGATACCTGGAAGAAGGTAAAGCACCTGCTCCATTTTCCTTGGCTCGCTCTCCTCCACAGCATCTTTCCTTCTGGATTTCCTTCAGTCCACCAGCCTTGAGAGGCACTAAGGAGATCATGAGCAAACCTGAGCTCAGCAGCACCCTGGGAAGCTCAGGCATAAGGGGGAGACCGGCTCTCAGTGGCCAGCTCGCCAGGGTCTGGGTCTCCTCTGTATAACGAGCAAGCGTCTGGCCCAGTGGCAGGGCCACCCTGTATCCACCCCTTCTACCCGCCATGTGCAGATGTAGATGAGACAGGGCTCAGAATGCTTTTCCAAGAAACATGAACTCCCAAGGAGGGCCACTGGAGCAAACCGAACCCCTTAAGAATAATTTTTCCAAGGTACAACATGCTCTTTTATTCTTAATATTTCTAAAGAGTAACAGAGTCCTTTGCACAACAAGACTGAAAGTAATACCTAAACCCGCAAAAGGCAGGGAGCTCGGATGTGCTCACAGCTCGGACACCTCACACACACCACGGTGCTAACTCTAGCAAAAGCTCAAGAAACATGGCACTGGTGTCTAGTGGGATTCTTCAAAGGAAGAGAATGCTCCCTCCTTTTACCAACTAGCAAAAGCTGGTTTTCAAAGCATCTGGATTTAATAATTTCCTTTTTGTGCCAACTACCCATCTTGCACGTGCTCCTTGGTCTTTGAAGGCCATCATCTGCCTGGCCAGTTACTGCAACTTACAAATCAATGGTCTCTCAGCCACCAAGGTTACAGACCTCAGGCAAGCAAGAGCCACAGCACAGCACCCTCCATCCTGCCCTGAAGGCACAAGAATGGGCAAGAATGGGCACCCCTACTGGTGTTTATTTGTACAGCTACAAGTGAACCACACATAGATCCATGTGCATCCCCAACATCATGGAAACCATGTGTCTCTTCCTTCTACCTTCTACTTCAAGACCAATGGCCAACTTCCATGAACATTTCCACCTCCCAAGAGTTACAGCCAAGGCCTTAAAGACAATCCAAACACATGAGTCCACAGGAAATGGCATCCACACGGATGGATCAGGAAATAACCAATTGACATGGGTCCACGGCAGCCTCCGTGAGTCCCCCTAGGTCTGGCTCAGTGGCCGCGCTGCTAAAACCATGGACCCCAACCCTAAGAGAGTCGGCACTCTCCCCAAGCAGAAAGATATAAACACCCGTGTCCCTACCTCAATCAGGAAGTCCCCAGTCCTCAGTCCGGCTTGCCATGCCACCCCTCCTTCATCCACGGACTCCAGGTACTGCAGGGCTGGGAACGCCGGTGTTGGCGTGAATTCTTCAATGGGTGTATCCGCTGGGAAGACAAGGAATACCTCAGTACAAGCCTGGGTGGTGTTTCCAGGTTGGCAGCCCCGGCCCCTCAAGGGCCCCTGAGAGAAAGGGGGTGTGTATGTCTCCCATTGGAAGTGGGTGCTCCAGGCCTGCTCTCCCCTGGGAAGGGCTTGCCACTCACAGTCATGGGTCAACACCAACTCAAGCAATGAAGCCAACTGCATTTTGGTGCCACCATATCTCTTGGCCTTTCTGTTAAAAACACCGAATAATATGCTCTGCTGTACATGTCTTTATGTACATGCCTGTCATTTTCTTTAAAAGCATCAGTGACTAAACATTTTCAGTTCTAAAAATGGAAAAGTTCCCCCCATAACCACACACAGCTCCAGAAACACCACAATGAACCCCTTGCCAAATTTATATCTACGTAGACTCGCAACCAAGGGAATTCAACTTGGAGCATGGACAGATCATAACGCTGACCCAGTGGGTGGCTGCGGATTTGGAATCTGCTTATGAATTCTGTCTGCAGGGAGCCCGGCTCTCAGCGACCACTCTGCGGCCAGCACCCACGGGAAGGCTGGGCCCCCGTTCCTCAGCAGAGCTGAGCCTTGGTATCTGGGCCCCACATGGCTGCCGAGCAAAACTCCAGGGCAAGAGATGGACTCCCCTGGGTAGTTATGAGCAGCCAGGGGTGGGTGGGTGGGAAGATGAAGATGACCCCAGCAGGGGGAGGGGACAGAACATCACTCAGACAGTCATACACACACACACACACACACGGGGACAGATTCATCTTTTCTTTCTCTCTCTGGACAGATGGCTCCTGGGCAGCCTGAGTTTCGGGGCAGGTGGGGCTGCCGCCCAGGGAAGGAGGCCTTTCCTAGCTCAGGTGCAGGACCCAGCACAGCACAGAGCCTCTGACATGAAACTTACACATGGCTTACCCACACACGCGGTGGACAGATGTCTCCTCTCCCGGGGAGCTGATGCCATTTTGTTTTCTTTTGAAAGGGAAGCCCCCAAGTGAAGGGCTGGTGTGTGGGGGGGTGCGCTGCCATGGGACGCATCCCCGGAGCCCCCCACCCCAGGCCACATGACGTGTACGCTGCCGGCTCAGTCCACGGCAGAGGGGACCATCTTGCCACATTTCCTTTGCAAAGTCACCTTAGAGACGGGCACACACAGACGCCGCCGCACTTGGAGCCAAAGCCCACTCCCAGAATGGGGCAGTTTCTAGATATCTGAAACTCAGCACCGGGTCATTCTGCATATCTGAGACCAGGAGCTCCAAATCCAGCCACAGCTGGGCTGAACTAAACCACAAAATATAGATTAAACCCACGATTAAAAAAACAAAACAAAACAAAAAAACGAGTGGGGGGAGGGAGAGAGAGACAGCGAGAGCTCGTTCAGAGCAATACTGTGTACAGAAAATTGAAAATATTCCTAAAGGAAGCCCCGATGTTTTCTGAGTACGGCAGAATATGTTAAAGAACATGGTTGTCTAGCAACCAAGTGCCCCCAGGAAGAAGGCTTCTTTCTGAGCCGGGGAGCATTTTCATACGGTGTGCACACACACACACACACACACACACACTCACTCACACTCACACAACATGGGAATGCACCCAGACTGGGAGCAGCCGCTCTTACCTTTCGCCCCTCGGAGCACGAATCCAAAACCCTCATTGTCCTTCTTCTGCAGGACCACTGTCTTCTCCTCGATAATGCAGTCACTGTAGAGAGAATTCCGGGGATAGCGACCATTATTGTAACCCGTCATCATCACCGTGGCTGATCCTCCGCCGGGGACGTTCATCATCATAGCCAATTAATCACCCTGCTCGCCGGATCCAGGCAGCATGGAGGAAACTAAGCAGCACAGGGAGCAGGAGGAGCGGAGGCAGCTGGGGGGGCCGGCGAACGGGATAGGCGGGCTCGGCACAATGGGGCTCGGAGGGGGGGGCCGGCAGAGGCAGAGCCGGAGCGGAGCCGAGCGAGCGAGCGGGAGGAAGGAGTCAGGCATGGTGGGGAGGCCACCGAGCCATGGCAGCGCGGGCTGGCTCCGGGCACCCAGAGGCAAAGAAAGTAAGTGGCCCAGAGCCACCAGGCGCAGCAGAGTCAGGGCACCCAGGCTGATGCATCTTCCAGGGGAGCCCGCTGAAATCAGCCAGAGGAGAAATGAGGCAGCAGGTTTTTGGTTTTTTTTTCCTCCTTCTTCTTCTTCCTGAAGGGGTTTTCAAAAATCAAATTCTATTTGCTCTCCGCACGAGCCGGCGCCGAGCGGCAGCGACCCCTCCCTCCCGGCCCGAATGAATGTGGTGTCCCGACAACCACCAGGGAGCCCACAATGCCACGGCAGCCTCTGCACGGCGTCATCCGGCACAGAGAAACCGCAGGCTGGCGGAGGGGGCGGCCGGGGCGCTGCCGGGGCGGGGGGGCTCCTAGCAGGAGGAGGCAGGTCACTCCAGCGACACCAAAGCCATGGTGTTGAACGGCATGGTCTCCTTTAGGGGATGATGAGCCGTAGGGACAGGGAGCAGGGGGCTTGGGGGCTATCCCCTTGGACAGACGGCCTAAAGCCACACCGCCTGCCTCTTGGCACAGCATTTTTTTTTTTTTAAAGGAAAGAAACCCAAAAGCTCCAACTTTGCTTCAGCTGCCAAAGCCTCCCATCATTTACAGTAAGGGCGCTTTGCCACGTTAACTGTCCACCCCTGGAGGCACCCGGGGGCGCGGGACGGAAGTGGACTTCCTGGCGGGCCACACGGCCGGGGCTGAACGGTGGCCCTCCCTCCCCACCTTCCAGGGGCAGCCTCCCCCCAGGACTCGCTGCTGCCCCGGAAGTAAGTCGGCAGCTGGAAGGCCAGGCCACTGCGCAGGGAAGGAGGAGGGGCAGGATGCTATGTGGAGAGGCTTTCTCCAGGGTCCTAAGGGGCTGGCCAAGAGAGGGCTGCATGCCCGGGGTCCTGAGGAATTCAGCAGGCCCCTGGCTTGGAGCGGGAGACTGGGGGACGCAGCTAGCAAACAGTGGGAGCAACGTGCGGACAGGCTCGAAGTCACAGACAACTGAAGGTCAGCTTTGTCCAGCACTGGACTCACAGCCTGCAGGGAGCGCAGGGCCCCAGCATGCAGCCAACTGGGAGCAGTTCAGCCAACCCAGATCAGGCCCCAGGAGGACAAGGGACAGGGGTGCTTGGACAGAGCGATGGGCTGCTGAGAGTTTCCCAGCATGCAGATGAGGCAGGGGAGCCTCAGAGAGGCTGGGGGACACAGCTGGAGAATGCACGCAGGTCCTGACCCAGTCCCGAGCTCCTGCCCTTGCGGCGGACAAGCATGCAACAGAACTTGCCAGGGTGACCCTGTCTTCCAAGAAAGGGCTGGCAGAGTGCAGACACTTACTTTCACAGCCGACCGCCCATGCAATTGGGGATGACGGGTCTAGGGTGGTCTAAGACTCGAGGAGGGGTTCTGTCCCGGTGCTCTTGCTCTGCCTGCTACCCTGGGCACAGGGAGCCCCAGGGTCACACGGCTGGCCTGGCCTTTAGTAGGTGATGGGGCTCCCTAAAACCTCTAAACCTCGCCCTCGCCTTGCAAGGCGGCAAGAAGCCATGGGGCAACTGTGAGGTCAGATGGGGCAACTCCCAGGACGGTGTGGTGGGCCAAGGGAGCCCCAGGGAGCCATCAGCTGCCCTCAGAAATAGCAAAAGGCTGGCGGTTAGCCAGGACCTGGGGAACCACAAGGCAGGAGGAACTGGGGGCAGGTGGAAGCTCTGTAGTGAGCGGACCCTGTGCCCGGCTGACCACCTTCCTGTCTCCAGGAAGCCTCCCCCAACCAGGACGCAGACCTGGCCTGCCTTCCCACCTGCCTCGCTTCCCACTGAACTCCTCAAGGGGGAGGGTCCTGGCCCGGTGGCTCCCTCGGGCACCGAGCAGGTGCCAGCCCTGCGACCCGCTTCTCTAGGGGAAGGCTCGTGAGGGCCCTGGCCGCTGCACCCCACTTTCGCCCTCTGCATGAGTAGCTGCTGGCCAGCAGCCCCCGAAGCCCCAGAAAGACGATGACTGCCCTGCGGGTCCTGAGCCCTATCTCCCCCGGGGGCACAAGCGGCCCCTGACACCCACCACCTGTCTTGCATTCCAGGCGGCGACCCTACCACGGGCTGACTCTGCCGGCAGGACCAAATGCCGCCTCAGGCTTCGTGCGGCTTGCAGGTGACCGTACGTTTCCTCCCCGATGTCCCCCCACGATGGGGAGCTTGTTGGGGCCAGCTCAACAGCACCCCGGTGACCGCACGGGGGTGGTCTGCTGTGGGGGGCGGCGAGGGGTGGCACCGGCATTGCAGGGAACTCGGCTCCGATCCCAGCTGTGCTCTGACCCAAGGTCACTCTGACCTTCACAGCCTCAGTGTCCCACTCTGCAAAATGGGATGAGGAGCAAAACACGCCCTGCGGGCCGAGGAGGAGTTGACGAAGTAACCTACAGCAGCCCAGGCATGCAGCACGTGTTAGTAACGGCGACCCTGCTCAGAGAGGGTTTGCACGTGCCAACGCCCCTCCTCCTCCTCCTCCCCGGGACCCCTCCCGGGCTAACGACGGAGCCCCTCTCTGAGCCCTCTGAGTCCTCCCAGCGACTCCTCCCTCGCCAAAGCATGTCCTGACTCCCACTCGGGGCTGCCACCATCTTGCCCCCAATCCGTGTGGCTGCGTCCTGCTTGCTGAGCAAGCGCCAAACTCCTTAGTCTCCGATACGAAGAAGGATTCCGGTCTCTTCCATCCTGCTTTACTTCAGGATCTAAGCAGCCCCCGGCCCCTGCCCCTCATGACCCCGTCTTATTTTTATTCACAGACAGACCTGGGTTTGAATCCCACCTCAGGCATT
Source organism: Leptonychotes weddellii (assembly GCF_054177405.1). Taxonomy (NCBI): domain Eukaryota; kingdom Metazoa; phylum Chordata; class Mammalia; order Carnivora; family Phocidae; genus Leptonychotes; species Leptonychotes weddellii. The sequence continues at coordinate 2,545,465 of NC_138379.1, read as the reverse complement.
TACCAACTCAGCTGCTCAGAGCCTCAGTGTCCCCACCTGCGAAGTAGAGGCAGTGATATTTGTCGGGCAGGCACTTTGGGGGGCAACTGGAACAAGGCCCCCTAACGGGGAAATGGCCGTCTCGTGCCCAATCCCTTGGGAGACAGGGCTCCTGGACGGCATCACCCCAGACGCCCGCAGTGCCCAGCAAAGGGTGCCATGCACCCATCACGTCCGTGGGCTGCAGCAGAACGGGCGTGAACACAAGGTAGGGGTCGAGCTTGGGTGTGTCAGGGGAGGCGGCGAAGGAACACCGCCAGCCAGTGAAGGGTCTCAGTGAACACGCCTCCAACTGGGACAATCCCTGGATCCTGGGTCGCATCCAGAGGGCAGGAGCAGCTCAGCATCATGGAGTGCCTACTGCAGGCGGTGGGCTGGGCCCAGGCAGCCTGAGACACAAGCGGGAGGGAAGTCCCAGGCCATTAGAAGCGGACGGTCTTTGTAGCAAACCGTGAAAAGCAGCGGGAGATCCAAATGCAAGCGTCGTTCCCTTGAAACAGGAGCTCACGTCTAGTTTCATCCGAACGGCACAAATGCGCAGAGTTCCCTCTACCCCCACAAATCAGACTGGGCATTCCCACCCCCGGGCCTTTGGGAGGAACCTGCTTGGAGATGAGAAACTCTCAGAGGGCTCCTTAAGCTGGTTTATGAATCTAAAAGCTGTCTCAGGATGACAGCCATGGCCACACGCGGAAGCTGTGGCAGGCGGACGCGGCTTCTGCAAGCTGCCTCGGGAGCTGGGCTGAAGCCCCAGAAACCAGAAGCCATGAGGCCTCAGTCCGGCCAGCCTGGCCGCGCACCAGCAGCCCTGCTCCCCAGATGCATCCCAAACGCATGGGAGCTGCCTTCACCGGGACACTGCCTTGGTGCCCACGTGGGCCCCACGCTGCTGAACTTGGTGCCACCTGGTCCCTGGGGACACAGCCTGGTGAAACCAGCAGCCCAGCCCTAGTGACCACCCTACACCCCTGCTTTGCATCTGCCCCCTGCCCCGGACTCCAGTCACTGCCCGCCTTCCTGCAGGGTCCCCCCGGCTCGTTTTCACTCCCTGAAACGCTCTACCGTTGGCCTTGTCTTTTACCCAAGTGCTCATACATGGGCCCTTCACGCCTCACTGCCTTGTGCTCTGTGTTCCCTTTGCCTGCCATGCCCTCCCCACCACTGGTCACTCACAGGCTCTCTGCCCTAGGCGAAGCCATCCCAAATCCTCCCAACGACAGTCAATGTCACACATTCTCTCCCCAAGGGTGCCTTCGAGCCGGGCCAAAGCCTCTGAGGGGACCCTTCTCACCCACTAACCCATCAACTGTGGGCTTCTTGGGAGCAAACATCAATGCTTTGTTCCTCTCTGAATCTCCCTAAGTGGCACAATGCCTATTCTTGGTGAGATTCTACCTGGGTTTGTTGGCTACACAAAAAAAACGTTACCTAGACGTGCCATCTTCAAATGTGTTTTCTGAATAGGGTGGGAAGGCACTTTAATGAACACAAAACATCCCCTTCTTTGCCAGTTTCCTGTAGCAGGAGCTGCAGAAGGCAAAGGGGCGGGCATCTAGCCCCAGCAAGTACAGCTGTGCCGGCTGCGCCCAGTGTGACTACAGAGGGTACCATTTACGTGATGGCCATCACAGAACCCTGTATTCATTATGGTTATTTGGGCACAGATGGAAGTAAAGTGCCTTGAGGAAAGGGCAAGCAACTTTTTCTAGTTCGTACAAAGATGGAATATAGGCCACTGGCTGCCTTGAAGAATGTAAGAGGTATCCACAGAGACCCACATCAACACTGGGAGACGGCTCCATTTCAAAGCTCTCCTGGGAGCCACGTGTCAGAGACCACGAAAGGTTTCCGCGTTCTCACTCACCCAGCAGTCCCACTGCCCACCACAGTAGAGTTTACTGAACTCACTTGGAACAAGACAAGAGGATCATGGAAATCAGGGCTGGCCACACAGTGGGCCCCGAGTCCCCACGCCACTGGCGGGCCCGAACATACTCCTCCTGGCATCTGACCCACAAGACCACAGGTGTCCAGGCATCAAGTGGCTTCAACTGTGGCCCAAGGTCCACTTTCTCCCAGCGGGTCCTGCCACAGACCTACAGGAGAGGCAGCCGTTCACCTGGTCCGGGAGGAAGCAGGTGCCAAGGATGTCTGCTAGCGTATTTAGGATTTGTCAGTCCCGAACAAGCTCCCTTGGCAGCGGCGCCTGATCCCGGAGGAGGGAGAGTCACAGGAAGCCAGGCCTGGGGTGGTTGAGATGTGCGAGCACGCAGGGGAGGATCACGGCGCGCATTTTAACCTCAAGCACAGGACTGTTGGGGTAGACCAGATGGCTTCACCCAGAGCCCTCCGGACCTGGGCTAGGATGGGACCATCAGGTCAGATAGCTACATTTCTTCCCTGCTCCACCGGGACTGGGTTTTGGTGTAGGGCTGAATGAAGTTCAGGAGCAGCCAGGACCAGGGGCTAAGCTACATTCATTAGTATACGAATGCAGCCATAACTCACTGAGTACCTACTAAGTGCCAGGGGATGGACTGGATACTTGGCACTTTGCGGAGACCAAACCAGGCCCAGTCTGGCCCTTACGGAGACGTCAGGTGTGGTGTGTTGAATGGCGGCCCCGCAGAAGATGTGCTCAAATCCTAACTTCCCGGGCCCAGGACATGTGCCCTTGTTTGGAGACAGGGTCTTCGCAAATGTGTTTAGTTAAGGATCTCAAGATGAGATCCCCCCCTGGATTTAGTGAGGGCCCTAAAACCAACAACCGGTCCTTTTAAGGGAAAAGAGAGGGAGATTTGGGGCACAGAGGCACCTGGGTCAGAGAAGCCAGGTGAAGACAGACAGAGGCAGAGATTGGAGGGATGCAGCCACAGACCAAGGAACACCAAGGATTTCTGGCAAACGCTGGAAGCTGGAAGAGCTGTAGTAGGACCCCCCCTCCCCCTTGGAGGGACACAGCCCTGCCGACACCGTGAGCTCAGACTTCCAGCCTCCAGAACTGGGGAGAATGCATTTCTGTATCCTCAGCCCATGGTCATTTGTTACAGAAGCCTCGGGAAGCTCTTACAATGGGCAAGCGGGAAGACAAGTATTAACTCCGACAGTCACAGGAGTGTGCAGGATACGGTGTTGTGAGAACCAGGCTGGGGGACTTCCTGTAGGAGGCGGGCTGACACAGGAGCAGGCGTGAATGGGTCACAAGGCTAGAGAGGTAAGAGGAAGAGGAGAACATTCCAGAAGGAGGTGGGACTACATGATAAACGTTTGGAGGCACACCAGAGAGAGGCCAATCACACAGGGCCCTGGGTGTCAGCTGCCTGCCCACCCAGGGCCAGGTCCAGGGAATGCAGCTGGGCGGCGAGAGGCTGGGGTGCAGGCCCGGGGCAGCCCCTGCTCGTCCCCAGTGTCACCCAAGAAGGCTACAACGAGAGAACACCACAGTTCCACCTTCTTCCACTAGCCCTTTGTGGCCAGGCCTGCGTCGTGCTGGATTGACCCAGGGGTGACTTGCACAGTGACAGGAATGTCCGACAACCACGTTCCACGATTCATGCCCAGGGTCATCTGCTGGTGCTGCTGGTCACACCTGTCCCAAGCCACCAGCGTGAACCGGATGTCAGACGAGGCACCAAGGCGGGAGGGCGCTGTGCCCGGAGTCAGCAGGAGTGGGCACACACAGACAGGGGGACATGCCGTGAGTCGGGCGGGCTGACCCCCTTCGGGGCTGCGGGAACGGCGGGGAGGGGTGCAGAGCTGCCGGCTGGGAGGCAGCAGGGACGTTTCAGCAATCAGGCCCTACAACCCAGCCCCTGGTGGCCTCAACGCTTTGTGAGGTCCCACAGACATGCTTGTGACCTGGAAAACAAAATCCACCGGCCGTGAAATCTGAAGAGCCAGCAGCCACATGCAAATCGGTCCGTGCTTAATTAAGTGTCTCTGAAATCTAACGTGGGATCAACCTCATTACTCATCAAGTTTTGTATCCACAAACATATCACTGCACGCAAAAACCACGGGCAAGTCGGATCTTCTCAGTTTGAAAGAATTTTTGGGTATGTGGCTGAGGGCAAAGAATTCGCAGGAGCCTCAGGGGAATTACCGCAAGGAGCTACTCACAGGCACACGGGTTCAAAGGCAAAATTCCCCAGATCACTGCAGAGCTTTTCCCCAGCGAGGTCCACCGCACGTGGGCTGTGCATACGGTGGCGGGTCTGGGCTGGGACCGCTGGAGCAGTGGTGGGGGCCCTGGGAGGACTCCCGTTAGGGAGGCTGGTGCATTTATCGCAAGGAGCGGTTGTGGGGGCGTCCCCGCCCTCTCCAGGGCAGTGAAACAGAAATCCGAGAGAAGCCTCGTCTCGGTCACTCCCCTGGTGAACACATTTCGGTGACAGCTTGATGCAGGCAGGAACTGGGACACTATTAGAAAGAGGGACCTCCAGGGATCGGGAATGACAGTGGCTGTCCTAGAAATTTCCAGGCTCTGCCAATCAGGAAGGATGAGGCTACACAGAGAGCCCGTCAGCTCCGCTGAGGGGGGTGCCTGTGGTCTCAACAGGTGTCCCAGCTGCACAGAGATGCCAGGCGCGGGCAGGCGGCCCAGATCACCGCGGTGGTGCTGGCTCTAGGGCGGCACAGAGGGCCGCTCCATGGGCGGGCAGGGGCAGAGCCGGGGCTCATCCCTGGGAAGGCCTGGCAGCCGCAAGCAAGCGGGGGGGGGGGCGGTGTTCCCCGAGTCATCTGTCACTTGCCGCTAAGCTGCTGCCTCTCCGCCCTTGTCCACGCTTGCTGCCACTCCCTGCATCCTGCTTCCTGCTTCCTGCTTCCTGGCCGGGGAGTACCTGGTGTTGCCCTCTTGCCTCCCCCGCCCCACGCAAGCAGGAGGCTGCCATAATTCCCGGGCGAGATGAAGCCCACGTTCGGTGCCATCTTGGTGTTCTGAGACACAGCCTGTGCACGGCCTCTTACGTCACGTGCAGGAAGTTAGGAGTGTGGCAATTCATTCACAACTGACGCTGCTCCTGGCTCCTGAGAGCCCATCTTGCTCCACGGGCAGGGAGGCGGCATCTCACGGGGCACCGGTGAGGACATGGGCTCCGTCCCCATGGAGCCCACACACCCACTCAGCAGAGATGCACTCATAGAGGAGGATCTGTGGCTCCAGATCGGCGATTATGAAAACACCCTGCCTGGTGTTCCTCCTCATCGCTAACGTGATAAGCAATACAAGTTTTTCCTAATAGAAACAATAATGTGCAAAGAACTTGATTCAAATTAAATTGTCTCATTACTTTGTAATATATCACCCAAAAGCATTTCCTAAGTACTAGCAGGCACGTTACCTGCCAAGAGCGGCTGGTGCAGAAGACAAAGACACAGCCGAAATGCGAACAAAATAACGACGGGAGGTGGTCATCGCTCCCTGCAGAGAGGAAAGGAGATGGGGTCTAAGAGGGAAGACGGCCGCCTTGGAATGGGAAAGGCTCAGGTGGGGACCCCAGCTGGAAGTGGGGCCTTGGACAGGACCCTCGCCCACACTGGGCTTGGGTTTTCCTGTCTGTAAGATGGAAAATCAGAATATTCCAGTAGGCACTTGACGCTTCCTGACTCAGAACGAAGCCTGAACCCGGGACTCTCACGTACGATCTGCGAGCAGATGGGGTGACCCAGTGCTCTGGGCAGCCCAGGACACAGGGAGCTTTCGGTTTTTAAAACCAGGCTGAGGGGGCGCCTGGGTGGCTCAGTCGTTAAGCGTCTGCCTTCGGCTCGGGTCATGATCCCAGGGTCCTGGGATCGAGTCCCACATCGGGCTCCCTGCTCTGCGGGAAGCCTGCTTCTCCCTCTCCCACTCCCCCTGCTTGTGTTCCCTCTCTCGCTGTGTCTCTCTCTCTCAAATAAATAAATAAAATCTTTAAAAAATAAAAAAATAATAAAAATAAAACCAGGCTGGACCTGGCCAAGCTGGGAGGAGCTGGGTGCCCCCCTCCATCACTGCCTGCAGGAGGGCACGGCACCCACAGCTCCATGAAACCTTCTCCCACAGTCTACCTCTGCCCCCCTCCTGGCCCGGCGGGCAGTGGGATCATTCATGGTGGAGAGTCCATGAAGCTGGAGGGGGACGGTCTGCCTAGGGCCACACGGCTCAGCCAGTAGCAAGTCCAACTTGTAAACCTTTGCCTTTGGTCCTGAACTGAATATTTTTTTAAAAAACAAAAAGTCAGGGGAACAGTACAACCGCCTGACATTTCGCTAGGAGTGCGGAAGGGGGCTGTTTATGACTTTTCTTCCTGTGGTAATTACAGCGAGAGGCCAGGCCTGCCCCATCTGTTGGTCTTGAAACTCACCCAGAAAGACCACGCTGAGTGGGCTATGGGCAAACCATTCCCAAGTCCCTCAGGGAGCGGTGGACTGACGTTGTCCACAGCTCTAACACTGGAAGCTGTGTCCTTCCGTGGGAGCCAGACCGAACGTAGGCATGACCCTCCTGGCTTTGGAGAGGGGTGATGAACTTGGGCTGGGTGAGGGGCTTGGGGCCCCACCTGGCCAACCAGACAGCACTGACCTCTGAGGTGAGAGGGCATGAGACACCCAGACCAGGCCCCGGCTGGAGGGTAGGGTCTGGCCATTGCTACTGTCCACCCCCAGACCACCAATCTCTTCCCATAGAATATCTTGTTTCTGTTCCCAGGGCTAATGCTTATAGAAGAGGTTGCCTTCACCAAAGGGGCAGTTCTAAAGTTGCTCAGAGTTTGAAATAGACACATTTTCACGGGGAGCACCTGCGTAAGTCCTTCGAAAGGGGCTCTGCAAACATTCTAGATCAGGGGTTGTCAAACTCCTTCTGTAAAGGGCCAGAGAGTAAATATTTCAAGCTTTGCAGGCTCTATGGTTCCTGTTACAGTTACTCACTCTGCTGCTTGTGGCTCAAGGGCAGTCACGACACTATGTACATCAACCGGTGGGGCTGTGTTCCAATAAAACTTTATTGACAACAAGCAGCAGTGGGTCAGATTTGGTCCTGGGGCCATAGGCTCTAAAATCCTGGCCCAAATGTTCTAAAGCCACTTGAATTGACACAAACGATACGTGTACTTGAGTGCCTCAAAATAACTCCCATATCACAAAAGCCGGGAAAAGTCTTAATCCTCCTACACAAGCCATACTTACATCACTGTATACAAGTACCTAGTTTGACACGACATCTGAGCTTCAGAAAAGACCTAAGGAAAACACTTTTTAGAAATGAGGTCATCTGTCAGATGCCCTAGAAAGACTCAGAAAGATCATATGGAGAATCTTGCCTGAAACACAAAGAAACATGCCCCTCCTCACGAGCAGAGCCAAAGCTAAGGAGGCCCAGCAGCTAAGAATTGGGGCTTGAACGTGTGTGTGAACGTTCTACTGTTCAACAGCGTGGTTAGTTAGGTAGGGGCCATGCTTTCCAATCCCCATTTCAATTAGTTGGCCATCTGCCCCATGAGAAGGTCTTCTGGGGCACGGCAGAAGCGTGCTGTTCTTGGAACACACTGCATGCTTGCTGTATGTCAAACTCCTATTCATTCCTCAAAGCCCACTTCAGCAGCCACCACCTCCGGGAGAGCCCTGTCCCTCCCACGTGCCCGCTTCCTGGTGCTTCCCCCAGTCGCTTCCCGCTACGGCGGCAGGAGGAGTCAGAGACTTACTCTCTCAGCCTCCCTTGCCATTATGGATGGTCACAGGACGTGCTTTAGGCCCATGAAACTCGAGGGCAAGTCTCCAGGGCCCTCTGGGTAAGATTTTACTTGTGGGAGAGATTTAGAGGGGAGGCTTCCTACTGCCTTTTCTTCCCCTAAATCCTTGCTTGGGATTTGCTCTGAGGGCACGTGCAGCCATGAGGGAGAGGCCAAGAGGCTTGCAGAGATGCCGCTGAGCCATGGAGCGGCTCCTAGACGTGCCCTCCTTCAGGCTTGCCACGGACACCTCGGCCACTGTGAGTGGGTCCTTGTTCTTTGCAGCCAGAAGCTTCCTAACGGACATGGAACATGAGCAGAGCATGAGCTGGAGCAGAGAGGGTGGGGAGGCTGCCTGTCAATGAGAAGATCCGAGCAAATGACCAGAATCGGATGTTAAGACTTTCCAATAAATCAAGCAGCCTGCAAGCTCTGTTCTGGGCGGGAAAGCCTCATCCAGACCCCTTCTTCTCCGAGGACTGCTCATTAGCTGCAAGGACTCAGGATGCCCTGGTGACACAGACCCGAGGCCCCGCACCACCTTCTATTTCCCAGGGGAAGATTTAATTACAGCCCCTCATCTCAGATTGACTCAGTTCAGAAAGTGGAGGCTACCGAGAGGTGGTTTTCGTGATCTCAGCCAAGACTGGTATGCTGTCGACCACGCAAGGACTCCGAAAACACCCCAGCTGCTCCTCGGTCTGTGGCAAAGCTCGTGCGCTGTGTGGCGGGGACAGATAGACACAGCGGACGTGGGAACCCTCTAAAGCTCCTGCTGGAGTAAAGGATGTTAGACAGATGGGAGCTTCGCTGTCGAAGTGGACCGGCCCCTTTGACTGACAGAAGGGAAAACTGGGCCAAGGCCTGCACCTGACCAAGTCGATGGCGGGGCGAGGACTCTGCATCTTCTAACGCATCCTGCAGCCTCTGTGGCCAACGTGGCCAACTGATGGGCTTTCAGTTCTGGAAAAGCGACCGAAATGGAAAGTGTTTGCGGTTCCGCTTGTCTAGCTGAGCGGCATGCGTCTTCCTCTTGAAATCAGCAAGTGTCACTGAGCCTTCTCTCTCCTGCACGTCCCAGGATGCTTGGTGCTTCCCACTGGGCCACCACACACGACCCCGGGAGTCCTCCTGGCCCAGGCAGGGCTCAGAGGTCAGACTCCTCTAGAGCCGGAGAGACGCCCCTACGCTCTGTTCCCCATAAGCCGCTGTTGCTTGCACTCACTTCTGCCCGTGAGCTGTTCCCCAAGGAAGAAGCCGTCTTACAGAGCAGGCTTTTGTCCCCGGCTGTGTGTCCCTCTTCTGTGCAGGATGCGCCCCTCCATCTGCTCCCTGCCATGCCTCTGCCTGAGTTATCAGGGCCATTTCCCACGGCATCTGGATAGAGCTGTCGGCGCAGGAAGTTGGCGAATCCTCCAGAGACGTAAGTCAGCCCGGCCGCCAGGCTGCAGATGGTCTGCGTTTCCAGGGGGCTTCCAGGAGTCTCCCCTTAACGTCCCAGTTCTTCGGGATTTCCTGATCGCCCGCCCCCTGCCACGTGCCTCATTATTCTTTATTAAAGCTGGAGTCCCAGCACATGGCCGGCCATTCCAGGCCATCCGTCTTGTCCTCCTTTGTGCTGGGGCTGCCGACCTGCTCCTCGCCGCTCCGGCGATGGTTCGGTGGTTTCCACCTGCCCCGACCAGATCCTTTCTCAACCACAATCTGGTTCCAGGTGCCTGTCTCCAAGGCCAGGCTACATCTGTATTTGTCCTCCTCCCTCCCTATCTTTAATAGCCAGCCCGGCTTCTGCTCCCCATTTACTATCCCCTTTCCCCAAATGCCCCAACACTGACTCTCCTCGGTCAGAGGATCTCAGGATGTCTGAGTTTATCGAAGCTGAATGACACTCACTAGAACTTCCCTCCCTCCTCCGCTCCCCCTGCCCCACTATTGAGAACACCACCGGTCAGCAGCAGGTGCCGAGACGTACTGATCAGTGCGAGTGGGGATGATCCTACGGCCCCGTCTTCACAACATGCCCGGCACCATGTGAAGCACCCAAGCCATCCTGTCTCTCACATAACAAACCTAGGAGGGAGGCACTGCTGTCTGTCCTGCTGGCCACGCACCCCTTGGGGCCTGGAACAGTGCTGGCACACTGTGGGCTCAGAGATTTCTTCCGTTGGTGACCTCAGGGGGTCCCCTCTCAGAGCCTCAGCCTGGCCCCAGAGCTTCCCTCTGCTGTGGATGTAGGGTCCACCACTGCCTGCCACCCCACCCTGGCGCCTTGTGCAAGTCAGGACAGGTGCCCCTCCCTCAGGCCCTGACTTCCGTCTGCCAACACGCACGAGACCCATTTCCAAATCCATAGGGCCCAGGGTGTGTGAGTTTTGCCTCTGGGGGCTGAACAACCTCCCCCCCACCCCCCACCGGGAGCCTTGCTCTTCAGGCCTTAGCTTGAGGCCGGCAGGTGAAGGGGCTGGGAGCGCAAGCGGGGGCAGTAGGTGGGTCTCGGTCCCGGTGCTCATCTGGGTGCTCAGGTGACTATATGTGTGGGGGTGTGGTGGCCGGAGAGCGTTCCCCCAAATGCATGTCCACCCCAAACGTGGAATGTGACTTCTTTGGAAATAGGATCTTTCAGATGTACTTAAGGGAAGGGCTGAGGACAGATCATCCTGGATTTGGGGAAGAGGGGCCCTAAACCCAATGATAGGTATCCTTGTAAGAGACAGAGGAGGAGAGACAGAGAGGAGGAAAAAATGTGGTATGAAGTCGGAGGCAGACACTGAAGGGACGGGGCCACAGGCCAGGGACACGGGGCCCCGGAAGCTGGAAGACACAGGAAGGCTCCTACCCCAGGGCCTCCAGAGGGAGTGTGGCCCAGCAGCACTTTGATTTAGGACTTCTGGCCTCCGGAACTGGGAGAGGACAAGTTTGTGCTATCTAAGCTGCCCCGTGTGTGGTCATCTGCAGGGCAGCCCGGACACTCATCAGAGAGTAAGTGGCGGGAATACGGTTCCGCCCCTGCACAGGCTGCCCAGAGAGGATCCACAGGCGCTGGAGGCCGATGCCAGGCAGCAACCTCCTGTGCAGGTGCTGGGGCCCTGTCCACAGAGATGGCCGTGAGAGCTCCCCCAGGTCTCTAGAGGTTCCTGGGATGGCCAGCCCTGTGGCCTGTTGTGGCCGGCTCCCCAGCAGGGCAGTGGTGAGGAGGAGCACCTTCCTGAGTGAGGGGCAGGCAGGGCATCATCCTGACCTCCTGCTGGTCAACGGTGACCTTGCTCCTCGTGCCATCTGGGTTCAGCCTCAGTGGGCCCAGCACCGCCCCGTGTGTCCTGGACGCAGGGTGGGCTCTGGGCTGGGGCCTGGGTGGCAGCAAACCCTTGCCCTCCTCCGGGGCGGCCCCAGCATGGCCTCGTAGCCGTGGGGCGTCCTGGCTTATCCAGCAGGCACACGAGCACAAGCCTCATCCCCTCTCCCACAAGCCTCTGGAAATGACTTGGGGTCCCACGGAGGCCAATGTGTGGGGTTGGGGACAGCGGGCACAATCCGGGAGAGGAGCTGGAGTACCCGGGCCAGGAGAAAGCAGAACAGAACTCCCGCAGCCTCAGCTTCTCCCTCTGTGAAGTGGGCTGTCACTCCGGACTGGGGGGGTGACTTACTCAAGGCTGACACTGATGAACACCACCTGTCCCGGCGTCCATTCTCACGGCCCCACGTCACAGTGTGCGCAGCGCTCACGAACGCCCTGTACTAGGTTTGCTTTAGCAGCAACTGGACACGAGCCCGGAGGCTTCCAGAACACAGGGCTTCTGCTGCACGGCGGGAGTCGGCAGCCTCTCTGGCTAAAATGGTGTTGCAAGGTGGCCCCCGGGGCGAGGTGGGGGGAGGGCACCTGCTTCTTGCCCTTCCAGGTTTCTGGAGGCGGCCTGCAGTCCTTGGCTCGTGGCCCCTCCCCCATCACTGCGACCCCTGGTCCTTCATCACGTCTCCCTTCCCTCGGCTTCCCACCCTCCTTCATCCTAACGAGGACCCTTGCGATCACATTGGGACCACCCAATATGCCAGGATCATGTTCCAATCTTAAGGTCAGCGGATTCCCTGCAAGGTCCCCCGTGCAACCCTAAAGCCCCTTGAGCATGCGTCATGTTCACATCCCGGGATTAGGATGTGGGCGTCTCCGGGGGGGTCACTATTCAGTGACCACGCCACCCCAGCCCCTCCGCCCCACCCCACCCCCCGTGAGACAGTGAGACAGACCAGGCTCGTAATGCAGGCTGGGGGTGTTTTCACCAAACCTCGCTGATGATGGGGTGACTCATCACATCCCAGGCACTGCCCCGGTGGTGACGCTGAGGGTGGAGGAGCCCGTTGGCATGGGTACCACGGAACAAGCAGACAGGTAGTGTGGTGCAAACCTTCGAGCATTCCCCGGGACGTGGAGGAACAAAGCCTGGTCAGTAATGAGCCCGCACGCAACGACCACCGACGGGCAGGGGGCTCTGCGCGCACCTGCCCTGACCGGCAAGGGAACCGGGCGGGGGTGTCGGCTGCTCAGGGGCATTTTGGTTTTTCTCCCCTGGAGCCGGCACCAGATCCACCTAAGCCCTGTGTGCGCCTTCATGCTGGGGGCCTCTCCTCTTGGCCAGCTTTGACCCTGGAAAGCCTTTGGCTTTGGTGCCTCGAGGAGGAGTCAGGAAACACTATGTAAGGCCCAGCCCAAACCCAACATGCGATGTGACAAATCCAGCTGGGGCTGGCAGGAGCCTCGTCTTGCAAGGGTGGAGTCCATCAGATTCTCGGGGCAAAAACTAATTAGATAAAGATGAACCTCGGACCCCTGGGGAGTTCTCCACAAGGGCTGAGAGGAGCTCGTCCTGCATGTCCATCCCACGACCACGCCGGGGCTGGGCCTGCCTGCGGAGGGGTCTGGGGCACGTGGGGCTACAATGTATCAGTCCCTCCGGGGAGACACAGCCCTTTACCTGGGAGCAGTGAGGGGGTTTCCCCGATCATTCTATTCCCACCTGCACAGTTCTCTTTGGTTTAAGAAGTGGTCCCTTACACAGTGACCTGGGGTGGGGGCAGGAAGAGGCGGATGCGTGCCCCTCAGAGAAAACCCATCCTTTCTTGGTCTGTGCCTCCCGGCTCTTGGTTTTCGTACAGAAACCCCCTCTCGATGTCTTGCACATGCAGGGCTCTGTTTGCTGCACAGTGCGAGTGCTGATGGCCAAACGTCACCCGGATTTATAAAAACAGGCTCGGGGCATGTTGAGGCTGAAAGGTACAGGGAGAACACCTGGGATGTGGCAGGCATCGTCCCACTTGAGGGGCGGTTGCTTTTCCGTGTGGCAGAAACAGGAAACAGGAGCTCAACGACCTTGGGACAGCGTGAGCCAAACCTCTCCAAGGGCGAATGGGTGAGAGGCTGCAGGACCCCATCTGATGGAAGGACGCTGTCGGGAGCACTGCGATGTGTCGGGGGATGGCAGTGAGGCACCCAGCTGCCTCCTGGGAGGAGACCAGCCGGGGAAGAGGAGGGACGAGGCCATCCCCGTACACGGACGGGGGCTGGACACCACGCGGCAAGTGCGGAAGCAGGGCCGTGTGTGGGGTGCCCGCTGTGACCTCACATTCGCAGGAAAGGTCGCCAGGGCATTGCAAGAAGGCTGGCGGGCACAGCCAGCCCCAAGAGTGACCGCTTTGGAGCAGTGGGACGGGGGGAGGGGGGAGATATGTACTTCACACGCTTCTACGTTCTCTGAAGGTCTCCAGACGGTTTTCTAGAAAGCCACTGACAGTGGGAGGGAGGCGGCAGGAGGAAGGAAGCCTGGAGCTCTTGTTCCCGCAGGTGGGGCGGTGGCCCGGGAAAGGCGGAGGGTGGAGGAAGAAGAAAGCATGAAAGGAGAGCTCTCCTGTCTCAGGAAGACGTGACGGGAGGACATGCACTCGCCTGAGGGCGGGGTCAGTCCAGGGGCTTCGTGTCCTCACCCAGCTAAGGGTCTGGGGTCGGGGACTGCAGCACAGGTAGGGACATGGAATTCCAGGGGGAAACAGTGGAGGGGGCGAGGCCGGGCCTCAGAGGAGGGGGGAATGGGGCAACCTCAGGCTTGGTCCTGCCCCTCCACCCCAGCACCCCTGCCTCCCGCCTTAGCTCCCCAGGTCTCTGGTGAACCTTCCCAGTGCGGTCCACTTGATGCAGCATCCTGTCCTTCCCCCCGCCCTCCTGCCCCTACATTTCTGCATCTGCCACCAAACATGTCACCCTCCAACCCTGTGTGTTTTTGCGTGTGCGCGGGGACTTTTCTGCTCATTCCCACCTGCACCTGCGCCCGTATGCTGCAGGAGGGCCCCAGGGTGGCTCCAAACAACAGAAATGATTGTCTCACAGTCCTGGAGGCCAGAAGTCCGGTATCTGTTGTCCCTGGACCTAAACCAAGGTGATGGCAGGGTGCTCCCTTCCAGGGACCCTAGGGGAGGCGCCTTCTGGCCTCTTCTAGCTTCTGGGGCCCCGGGCGTCCCTCCCGACTTCTCTGCCTCCATGATCACGTGGCCACTCCTGTTCACATAATCTCCCTCTGCCTCTCTCGTAAGGACAGCTGGGCTGGCGTGCAGGGCCCACCTGGATTAGCCAAGATAATCTCCCTATCTCAAGAACCATAACTTAATCATGTCTGCAAAGACTTCCCCAGGTTATTTTTTGCCATATAAGCTGATGCTCACGGGTTCCAGGGCATCGTTGGGGGCCATTATTCAGCTGACTGGACACGCCAATCACTTAGAACAGAATCTTCCAACACTTGACACATAGTTTCTCAGTGAATGCTTGAGAAGAGAGGCACAAAATCCTGTCCATGATCCTCCCTCTTGGTACCCATGTCCCCCTCTCCCGGGGTCTTTACCCATCGCTCCTGAAACATGAGAACGCAGCTCCCAGAACCCGATGCCACGTGTGGTCAAAGACCCACGCCCTGGGTTTCTGAGATGGTCTGACTCATTATGTCACATGGTCCCCTACCAGGGAGGTGCAGGCCGTGCGGAGAAGGTGGGGGCAGGAGACAGGCATGCCCCAACTCCCAGTGCCCCAGCTCAGTCATTCCAGGAGGAGGCCAAGTGCCTCTCTGCCTCGGTGTCCCCCTCAAGAACAAGCAGCTCTAAATGCACGCATGGGAAGAGGGTGGAAAGAGGTAAGGCATGTGTGATTTCATGACTGGCTACACTGTGTGTGGAACGTTGAAGCTAAGGACCCCAACCCTTCCTCAGTATGTAACTCACACTCCTGTCCTTGATCTTAGCCATGCCCTGAGGGGGTGCTGCCAGGGGACCCCTGCCTTCCCATGCAAGAGACCCAGACACTTGGCAAAAAAAGTGATTTAGGCACGGAAAGAAGCCACACTTCCAAAACACGGGGCGAGGAAAGCTCCCGACCTCCTGCGGGATCCCGGCTGTGCAAGTCCTCTGCCAACCTTTGGAGCTCACTTCCCCTGCCTCCTGGCCCTGTGCCAGAACAGCGCTCTGCCCACCCCATCTCCTCCCCTTCGCGCGTTCCCGAGCCCCTGCTCATCCCTCCTCCATAGGCCAACTGCAGGCCAGGAACCTGGGAACATGATGGCACCATCTGCCATGCCAGGCTTTCGGCCACCATGTCAGCCTCCACCTTGACCTTGACTCTCGGAGTCAGGCTGGAATCAGCACGTGCCCCGAGGAGCCGAGACCCCAAGTGCTGGCTTGCAGCCACCCAGGGGTGCCTCCAGGGTCCTGGAGCTGCTGGGACCACCTCCTGAGGCAGGAGGGGCACAGCAGGTTTCTCTAAGCTGCTCCTCCCTGAAGCCCCCGGCGGGCCACGTTTGTGCCCATCTCCTGGGGGCTGAGACAGGTGCCTGGCACTGCCTTCTGTCCCTGCCCTCCCTGCCCTGTGTCGCTGCACCAGGCTGCCCGTGGCCTGCTCCTGCAGACCAGACAGACCTTTAGGAAAAGGTGGGTTATTTTCTTTTTCAGAAAAACCGAGGTGATGGGGGCGCCTGGGTGGCTCAGTTGGTTAAGCGACTGCCTTCGGCTCAGGTCATGATCCTGGAGTCCCGGGATCGAGTCCCGCATCGGGCTCCCTGCTCGGCGGGGAGTCTGCTTCGTCCTCTGACCCTATCCCCTCTCATGTGTTCTCTCTCTCAAATAAATAAATAAAATCTTTAAAAAAAAAAAAAAAAAGAAAAACCGAGGTGCAACTGACACAACACAAAACTAACCATTTTCAACTGAACACTTCAGTTCATGTTTAGAGCATTCATAGCACTGTGCCACCACCACCTCTCGCTCCACAACATTCTTACCACCCCAGGAGACCCCACACCTGTCAAACAAGCACGCCCAGTGGGGTCATTCTTGAAGATGCAAAGGAAGAACGGGCCCTCACTGAACATAGTATATCAAACGTGGTCATAATATGCCTCTCCATTAGGAAAGTCCCTTGAATCCCAGTGAGACGGAGACTGAGCGCCCCTGGCCTGGGTTCAAACCTCGACCCTCCCCTCTGCACAGCTTCCTCCTCTGTAAAGTGGAGGGCACGAACGCGTCCCTGCTTGTAGGGCTGGGATGAGGAACGGGTGTGGAGAAGAGCGTGCAGAATGAGTCACGGAGCAAAAAGGAATTGCCCAGCCTCAGTTTCCCCATCTGGGAATGGAGACAAAGTCACCTACCTCCCAGGAAGTGTGAGGTCCAGAAGCAAGAGCCCCTGGAAAGTGCGCTGCATGTAGTAGGTGCTCAATGTGTTGGCCCTGTGTTGGGGGAGGGGCTCAGGCAGAGGCTGCCCAGGTGCCCCAGGGACCAGTCAGGGGAGGGAGGACTTGAGAGGCAGCCCCGCATCCACCCCCGTGATGTGGAACCCGAGGCTGAGAGCCAGGAGGAAGGACGGAGCTGCCCCTGCAGGCCTACTCTGTGCAGGGCCCCCATGAGTGCTTTGTGTGCAGTGATCACAGTATCCCCAGTGGGGTGTGGATGAGGAGCCTGAGGTCCAGGCGGGGAGGTTGCCCGCCCACTTCTCCCAGCCGGGAGGGCCAGCAGCACCAGAGCCCGGGCCCGGAAGCACTCCGGGGCCACACGGCTGGCTCTCCACTGCGCTCTCGAGGCCACGCCTGGGACTGGCTCACGGTGTGACACAGGGGAGGCTGGACAAGCCCCCCAGATGGGCCTCCTGACTTCCTGCCTGGGGCTCCCCAGCCAGCCTGGCTCTTGCCATGGGATTCGGCTGGGGTGGGGGCTGGGCTGTGTGCACAGGGCTCCTCCCAAGACCCTGTGCTCCCGTGAACTGCTGTCTTCCCGAGCACTCCTGTGCTGGTGCCCTGGTAAGCCTGGCAGGGGCCGGGGGGTCCCCGTGGAGGATGCCGTAGGACAGGGGCTGGGGCAGGGGTGAAGGCAGACACAGAGTGCGCCAACGGGCGGACCCCGCATGGGCAAGGGCACAGGGTGTGGTCACAGCGACAGGCAGGACAGAGGGGCCTGGAACCAGAAGGTGGGGGTGAGGGGAGGCTCGTGCACCACACATAAAGGCCTGAACTGTTCTGTGTCCAGGGCAGGTGGCGAGCACGAGGAATTCGTATCTCAGAAATGCCACTCGGGTGGGTGGACTGGGAGGGGATGAAGACGCTGACAGCGGGGAGATGAGTCAGAGGGCTGAGCCCAGTCCAGGGGAGAAATACGGGGAGCACCCGAATACGGCCCTGGCTGCAACGATGGGGGAGGGTGTAACTCAGAGGAAGGGCAAGGGGAACTGATGGCACGTGGGGCTGACTGGCTGCTGGGAGAGGCGGGTGGCTGGCATCTCACAGCTGGTTGTATCTGCCTTGGAAATGCCTATGATCCACATGAAGAGGCCAGAGTGCTGGCCTGCCTTACTCCTCCCTTCTTCCCTCCCTCCCTTCCTTCCTTCCTTCCTTCCTTCCTTCCTTCCTTCCTGCCAGCCAGCCATCCATCCATCCATCCATCCATCCATCCATCCATCCATCTATCCACCCACTCATCTACCTACCCACTCACTCAGGCAACCATCCATCCACCCATATACCCATCCATCCATCCATCTATCCATCCATCATCCATCCGTCCATCCGTCTATCCATCTGTCATCCATCCATCTATCCATTCCCCCACCCACGACTCGCCTAACCCTGCATTCTCTGAGGCTTAAGCACTTGCCAGTCCCCATGCTAGGTGCCAGGGAAGAGGAGACAAGTCAGAGTTGGCTCTGTTCTACCCCGGAGGAGACAGACATAGGAAGTAGGGGGTGGAGGGAGCAAAGACACAGCCACCTCCCGGCCCCGCCCCCCTTGGACCAGGTAGCACTGAGTTGGGGGATCTGCTTGCTTCTCCCTCTGGCTTCTCCCAAGTCAGGCACCAAAGGCCCTCCTGCTTCCTGGAGGAGGCGGGCTCAGAAGACCAGGTCTTTGGCCAGAGGTGGGGAATCAGCATGAGCATCTCCTGAAAGCTTACTGACAGCCAGGCACAGCCTTGGGAACACTTCCAGAACTGGCTTCCCCATATTCTCTTAGGATAGCACCCCCTTAGCACAGCACCTCGTTGGCAGCCTGTGCCCGAACTCTGAGTTTCAGGGTCCATGGTTTTGTCAAAAGTATGTTCATTCACAGGTGACCGTAGGCTGGTGCTTCTGGCGGTTTCAAGCAGAATGTATAGAATTCTGTAACCAGAGTAGACCTTGGGGGTGATAAAGCCATTTTGCAGGTGGGGAGACTGAGGCTTGTGCAGGCAGCTAGTGTCGAACTGGGACCGGGATCCTGGCATCTGAACTCATAGGCTCAGGCCTCATCAGGCGCAAAGCTGGTCCCTAGGACTTCAGATTAATACACCTAATTATGTGTTTGAGGACTGGCCCAAGCAGACGCTGAGCCAGGGCCGCGGGGCTGGAGAAGGCGGGAGGGAGAAGACATGGATCTTGGCTCCGGGGGCTGGGGCTGGCTCGGGTCGTCCCTTCCTGGCTCTGCATTCAGCGGCTCATGCTGGCAGCCTGAACTCAAAGGTGGTGGGAGTATTCACACTGTGGACACTGGCAAACGCTCGAAACCAGGGTGGAGAGAAGCAGCGGGTAAGGAGAGGCCACACAGTGTGCGGCATGTGGGGGCAGAGGTTGCTTTTGGCAGCCAGCATCACGGAAAACTTCACGGAGCCCCGTAAACCCTGTCCTTTGGCTGCCGGGCGGCTTGGGCACGTGGGGAGACAGCAGACCCATGTGCAGCTCCGGCGGGGAACGAGGCCGTCCTGGGGGCCGCGCAGGGGCTCGGCTGGTCCCAACCTGGCGGTCTGCCTGCAAGGCCAGCCCCTTCCTGCTCTTCCACTGCTGCTTCACCACCACCCCCACCATCCGCCTGCGCTCCCCCCACCCCACACACCCACTCGCCACCTGGGAATGTACTAAATGCGGTCCGAGGGTGCTCTGAGCCAGAAGCCTCCCTGTGGCAGGGGCCACTGGATCCAGGAAAAAGGTACCAGGGCCTCCTGCCTAGTCCCACCAAAAGGGGTGAAATGAGAATGCGTGCCCTCTGAGAACCTCGGCTTCTGCTTAGAGCCAGGTGACCCCGGGGTGTCTCCACTGGCTAGGCTCAGCAGCTCCGGGAAAGGGCCCCTTCCTCCACTCAGAAGATCCAGGGCTCCCCATGCAGGGGATTTTGAGCTAGGTCCCCAGGAGACTCCTCCCATTTGTGAAACTCCCTGTGCTTTGACCCAGTCGGAAGAATGTGCCCTGACCCCAGTCTGGGAACACCAGCAAGGTCCAAAGCCCCCCAGTCAATCGCTTTACACCACAAAAGTGCTGGGGGACAATGGCTGTGGTGAAGCCAGACTACACTTAATGTCTAATCACCGAGTCCTGGAGAAGGAAGAGCCCTCCCTTGGCCCAGCCAAGCCAGCAGCCGCTGTGTCCCAAGGGGCTCAGAACCAGAGTATAACCACGACATATACAAAGTGCCAGGAGTCTGCAAAATCATCTATTAAATCTGAATCTCAAAGCTCCGTGATGGAGGCTGAATCACAGATCTTGACTTTCAGACACCAGGAGCAGAGTGAATGATCTTGTCTGTACCACCCCTATCCCTCCACCACCAATCAGCATCCTCCACTTTCTCCACCCAGCCTGGCCCCGGCATTCCTAGGAACCTGTTCGTCTCATCACTACTTCATCACATGGGCATCTGTGCATACTCACCACAAAACAAAAACACCCCAACCCTTGAAGTTTCCATTTGGATCCTACTACTTGTCCCATGATTTGGACAAGAGCCTGCATCTGTCTGTTTTTGAGTTCCTGGGGTAAGGGGGGCAAGGAACATGACTCCGGGCTTCTCTTGTTTTGGTGTTTGACCTGAAGGAACATGCAGTCAACCTGGACTCTGCTTTGAGAGCAGCTCTGTGCAGAGAACTGCCCATTCACAGCTGCCTGCTTGTTCCCAAAGATCTGCAGAAACCACTTCTCTCAGCTTTAGAAGCTTACCCATCACTGAAAGGAAAGGCTCTTGGAACATAACAATGTGACTGTCAAAATAATAACTTACATAGACAGGTTGAAAGTTGAGTGAATCTCCCAGAACACAGAGCAAAAAGGTAAAGGGACAGAAAATATGAGAAAGAATAAGGGGCCGGCAGAATGAACTCAAATGGGCTGATACGAAATCTAGAAAGATGGAACTGAGACAGGAAGTGAGGGCATTTACAAGAGAATAAGAAAAACATATTCTTAAAGCTGAAGCTGCTTCAGTTTGAAGGAGCCCCCAGGATAGCGAACACAATGAATAAAGAAGAGACTTATACCCAGACCCATCATCATGACATTTCAGAATATTCAAGAAAAGTAGATACAGTGAAGTTCTTAGAAGGTTTTGGAGAGGAAAACAAATGATCACCTACACCGCAGTGAGGATTAGACAGCACCATGACCTCTCACCAACAATGAGCAGAAGCAAGATGACAATGAAGCGGTGCCTTAATAGTTTAGAAGGAAAACTATTTTGAATCTGGAATTCTACAACACTGAACACATTTGAAATCCAGAAATCTTTCAGACGTGGAAGTTGACATTCCAGGAATCTTCTACTGAGGTTGTTAAACTTGAGTATGTGTCCCAGGAGAACAAGGCTAAAGAAATACCTCATTTACCCAGTAGCTCAATGAAGGTAAATCTCAGAATGATAATTGTGCACTGGGAACTGGGGGATGGGGTCCAAATGGGAGGAGAGAGCTCCAACAAGAATGAGATGGGTTCTACTGATATGGAAGAAACAGGAAGATATTTTAGTGGCATACTGAAGAAAGAATTTCTCTTCCACAAGAATAAAAAAGAAAGGCAATTGGAAACTCCAGGAAAAAACAAGCACTTCATGTGAAAATCATGATCCTAATATTAAGCTAAACTGTGGCATTACTTTGAACAACTGATGGAGTTGAATAAAGAATCCAGTGGGTTCTGGTATTAGAAAGCCCCTTCTCATGGGTCTATAAAGAGGAACTACAGTCCTAGTCTTATACTTGGAAATGATGTAAACATTTATAGTATCATGATAATATAATGCTTTCCACTGCTTTTTAACTTCTGAATCCAACTTATAGACCGAACTTAGAAGACTTTTATAGCAAAGAATTAATGATGCTTTATGTTGTTAAATTAAGAAACAAAGGGGGGGGGGCCTGGGTGGCTCAGTTGGTTGGGCGGCTGCCTTCAGCTCGGGTCGTGATCCTGGAGTCCCGGGATCAAGTCCCGCGTCGGACTCCCTGCTCGGCGGGGAGTCTGCTTCTCCCTCTGATCCTCCCCCTCTCATGCTGTCTCCCATTCTCTCTCAGAGAAACAAAGGGACAGTCACAGAGTTAGGGAGGTAATCATCAGAACAACAAAGCAAAACAAGTCCCAAAAAATATCACCTCACACCTGAATGAGTATGAATGGTTACTGTGAAAATACACAAGAAACGATCTAACTAATCTAACAATAGATAATCTAGCTAGAGGTAATTCTAACTAGATAACTAGTTAGAAAGGCTATTGTCAAGAAGGCAAGAGATAACTAGTGTTGGTAAGGACATGAAGAAATTGGAACCCTCATGCACTGTTGGTGGGAATGTAAACAGGTACAGCCACTATGGAAAACCGTATGGAGGATCACCAAGAAGTTAAAAAATAGAACTACCATAGGATCCAATAATGCTACTTCTGGGTATTTAACCAAAGATAAATGAAAACACTAACTCAAAAAGATTTCTGCACCCCATGTTCAATGCCGCATTATTCACAACAGCCAAGATATGTAAACAATCTAGGTGTCCATTGATAGATGAATGGAATAAAGAAGAAGTGGTATACATACACAATGGAATATTATTCAGCCATAAAAAGAAATGAAATCCCATCATTTACAACAACATGAATAAACTTCGAAGGCACCATGTTAGGTGAGATAAGTCAGACAGAGAACGACAAATACCGTATGATTTCACTTATATGTAGAAGAAAGCAAAACAAATGAACAAGCGAAACAAAACTCACTGATACAGAGAACGTACATATAGAGATGGGTGGTTGCCAGGAGCAGGGGATGAGGGAGTGGATGAAATGGGTAAAGGTGGTCAAAAGGTATAAACTCTCAGCCATAAGAGAAATAAATCCCAGGGATGTGATGGACAGCATGGTGACTACAGTTAATAATCCTGTGTTGTATTTTTGAAAGTTGCTGGGATACCACATCTGCAAAGTTCTCATCACAAGAGACAAGAATTGTAACGATGTGAGGTGACAGATGTTAACTAGACTTGTCGTGGTGATCATTTTGCAATTTGTACAAATATCAAATCATTATGCTCTACAACTGTAAGTAATATAATGTCATATGTTAATTATATCTCAATTAAAAAAAGAGAAAAAGAGAAATGGGGGGGTAATTAAAGACGTAGGAAGGTAATCCTCAGAAGAATGAAGCAAAACAAGTAAAAAGTGGTTCCTCTGCCAAGCAGAGTTGCGTGGAGGATGCTGGGCAGGGGTGGGAGACATGGTTTCCTTCCATTCCTAGCCATGTCTGTGCGGTTGGTTAAATTAATAACTTATTTTACTACGTAATGAATGTTGTATTTGTATAAAAATTTGTGGAAGGAGGAAAAGTATTACCCTGAGAATGGATGAAGGGCGGGTGCCCTGGGGCAGTCAGGGGATGTGGACAAATTCCTGAGGGCCGACCTTGGCAAGCAGCGGGAGGATGGGGAGAATGGCAGGAGTCCCCAGACCCTCATGATGGACTGAACGCAGGAGGGGAGAGGACCCTGGTCTCCCACTTGGGCACCAGGTGTGCTGCTCATCATGAAGGTAACAGCAGAGGACAACATTTTTTAGGGGAAACCACTGGGACGTGCTCTCTGGGGCCGTGACTCATCCAGCGCCATGTGTGTGCATATGGTCCCGCTGGGAGAGCCTGCTGGAGGGGCTGGTACGCACAGTTGTGCTGACTTCTTACGTTGCCTGTGCCCAGAGATTCACCCCTCTCTTTCTTGGTCTCAAAAAATTTACAAGTTGATATATACTTGTAAAAAAAAAATAAAAATATGGGTATGTAGGGAAGAAACAGCAAAATCGCCTCATTCCCTACCCCAAAGGAGCTGCCCCCGAGGGCATCATCATTAATCACTAGGCCCAGCCATAACTTAACAGAGAGAAAAAAAAACAGCGTGTGTTGCCTTATGAATCCAGCCAATGAACATACTCAGGGATTGATGCCTTTTTTTCGAGTCTAAGGAATCATAAAAAAACACAGAAATATAAAATAATGATGGAGGAAGAGTGGGGGCAATCAGTGTTTCTTGCCATTCAGTTCTTACTACCTACACACTGAGGCAGTCTTCTGGAACACAAAGTTAGGGTTTCAAAGGAAAGCCAGCTACCCACACATGCTGTCCACAATTCAGCATCCCTCTGGATTTATATAGCGCATGCCTCTAAGCTTCGAGCACTACACGTACATTTCCCCATTCATCCTGTCATGGACACCACCCGGGATGTGGCCTGAGCTGCAAGTAGGATCTCTACTTTGCAAACAGGGTTGGGGGGGGGGTGTCAGGGACTGAGGCACAGAGAGGGACAGCGAGTTGCCCAAGGTCACGCAAGGTGTTGGTCAGAAGGTCAGATTAAAAAACCTAGGACACTATGTTTACAGGGGCTTTTTACAAGGCTTCAGATAATGTGCATGCACTCTTCCCTATTCAGAGTCTGTCTCTGGAAAGATCCTCAGGAAACCGGCAGCGGGGTTCTGTCTGGGGAGGAGTGGGGGCCGGGAGGAAGGATGAGAGCGGGACCTACTCTGATGCCATACCTGCACATTTTGCATTTTTTGTTAATGCAAATATATTTCTAATCACCAATTTAAAAACATATACATTGCATCATGACATCAAAGCCACAAAAGCAAGCAGCTATGGCACGCGGACGTTCAACTGGAGAACAGGCACGATTTGCTACACTTCTAATTCAATTGGTCTCACTAAGGAAGAGGAATGACAGCCTATCCTGTTCTTAGATGGCTTCCCTGCATGGTGCTTCTGAACGCCATCCTTCTGGGCGGGTCCAAAGCTGCAGGTGCAGGGCTTCAGTTGTTTGCCAACAATAGGGAAAGGGTCCAGTGCCCACTCACATCTGGTGCTCCTCCCTGGAAAACCCCAAAGAAGGCGGAGAGCCCTCCTCACTCCCCACTTGAGCGCCACGTGCAGCGCCTTGGCGGGTCCTGTCCCTTCTAACTACACCTTACGCCTGGAAGCCATCCACCTGCCTTTCCCTACCCCTCCATCGGCCCAAACAATCACCACCGCCTGGCCAGGAAGATGGCCATGGTCTCATAACTAGTCTCCATTCTTCCTTCTGTTCATTTTCCTCCAGCAAGGTTACCCAGATCATGTCATTCTTCCACATAAAACCCTCTAGAACCCCACCACACGAGTGGGAGGAAATCCACTTGCCTTCCACAGAACACACGGTCCTTCTGTGGCATCATCCTTTCTACTCCCTTCCAGGCCAAAGCTGCTTCTGCATGGCAGCTTCTCTTCTTTGCACATGCTGGGCTTTCTGAAGATGGCTGATTCTCCTCAACTGTCAGGTTTCAAATCAAAAGTCACTTCATCACAGAGACTTCCCTTGGCTTCCTATATAAAGCTGGCCTGCCCCACCCTGCCCAAGAGACTGTATGGTTGTTCTACTGATTTGCTCCATAGCATTAACCACTAAGTGGGATTCTCCAGTTTATTTATTTATAAACTTTGCTATTTTCACTATTTAGGTTTTAATCTACATGAGGTCAGAGACTGTGCTTGTCTTGTTTACCTCCACATCCGTAGCTCCCTGAATATTCGGGTTTTGATGAATATTGGTTAAATAGATGGATAGACAGATAAGAGGAGGGGATGGGTGGATGGCAGATGGATGGGTGGATGGGTAGATGGATGGATGGATGGTTGGGTAGATGGATGGATGGCTGGATGGATGGGTAGATGGTTGGTTGGTTGGATGAGTTGGTAGACAGCTGAATGGCTGGTTGATGGACGAGTGGACAGGTAATTGGATGGTTGGATGGATGGGTGTATAGATGGATGGGGCGTATTCAGCCTAGAGTGAGAGCCTGAGGTCTCCCCTTCCTCTCCCAGGTAGACTTCTCCTGCACGCCCCATGCTAATGAGGGTAGAGATCTGACTTAAAACTCGTGGGAACTTGAGACTCCCATACCCTGTGTTAAGAAGTGTTTTAAAAACAACATTGAAGGGGCACCTGGGTGGCTCAGTTGGTTAAGCGTCTGCCTTTGGCTCAGGTCATGATCCCAGGGTCCTGGGACTGAGCCCTGCATTGGGCTCCCTGCTCCTTGGGAAGCCTGTTTCTCCCTCTCCCACTCCCCCTGCTTGTGTTTCCTCTCTCGCTGTGTCTCTCTCTGTCAAATAAATAAATAAAATCTTTAAAAAAAAAACACTGAAATATCTGTAAGGTCCTATGTAGAAATGGCCCCAGGGTCTCTGCTTTCTGATCTTGACCATGTGCCCACATTTCTAGACCCTTCTGTGGTGTGCATGCTGGGTGGGTGGAGGGCTGGAGTCACTGGACACATTCAACAATCAACAGGTGTGTTTTTGTCAGACTGGTCTTGAGCTCTGCATCCCCGAGCAAAGCTTTTGACAGAAGAGGGGATGGGAAGGGGAGAACCGCCTCCTGACTGATTCAGAAACTGTCTACATTGAGTCTCGCTACCTATTGCATGTTCTTTAATTACATTTGCATCTGCAATGGGGCGGCCCCAGCTGTGAGCTGCCTGGCCAGACCGTCGCCCTGCCGCCTACAGCGGGTAATTGGCCCGCCTGCTGGCACGTCACCCCAGATCTCTGTGGCTCACTAGGCCGGGTCTGACAGGAATTCCGAAATGGGCTAATGATCCGCTGGCTGGTCCGTACAGTAGCATGTGCGGCCCTCAGCCAGGGCCCAGCCTCACCCCGACACCCACTCAAGAGCCACACAGGCCAGCCGCTGGGTTGTGATGGCCGGTGGGCGCCACAAGCTCGCTCGCCCCTGCCCAGTGCGCGGTCTGGAAGAGGTCAGTTCTGGGAGGCAGGGGCTGCCCCAGGCCGACCCCTGCACCTTGTGTGGAAAAGCCCAGACCCCATAACCCAGGTAATATCCTCATTCCGTCCGCCCGACACACTCCACCAAGTGATGGTTCAGTCTCCGCCAATTTCCCCCAATCCCAGGCCAGTTCCACGGTCAGCCTCGGGCAGTAACATCTTCACCGCGGGACGGGGGGAGCTGCGGGCACGGGCCCCGTATTCCAGGTGACCGGGTGGCTGAGGGCCAGGTCCTTAATGTCACCTTCCTCCTTCCACTACAGTGTTCTCCTGTGAAGTGGATAATGACACTGACTTCCAAGGTCACTGGAGGGTGGGCAGGCAGCAGCCGCGATCAAGGCGAGGTGCCGCTGGTACGTGGCAGGGGGCTCATAAAAGTCGCTATGAGGTGCCTTGTTAGCGCAGTTGGTAGCGCTCAGTCTCATAAAAGTCGCTATGATCACTCACATCTCTTTCTGGGCAACGTGAGCCCACAGCGCATCTGACTCCCCCAACCTGGGAAGGTGGGGGTTGACTCCTGAACCGCGGTCAAGCCCAGAGCCTTTATCATTTGTTTAGAAGCCACCTGTTGACCTGGGTGTGGCTGGATGTCCCTCTTCTCAATGGTCCCAGGCCCTGTGCAGCCCTGGGACTGCACCAAGCCAGTGGTCAGTAACCTATGAAATCAAAGTCTTCATCTGGGCACCAAAACACAGGGAGGGCAGAGCCGGCAGGGATCTCCCAGGTCACCTGGTCCAACTTTCTAAGACATTCTGGAAAGAGAATGCCCAAACTGCTTGACTCCCTGCAATGACGGGGAGCTCATCACCTCCTGAGACAGCTCTGTTCTATCTCTGAACAGTGATGATGTCTCCGCATGCCTTCTGTGGGCCAAGCTGCAGCGTGTGTCCCCGGTTCGTTCCGGTCCTGCTGTCAGCCACATGAAATGCAACCTAGCCAGCCTGGCCCCGTGGTCTTCTCTTTCCCTGGCTCAGTCAACTCAGGTCCTTCAACAGCTCCTCTGTGGGGAAGCCGCCTGGTTCAAACGCTGAGAGTTTGCGCACACCCCTCTTCATGCACACGTATACACCCAGGGCAGCCCGCTGGTGGCCCTCTGCCAGCAACTGGCCTTGGGGGGAGAGAGTTTTGCAAAACCACAGCCTGCGGACGAGCCATGGCTCTCACGGGCTCTTCCCCAGAAGCCCCCCTCCCAGGCTGGATGGCCCTCCACATAACCATGGCGACAGCTCTGGGCATTCTCGGAGCCTCAGGCACCCTCCTTCTTAGAATGGAAGCAAAGCATGACAGGCACACTGGCTGTGACCACGTGTCCAGGGTCCACTTTGACAGGCAGCCTCTTGCTGCTGCAGAAACAATTCATCTGACCCAAAGAGAGACTCATCAGGAGAAGCCAGGGTCAGGCGTGGCTCCCTGGAAGCCACCAGACCCTGAGCAGTCTCTCTCTGGGCTGCGTTGGTGGCCAGGCCAGGATCGTGACTTGAGCATTCAAGGTCAAAAAGTGGGCAATGTTAGCAAGATCTGGAAAGTCGGCCAGGCCCCTTAGGAGGGGACGACCCAGGTCCTCTGCTGGGTGTGGGATTCCTGTCCTAACACCTCTTGTTTATGACAGACAGGTGGTTGGGACAGGTCAGCACTAACACCAGGTCCTATCAGCAATTCCACTGCTAGATATACACCCCAAAGAACTGGAAACAGGTGTGCAAACCAATACTTGGGTGAGAATGTCCACAGCAGCACCATTTGCAAGAGCCAAAAGATGGAAGCAACCCAGGTGTCATCCACAGAGGAACGGCAAGCAAAATATGGCTTACACAGATGATGGAATATTCTTCCGCCTTAACAAGGCAGGACATTCTGACACCTGCTACAACACGGAGGGACCTGGAGGACACTATGCTGAGATACGCCAGTCACAAAAAGCACCAATACTGTATAATTCACTTCTATGAGGTCCCTGGAGTCACCAGATTCAGAGAAAGAGTGGACGGTGGGCGCCGGGGCCACGGGAGAGATGGGGGTCAGTGTTTTAGGGGGACAGAGAGTGGCCAGTGGGGGCCATGGAGGGACGGGGGTGAGTGTTTCATAGGACAGAGATTCAGTCTGGGAAGATGGAAAGTTCTGGAGATGGATGCGGGGACGGCCGCACAACAACGTGAACGTACCTAATGCCACTGAGCTGTGCACCTAAAAATGGTTGAGATGGTAAATTTTACTACAATAAAAGGTTTAGAAAAGATGTACTGATCCTGCTAAAAATGGATGAACCTTGCAGACATTATTCTAGGTAAAGAAGCTACACATGAAGGATCACGTGTTGTAGGACTCCGTTTCCATGAAACATGTAGAGAGCCGGTTGGTGCGAGCTGGGGATGGGGGCAGGGAGAATCGGGATTGACTGCTTAATCACTAGGAGCTCCCTTTCGGGGGAAGGAAACGTTCTAGAACTAGATAGGGTGCTGGCCGCACAATATTGTGAACGTACCAAAGCCACCACCGCGCACTTGGAAATGGTAGCTAGGTGATGTAAATTTTAACTCAGGAGAAGCACAGAGACGAAGGAAAGCAGGTTGGACCCCCACAGGCAGCTGAGTGTGCCGAGCACAGTCTGCGCTGCTTATCACAGACCTGCCTGGGGGCCGGGGGTGGCGGGGCAGAGCCCAGGGCAGGGTGTCCAGACCCCTTCCCAGCCTGGCCCTAATGGAGGACGTGGTTTGGTGGGTTTCTCAGGAAGGGCCCCAGGGCCGGCCGGCCAGCAGGGCTAGGAGCAGGACCTTCCTGTCCCGGCGGGTCTCATGGCCTGCATCTCCTCCCTTTCTCTGCGTCACATGCTAACTCTCATTGAGGCCACCGTCCACTAAGGTTCTTTCTCCACACCCTTCTGGCCCCTGATGTAGGGAGACTTGCGTTTGTGACAGAAACGAGGGGTAGAGAAACTCGGCGCATGGGGACAGGAAGAGCCGGAGAAGCAGAAGTAGCTGCAGGGACACTGGACGGAAATGCAGCTCGTTTCCGAGCTGTTGGTCCCCTCGGCCGGCAGGACCCCAGCCTGCTTCGGCCCGCCGCGGGGTTATAAGGAGGAGGTGCCAGAGACCCGAGGACATCTCGTGCCCGTGTAGTGTCTGCGGGGAAGCTGGAACCCGTGCCCCATGTCGCATCACCAAAGCTCCATGGCTCTCCCCACGCACCAAACAACCCCCCTTTTGAACAGGAGCCAGAAAGCAAACCTGCTGTGCTCAAAGGCTCTGCCTGCCCGATGCCACGCCTTTCGAGGGGGATGAGCCTTTCTCGTACAAAGACTTTAACTCGGAGGCAGAAGGAAGAGGGAAGATGCAGATGAGACGGAACCCCAGAGCTACGGCATCCTGAAGATTCCCGTGGCCAGCTGCCGTCATCTCTGGCTTCTGTGCTGCTCCCCCCCTCCCCCACAATGCCCGGTCTTCCTCCTCCTGGACACCCCACAGGTGCGCTCCAGCCCGACCCCAAACCTCGGGCAGCAGAGACCGCATCTTGGGCCAGTTCCCTGGAAGAGGGTGGCTTCCATAATGCAGCCCACGTGCAGGAGGTCACAGCGGACACACCGAGGGAAGAAGCCAAGGGGATCCGAGGGCTGCATGCAAGTGGGTCCAGCGCTTCCGTAGCACACAGAGCATCTTTGACCAGAGGGGGCCTGGCAGAGAAAGAGCCGAATCTTACCTGGTAGCGTCGAAACTGTCATATGAGCCGACCGTGTAGTGCCTGAACAGCTTCTTGCTGCGGTCTGCACGAGTTTCTGTACAGAGAGGGAAGAGAAACACTGTTTAGAAAAGTCACAGACCCCGAATGCAGAAACCAAGCGAGGCCGGCCAGGCCTCTCATTTATCTGACCTACGAAGCGCCAGACCCGCTCTCCTGGGGAAAGATCTGGGAGGAAGAGAAGGTCTCGTTCTGGGAGCTGACTTTGCAAAATCTGAGGAACGCATATGAGCCCCACGGCCGACTTCTGAAGAGTCAGGAGCTCCATTCCAAAACGGAGGCAGAATCCTGGGTCCTGGGCTCGAGGAGGGAGCAGGAGGAGGCTCTCTGCAAAGAAGACGGCCCTGTGGTTTAAGTCAGAATAGCAGCGCGCCTTTGGCCCAGGGAGCCCTCCAGAACGGTATTCTCAAGTGCTGCTGGGCCTTCCAGCAAATCTGAAGATGACCGCCTTTTGGGAGAAGAATGCTGATTGTTACTTTTCTGGTGATAGTTGCTCTTTCCTAAAAAACAAACAAACACACAAAACCCCAAATGTGATTCACGTTCCTAATTAAGTCCTCCGCCTGCTTCTCTTACTCAGCAGGTTTGGATGTAAATTTCGCGGGACAGGATATGAGCGATGCAATTACATTTAGCAGATTGCTCAGGGCCGGAGGGAGAAAACCACCACCACACGAATACAAGAAATTCGGCTGTGATTTACTGTTCAGATATTGCCCCCTGCAAATAAAATCTCCCGGACAATTTCCTTCCTAAACTCTGGAAAAAATGCAGAGGAATTATGTGATTGGCTTCAAGAAAATGGCTCAAAATCTCATGTAACTTCTGTAACCCTCTCTGTGGTCAATCCACATTCCCAGGTGAACGTGCTTGTATTCAAACCCCCAAAGCACATTTCCAGTTCAAAAGTGAGTGCACGTGAGCATACTGAGGAAGGTCAGCATAGTCCTCCTCGGCTCCTTTTACACCTGGAGGCAGCTAGTTCAGCAAAAATGCATGCTCACCTTCTCTACAGTATGGAGTTGCCTTTGGGGGATGGGAGGAGCGGATGTCCAGCCCAGGACTACATTTCCCAGCTTCCCTTGCACCCTGGAAGGGCCACATGAGCACTTCCCACCAATGGAATGTGAGCAATGGAATGGAACATTCCATTGTGAGGATGATGGGGGGGTCTCTTCCAAGCTTGGCATCTATGGAAGCCAGTGTGCTTCCCTACCCTCTCTTGCGGCTTTGCCCAGCTCAGAGCTAGGACCCCTGGGGTCTACAGGATGCTGGAACCCTCTAGGGTTCCCACAAGATGCCCAGGTCTCCATATATTGAACTGTTGAAGTGAGCAACAATTAGACTTCTATTCATCAGGCCACACTCGAAGGACTCACTGGTACAGCAGTTAACACTGGATTAACTGATGTGCAGGCGGGTCCTCTGGTACTTGACTCCCACCTGCCTCCCCACGCCTTTCCCATCCCTAACCCGACGCTCCAACAACACAAAATGTACAATTCCATGAACAGCAACATCATCATCACCACTGTCATCGCAAACACTAATTGAGCACTTACTGTATACCAGGCCCTGTTCCAAGTGCCGTTCCTGTATTCCCTTCCTGGACCCTCATGAACCCCACTGAGGGGGTGTGTGCTGCTTTGCAGGCTCAACCACATCCAGCCACCTTTCCAATCCTGCTCAGGACTTTGGGGGTTCCCCCCATGGGAGCTGGCCCCTCTCTCTCTGTGCTCCATGTGTCTCTGCTGCATCATCACTAACATTTATGGAGTCCTTCCCCTGTGCTATGGTCTGGTCATCTGGGCTCAGCCACTCACTGGTCACGCCAGCCCAGCAAGGGAGGTGGGACTGTGTCCACTTTATGGCTGGAGATGGTAAGGCTGTCAAGACAAAGTTACACATTCACTAAATGGCAGGG
Source organism: Leptonychotes weddellii (assembly GCF_054177405.1). NCBI lineage: Eukaryota > Metazoa > Chordata > Mammalia > Carnivora > Phocidae > Leptonychotes > Leptonychotes weddellii. The sequence continues at coordinate 2,513,453 of NC_138379.1, read as the reverse complement.
TCAGGATGAGTACCCAAGCTGGAAGATGGGCTCCAGGCCCAGGCTCAGACCACTAGACCACAATAACTGATCCCTGGAGGAGGTCCAAGTCCCCATGTTCTCTACTGTGCCCAAGGGTGGGGGCTGGCCTCTATCACACCACACCCGCCATGCCTAACCCCTAGTAGATGCACAGTGCAAGTGCTTGTCCACCTAATCTAAGTGACCTACTGTATAATTAGCAAAGAAAACACACCGTACACCATTGGAGTAGCCTGAGTACATGGGGCCATCGCTGGGCTGGGCACTGGTCCAGCCAAGCTGCATGTACCTCTTCTGTGTTTGGCATCTGGACGAAATGTGCCCAGATGTTTTGCGTCCTCCTGCCCTCCTTCCCGGCTTCTATAGCATGCATATGTGCAATTCGAGTCATTTATCAAGCCCACAGGGGAGACAGGTCCTGTGCCCCACATGCAGGCACTAGGAGACTCATAGGGGGTGGGGCTTAGCTCTGCAATCTGGAGCTCAGAATCCTGGGGATGGGGTGAAGACAGAGCCTGAGGATGTGGACCTTCTGTGGTCTGGGCTAAGGGCGTCAGCAGTCAGATGATTATATGGAGGAAGGACATGGGCCAGGCAACGCATCTGGCCAGCTCAGCCCTGTGACATCTGTGTGGGGGCCCCATATGCTCCAGGCCCTGAAGGGATATGTAGGATTTGAGCCTCATTGTGTTACGCAGAGTAGCTCACAAAGCTACTGGGGACTGGCTGTAAGCTGCTATTATTACTCTTAATTACCTCGCTTGCTTAAGCCTTATGTAGGCAGCTCTCTGCTGGTTGTCTAGGGAAGTGTTGGGCACTGAGAGATGATTGGTGCCGGCCTCTGGCTGAAGTCAGAGGTTGTGGATTCCAGCAGCAGAGAGAGCATGCAGCGAACGTGTGTGTGTGTGTGTGTGTGTGTGTGTGTGTTTCAGAAAGGGATCCATTTCTAGGCTAGGTCAGTTAGCCAGTGGTTCCCAAACTTTGGGATTTCATGGACCAATAAAATTTAAACAAAAGAGGGAAGAATGTAGACTGACATAAGATTTACCAAGTTTTTATTCTGGCTCAGTAAGAACATTGAGAACAATAGATTTCCTTCTGCCATCTCAATTATCTTCTTAGAGAAAAGAGACCCTTAGAAAAACCTGCTTTATGAAAACCTCCCACTGCACAGGTCTTTCCTGTCCTCTGGCTCCCGGACAGTCACACTTCTGCTCTCAGATATGGCCCCAAAGATCAGAGAAGAGGTACTGAGGGACACATCATTGCCACCATTACCACCATCATGGTCATCACCATTATCACCACCACCACCACCTTCATCACCACCATTAACACTATCATGGTCATCACCATCACCATCACCATCATGGTCATCACCCTCATCACCATCACCTTCATCATCATCACCACCACCTTCATCACCACCATTAACACTATCATGGTCATCACCATCATCATCACCACCATCATGGTCATCACCATCATCACCATCACCTTCATCATCACCACCACCATCATCATCATCACCACCTTCATCATCACCATTAACACTATCATGGTCATCACCATCATCATCACCATCACGATCATCATCACCACCATCACCACCATCACCACCATCATGGTCATCACCATCATCACCATCACCTTCATCATCATCACCACCATCATCATCATCACCACCACCTTCATCACCACCATTAACACTATCATGGTCATCACCATC
>NC_138379.1:2496393-2511603 GCF_054177405.1 Leptonychotes weddellii | reverse complement strand
TCACCACCATCACCACCATCACCACCATCACCACCATCATGGTCATCACCATCATCATCACCATCACCATCATCATCACCACCATCACCACCATCATGGTCATCACCATCACCTTCATCATCATCACCACCACCATCATCATCACCACCACCTTCATCACCACCATTAACACCATCATGGTCAACACCATCATCATCACCATCATCACCACGATCACCATCACCATCATCACCAGCATCACCACCATCATCATCACCCCATCCTAATCCTTATCATTATTACAGCAGCTCTACTAAGTTCTCTCTTCACTCCATTAAAATGAAGTTTTCCACCCTATTTGGCCTTCACACAGAACCCAGTGGTAACTGGATGCCTTGCTCCTGATTTACAGAAGTAGCAGAGTTCAGTGATGAGGGATGTGGGCTCTGAGGCTAGACACCAAATCCTGTGGACCTGCCCTTGCCTGGCCTCAGTTTCTGACCTGGAAAGAGAGAAGGTGGGCTAGATTGCTCTCAGGATGCTTCCCCACTGTCACAGTGGGCCACTCATGTCACCACCAGGCTTGGCCTCTGCTGGCAAGCTGGGACCTGCTGTCATTGCGCAGGGAGGCGGGGGCTGACCCCTTCCCAGGAGTCACTGATGCAAACGTGAGTCACCAAGGAAACACCGTGGGCTGGGCAAAGGGGAGGAGAAGCCGGAGGTTCGAGGTCAGCCCAGCATCCAGGGGGGCTGTGCCCCTTCCCCATGCCTGTGCTGGGAACAGCCCGCCCGTGTGCCTCTGGGTCTGCCCTGCACCTGCCCAGCACTGGGGGCAGGAGAAGAGGCACCACATGCCACGCTGGGGGCTGAGGAGTCCGTGCTGCTGTCCCAAACCTCCCAGAATACCTCAGTCCTGCAGGGCTGTGGCCAAGTGAGGTCTGTCTCAAAACCCCAGCTACAGGGCATTGCTAAGGGCAGGCACTGGGGGGCTCCTGTGCCCATCTCAAAATGGAATAAAGGAACGGGTGTCCCCCGCGGGACAGACCTGGGGCTTCGAGCGGACCCAAGGAAGGAAGGGGCACAGACCCCACCCGTCATTTGGATGTGGACACGGACACACATATTTGAAGACTGCAGGTTGGCCGACCCGGTCACTTACACAACCACCATAGCTCACTCCGGGCTCGCGGGTGTGGTCAGAAGTCCACGAGTCCTCCAGAGGGTCCCAACAAGAACCCTCAGGGCCCCCACATCTGCTTCTACCCTCCATCCTGCACCATCACCCTCTGCCTTCCATTTGCATTGACATGACCGGCCAGCCACACCCTTCCCAGTCCATGTGCAAAGACATTCCCCTTCTCCTGGGCTGTACCTCCCTTGTTCTTTGGGTCAGCCCTTACCAAACCCAGCCATTAGGTCAAGTGAGGCTGCCCAGCCCCTCCGCACCCCCACTGCCTGGCCCTGGACTCCAGTGTTTGGCAAGGGAGCCTAGCCGGTTGTTCCTCGGACCACAGCAGGTGCCCAGCACAGGGGAGGGGCATGTGACCCAGGCTGGACAATGGAGGCCTACTCTTGCTGCTGCTATTTCTACTTTTGATGCCACTGTGGGGGAAACGCTGCCTGAGAGTGAGTCACACTGAGGAGAGTAGAGGAGCTGGTGGGGAGGAAGTGACCGACTGCCCTGGTGACATGGTCCGGAGCCCTGCAGGCAACCCATAGCTCTGCCTGACTGTTCAGCAATGTCGCTTACCATTGTTACAGCTGAAAAAGTTCAGAAGGATGCAGTAATGCATTTCATCGTTTGCCACGCTGCATCCAATGGCCGGGAAACAGCCCCCCAAGGTGTGGTGCATACACCGAGTTTGGGTGCTTGCATCCCTTCCCCGGGGAGAAGACTGCTCCCTTCTCCATGTGGGGGTCCTGGAGGTGCTACCTCTCGAGGGGCCTGGCACCCTGGTCACCATGAGAACAGCTGTGCCCCAGGCTGGCCCAGGCACTGTGCCGGACTCTCCTGGACCCCATCATCAGTACTGAGGGACCCATGGCCCACACAGGACCTGCTGGCTTTTTTCTGAGATGTTCTGAGGGCTGGATGCTGAGGAAGGGGACCTTGGCTTGGTTGGAAATCCCTGAAATTAGTTTGGGTCAATGAGTTTCGAGAAGTGACCTATGTCACTTCTTGGATAGATGGAGCGGAGTCCCCAGTGTGAGACCACCCCCTGCCCCCAGCATTGATTTTTGCCCTGGGGCATGGTGACCAAAACATCTGAGATGGTGATTGCTCCATCAGCCTGGGTACCCCAGTGAGCCCCCTGGGATACATGACAGACATGTGGCATGAGAAATAAACCTCTGTGGTTTTAGGTCATTAAGATTAGGGACTTATTTGTTACTGCAGCTTTACCTAGCTGACTGATGCAGACTGTGCATGGCCTTCTCTCCCAGGGGAGCCCGTACATTCCATGTTTTGCTCAAGTCTGAAGCTTCTTAAAGTCAAGAACCAAGTCGTCTGCAACCAGGCCCCCCTCCTTGGCCAGCGTCAGGCCCAGTGTTCATGCAGCAGATACTCTACCATGTCTCCCATGCAGCAGTCCCTCCACCCTTGTCTGAGTGAACATCAGCTCTTGCCTGGACTGGCGCAGGAGCCTCAGTCTCCCTGCTTCCACACTTGTCCCCCCGTCTCCAATCTACTCTCTATAGAGCAGAAGGAGCTTTAAGAAATGTAAAAATTAGGAGGATGCCACTGTGCTGCTTACTGTTTTCCAACAACTTCCCATGGAATGAGAGGCACATCCAAGTGCCCTTGGGGGACACAGGCCTGACACTGTGTGGCCTCAACTCCCACGCTTTCCCTCCTCCATCACCTCACTCCTGACACAGTAGGCACCTCACTTTTCCTTGCAAATGACGAGCTTGTCTGCACCTCAGGACCTCTGCACTTGCTGGACTCTCTCTGGGATGCGCTCTCCCCAGCTCAAATCCCACTGCCCCACTGGAGCCCTGGCTCCTACAACGCAGCCTGGTGCACAGAGGGGATAAAAACCCCATGCCCTTGGCCCCTTGGCCCCTATTCACTGTTGACAGTTTCATGTCCTCAGGTCGGACGGTGACGGGTCGAGGCTGGAGCACAGTGTGCTGGCCCCTGCTCTTCCTGGGGACAGCTGGGGCGGAAGCAGCCTGCCCTGCACATGGAGACACCAGAGTTCTAGTCCCGACCTTGACGTTGACAACGTGGGCCCTCCTCACTCTGCCTCTCTGGGCCTCAGCTTCTCAGCTACAAAGCCGACCGCAGGATGGAATGACCGCAGAGTCTGCGACTTCTCAACGAGGCACCTCCCTTCCGCCAACCATGCGGCTGGGGGCTAACCCTTTCCCAGGAGAGGGCCGTGCACCCGGGCGCCCCACACAGGCAGGGTTTAGGTGGATGCACCCCGGAAGCGTCTTTCTGAGCATAGCCTAGAAAAAATCTACACTGAAAGAGAAAAATCTAGAAATCCCATTCCATATACCTCTCGTGACTCGTGAAAGGGTGACAGATTGCATGACAAGCCTCAGAGTGTCCGCATTTAAAATAGCCCTTTACGCAGGGCTGCTGGGAAGAGGATCCGGAAAAGCTCGGCACGGAAGCCAAGAGGGGGCATCTGGGGAGATTCTAATGGCCTCGGGTCCTTGAGGGTGACCGGTTCTGGAAGCAGAAACCAGGAAAGCAACGTTCTCAAAATAATTTGCAGAGATTCTGAAGGGACACAGGTAGTTCAGAGGCCAGTGTGGCGGGGACAAGGGCTCTCAGGTCAGGAGATGCCCTCACGGGGAGGAGATGCCCTCTGTGGGGGTGGCGCCCTTGCTCACAGGTGCCCATTCACGGGAGAGGCACGCGAGGAAGGGCACAGAGGCCTGTCTTTAACACGGCAATCGTGAGCCCAGCCCCTTGCCGGCTGCGTGCTGGGCTGGAAAGCGCTTCTCCAAGCCTCGGTTTCCTCATCTGTGATAGGGGCCGGCAGCAGGGTGTGACAGCCCTGTGGGGACACGTGCACTTGTAAATGGACCCCGTGCAGGCTGTCCAGGACTCTGGTTATGTTGTGCTCCAGGAGTCCACCTTGGGCTTTCCTGTCTGTCCCCCAGGATGGAGGAAGACCTCCCCACCCCACAAACCGTATCCGTACGTGGGACCTCAGGAGCTGCCCATCAGACCCTCTCCTGGGAATGTGCAGCTGATGTGGGGCGGTCTCCACTTCCTGTCAGAAGAGAGCACCAAGGCCGTCACCATGGGGAACGGAGGGGGGCAGCGGCAAAGCACGGGTGACCCTGCAGAGAGCCGGCTGAGCTGGCCCGGCTCCCGGCAAGGCCCACGCTGCCTCCGGACCCTGCTTCCCGAACCAGGGGAGGCTGGGCCATGCCTTTTGCCCTCGGGGTCCAGGAAAGTCCCCGCATCCTTACCATCGAGTATGTTTTTTCATGTAACCCAGCTCACGCAGGTTTTAGGGCTCTTGCAACCAAAAGAGCACGGTCTTCCAGCTTTTCTATTGCTCTGCATAGAAACTGTAGTGACCCAAGTGGACCGTGACAGTGTCCCCAGGGCCTGGCTTGGCGGCCTGTCCACTGCAGGGCTTGGGACACCCCTGTCTCCAGTTTGGGATACCGGCATTTACAGTGATGATCACCCCTCCGCGGCTCCAAATACCCGCAGAGCCGGCCCACCCCTCCACGGCCCTCAAGGCATGCCCACATCCCTTGATCACCCGTGGTCTCAGAAAAGTTAAAATGACCAGGCGAGGGACACTGGACACACAAGGGGTTCTGTCTCCCCTCTCTGTGAGAAAGAGCCTGGGATTGGCCGCGGGCCGGAGACTAACCGCAAGGACCAGAAACCCTTCCGGGCTGCACCACCTCAGTTCACCCGTCACGATGCGGGGATCACACAGGATAACACACTGAGCTTTCCGCCCTGTTCCCCACGTGCTGTTCCCCAAATTTACTTGGTTTATGAACGACCAGCTCAGAAGCTGTTGCGAGACCATGCACGTGTCTTCAGGAGGAGGGACAGAAGGAGCACTGACCTACAGCTCCTTTGCAGAACGCCGGGGTAGGTTTTCAAAATGAGAAAGAAGAATTCAAGTTTGTGTGATTCCTGAACAGGCCAGTCCAGAGGTGAACGGAAAGAACTAAATTCCGTCAGGAACCGCAGCTCAAGCCCTGAGAACACGGGAAGACGGCCCCGGGTCCCAGGCAGGCTGGCGCGTGGCTGACTTCCTAGAACAAGCTCTGAAGGCAAGGGTGAGCGGCGGCGGGGGCCACTGTGAACCAGGAAGGGTCACTTTAGAGGCGGCACACAGGTGTCCCCTCTGGGCCGCGGAACGGAGCGGGAGAGGAGGCTATTTCTCTCCAGATGCTGGAGACAGCACTGCTTGGAAGGAGATCCTGCCAGGGGCACAGGAAGCTGCCATGGTCTGTGACCTTTGCCCTGGCCTCACCCCCTGGACAACATCAGGTTCTACAGCAAAGGGACGCCATCCGGGGCTGGGACGAATCTAACTCCAGGAGAAAACCATTTCTGCACTGTGGCTGGAGGGGAAGCAGGGGATTCAACCCCCGGCTGGTGTAAGGATGGAGGGGCCACAGAAGCCAGACTTTGGGTGTTCCACTAGAGCTGAGAGTGGCCCCTGGAGGGTGGTCAGCAAGGACACAGGGTCCCCCTTCCCGCAGATCCTGGGGACAGAGTCCTGCTGCCAACTCAGCGCGTGGGGGGCAGCGCGTGGGGGGAGCACCAGCTGAAAAGCCCACCCAGGCTGACACCCCGATGAGGGTCCCGAGACCAAGCACAGAAGCCAGGCGAGCCTGCCCGCGCCATTGACCACTAGCACCGTGAGCTCAACAGGTGGTGTTGGGAGCCACTAAGCCTGCAGTCCCTTACGTCAGCACGGAAAATGGACAGAACTGGGGTTCCGTGCATTCAGAGTTCTGCTTTCTATTTCTCTGAAGATTTAGTTTCCATCCCACCAAAAGGGGAGAGAGAGACAGACAGACAGAGACACAAAAGAAGGGACCGTGAAGCCCGTGACGCATCCCGCGTCCCTCATTCCCCTGGAATCCAGGTCCTCTCTGGCCCCCCTTCTTGGCCCCTCACCCAAAAAGGCAAAAACTGCAGCGGGGGACACCTGAGCAGGGGGGAGCCCTTAGCCTAGCCATCATCAAAGTTCTGGTGCTGGGAGCCTCCTCTGGGCTGGCACGGAGTCAGATGCGGCCCGGCAGCCTCCTGCCATGTCACAGGGCTGCGGACGCCCGGCAGAGCAAGGTGGCTGGGCCGTCCCAACCCAAGCCCCCGGCGCTCTGCATCCACCCTCCCACAGGCTCCTGTGATCTCCAGCGGGTTTTAAATCAGACACCACTCGGGCTACACCCCAGGCTGGCGAGCCAAATGCAGAATCGGAACCACAAGGAGGAAAGAGATTACCAATGGGGATGAAGACAGAAATAACTTTTCTTTTTTAAAACCAAAGATGCCGACGGGCTCCTTGCAAAGCAGGAGAAGCAGAGAGGAATGCAGGGAGATGCCGGAAGTGGGCACAAAGGCAGGCAGCTGGGCACTGGCGTGTGGGGTCGGGTCGGCAGGGCCTGCGGGGACCACCTCCCACCCTCGCCTGACCCCAGCTGCCGCCGGGCGTGGATATCGGGCCGCACTTGCGAGACACTCACAGGGCCACAGAACTGCAACAGGGAAGTACACTAATCCCACCCAGATCAGTGGCTAGCCAAGTGCAGGCGTTTATTCATGACGTCAGCCGCAGAACGTTTACGGAGCACCTCGTGGTCCTTGGTGTTGGCCCCGCAGGGGAAAGGAGGACAAAGTAAGGACACTTACAGCGGAGCACATGCCACGTGGCCTCACGGCGGAGGGCGTGTTCCTGTCCTGTGGCTGTTGTAATCAACTACCACAAGCCTCGTGGCCTACCACGACACACGCGTTTTCTCGTCGAGGTCCGGAGGTTGGAAATCCAGCACGGACCTGACGGGGCTAGGATACAAGGGTGGGCAGGGCTGTGTTCCCTGCAGGGAGGGGGGTGGGCTCCAGGGAGAGTCCGTCCCTTTGCGTCTTCCAGCTTCTAGAGGCGCCCGCATTCCTTGGCTCGGGGCCCTGTCCTCCATCTGCAAAGCCAGCAGCGCTGGGCCGAGTCCTTAAATGCCATTGCTCTCGTTTGAACTGTGTGCCTCCCTCCCCCACTTAGAGACTGCTGGGATTACACGGGGCCCTCCTGGCTAATCTCCCTATCTTAAAGTCAGCAACTAGCAACCTTCACTCCCTCTGTGACCTCCCCTCCCCTCTGCCATGCCTCCGAACATAGTCCCGGGATCCAGGGATCAGGACGTGGACGTCTGTGGGGACCATGACTCTGCCCCCCACAACCACAAAGAGACCATACCTCGATAGAGCCCAGTTGGGCCAGACCTGCTCAGAGTATCTAAATCCGAGTTAGTTAAGGAACTCAGAATCTTGCTTCCCGGTCAGAAAACCTGCATGAAAGAGAAGTTGGTTTGCCAGAAAATGCATTTCCCTGTTTGCAGGAGCAAGACAGAGTGTGGCGTTCAAGTTCTGACTCTGAATGACAGCGAGAGCCAAGGTGCGTGCTCAGCTCCTCGGACACTCCACCTGCGCTGTGCACATTGGGGGAGTGGTCCTTATCTCAGACGTGAGGTGGTTCGCTCCATGCTTGGCAGCCCCCTGCACGATTCCTCCATCAACTAACAGAATTGGGCTCTGCACAGTGGCAGCCCTTTCCCCCACCCCACCCCTGACACCTGGGTTTCCAGTAGCTGAAACCACATCTGTGCTGGGTTATGGTCAATAAGCAACTGAGTCATTGGATTCTGTTTATTCCCAGCTCCCCCAGCACTGCTCCGTCCGTCCCCAGCCTGTGCACACACGCGTGTGGTGTGTGTCATCTGCTCCATTCTCCCCTCCTCTCCAGGTCGGGGCACACCAGCCCAGCGCGGACACAGCTGGGCAAGGACCCAGTGGCAAGGTTTTCTTGAGTTCCCTTCAAGTTGGCACTTCTCCAATAACCATGTGCCCTGAGTTCCCTTAAAGTTGGCACGAGTGTGCCTGGGCAGGGGGAGTGCCCGCCCCCGCCCACCCTCTAGGGCACACGTCACGGGTCCTAAACACTCAGGCACCATGCGGTCACCGAATCTACGAACTCCAAAAGCCAGAGGCAAAGGCGAAGGTGTGGCACGTGGGCCGATTTTCCTTCCCTGATAAACAGCAATCACGTGTGAGAGCTGGACAACCCCCCCCCAGGACCACTGTGTCTTCTTAGCCATCCCCGGGGGACTGCCGGTCACACTGTAAGCTCACAGAGGACAGCTTGGGAATTACGCAGTGGTTGTGCGACTGGGTGAGCAGAAAACTGCTTCTGTAATTATAACTTTACGAAGCAGTCTTTTTGCCCCATGGGGCCCCTTGAGGCCACGGGGCTTGTGCGCCCATGCCCTGAGGCCCGCTGGCCCTGGCTTCATCCACCAATCCATAGGAGAGGTGAGTTTCCGTGCCAGGTAGCCAAGGGCACCCGGGTGCGAGGGCTGTGGCTCAGCTGGGAGGCTCAGCAAATGGTCAGAATGCGGGACGACCCGACGGAGGGAGAGGCCAGCCCCCGAGACAGGGCTCGAGGAAGGGGACAGGAGGGAGGTGACCCCAGGCGCGGGGCGCATCCTGCTGCCATCACTGTCCCCCTCCATTGATAGCTGTCACCTGTCATTCCACTGTAGGGGACGTTTACCTGGCCCTCCCCATGCACCATGCGCTATTTCAAGTGCAAAATGCTTGAGCTCCTTTGGGTGGTCCCAGCTAGCCCGTCCTCCACCGCACAGGTGAGGAAGTGAGAGACATCAAGGCTGAGCAGGACGGGGGCTGCAGCCCAGGTGACCCAGCTCGGGAGCTGGTGGTCCTGCCCCGCCCTGCCCTGCACACCTGGGCATGGAGTACTCCCTCTGCCCTGTGCTGAGCTCTTTCATCCTCTGACAGACACTCACTGGCACCTCCACGGGGAGCTGGGGGGCCGAGAGCACCATCTTCCCAGGCTCCTTCCCGAACCAGCCCTCCCCAGGGCACGTCCCCCTTTCCCTCCAGGACCGTGGAATATCAGAGCCACACCGTCACCTGGGGATGGCGACGACGTGGGGCAGGAGAGATGGGTCTGCGTGGCTAGGCGACACGCTCCAGTGTTTGTCTCTGGAAGCCGACCCAGCACCGTCCCAAAGCCACGTCTTAGGTTTGGTCACCAACAGGTGCCCCCCCCACCCACAAGGCAAGACACAGAGGAGGAAACCGAGGCCCAGAAGGGTGAACGGCATCCCCAGTACACCACTCCCGGGTGACGGAACTGGTTTTGGGCGTTCCCTTAGCCCCTCTGCTACCACCACGCAGCAGCACCACGAAGCAAGTCTGTTCTGCCAGGAGAGAGTCAGGTGCGACCGGACACTTGCCAAGGTCACCTGGTTCGTCCAAACCCTGGCTCCATGGCTAAAGGTCAGGGCACTGCACCCCGTAGCCGTTTTAAAAACACAAATCTCAGGGATGAAGAGTTCCCCGTGGACGCCTTTTACAATGCTGGAGTTGAGAATCATTCGGGGATGTAGGAAGCTCCTGGAATCACAGGCTTTCGGGCTAAGGACCTCCATTTGAGAAGGGGCAGGGGCTTGCCCAAGGTCACACCACAGGGACCCTCCTCCCAACCCTCTGCTCCCCTGCCCTGATGCCCTGCGTTTGCGAGCTCGGGAGGAGCGCCCCCGGCACCCGGAGCTCATGGTGGGGGGTCTGCAGTCCTGTGTCGCCCAGCCATCCCCGTCTTGCAGCTCCTGGGCCCGACGCCGCTGGACGGGAAGCTAACCCCGGTTCCTGGCACTGTCGACCGATCCCCACCCTCCCAAATTGGCTGTCAATGAGCTGGTTTCTACTCTGTAGTAATTAGAATTTTTTTTTTAAAAAAAATCGGCCCAGGCAGCTAAGTGGAAGCGTTTATACCAATACACAGAGGAGTGGGGCTTTTTCAGTGGAAATTATAGTCCATGAAGGACCGGGTGCCTGTGTGGCGTGCTGCTGCCGAGCTCGGCCAGCATGTCCGTGCCAAGGATGCCTCGTTTCCCTCCCTTTGCGTTCAGACAAGGCCTCACTGGCCAGGGGTGCCTGCGGGAGGCCGCCGCACCTCTGGCCCCAGGGCTGAGGGGACCCTGGCGGAGGGGCAGCGTGTTCGAAGGCAGGTAAGGATCTTTTTCAAAAAGACTTTCCTGGCCCTGCATCCAGCAGCTGGGCCCACAGGGAGCAGAGGCCTGGTCTCTCTGTCGTGCCAGGACATCTGGATGGATGCGGGCACGATGCTTCGCTTCCCTCGCATGCTGCCTCCACCCAGGAGCTGACCCCACGGAATGCCCAGTCTCAGGGCCCCCTCCCTGGCCTCGCACAGCAGCGGCACCAAGCCCTCGAGAGTCAGAGCCACCACTGTGGAAGGGTGACCCACAGCAGGTTAGGACACCCCTCCCCCGAGGCAGGGCCGCCCCCGCCCCCGCCCCCACGTGGCCCAGGAAGGTGAAGTGCCAGGGCCAAGGGCACCGCAAGCTTGAGCAGCAGAGCTGGATTTAAACCCAGGAACGGACTGGGGGCGGGAGGATTCTTTTTAGTTCTTTACAATCTTTTTTAGGGATGCTGGCAGCTGAGGTTTAGGAACTAGGACACGGAGAAGAAAGACCTGTGGAGCTCAAGGAAACCGCCCTGTCGTGCGGGAGGGCAGCTGGGGCCCTCCTGGCTTGGCACCGGGCCGCCCAGCGGGCTGACCACAGTCCGAGGTCACAGGAATCAGTGGATTCACCCCTGGAAAGGTCGGGGTGGATGGGGCACAGAGGTCCCGATGGCGCTAACAGATCACACGGAGATGCCCCCCCCTCCGGCAATGACCTTAGCCCCACTCCCTGCAACCCACCAACCTGCTGAGAGGTCAGGCGACCCCCAGAGAGGCTATAGGCCCCTGACCAACACCAGGGTTGGGAGGGGGTCCCTGGAGTCTCGACAGGTCATGGCTCAGTTTCTCTCGGCCCACGTGAAAGCGCCATCCGGGAGGGGGCTCCATCAAGGAGTGGCGTCTTCTCTGACCAGGTGGCCGAGCCCCCCCATCCCCCCCGGCCAGATTCTCGTGAGCTAGTGGTCTCCTCGAGCGACAGGGAGCAGCCAGCAATGGCCCTCTGCAGAAGTTGAAGAAAGGAATCCAATCTGAAAATACATATGGTGTCTTGTCCCCCGGGTTACAATGCTGAAGAAGCACACAGTCCATTTGATTTAAAAAACCGCCCCCAAAACCCCCAAACGAAAACCCAAACGAGCCATGCTTCTTTGAAGGAGGCACATTGCCCTGTACCAGTCTGGGGACTTCCCCTACAGTTTGTCAGGTCAGAGAGGACGCAGGAATCCTGGACCATCTATGCATTTACATTGAACCGACTCACAATGCAGGTGCCCTCCCTCTGAGTTCACAACACTGCTTCCCGAGGCAGAGACGCCCGAATTGGTCTGAAAAACCCACCGGCCTCTCCACGGGGCTCTTGAGAACATGGAAAAGCCACGGGGGCTCTAAAAGCGACCGCGACGCCTGAGCCCTCTGGCACGATCTGACGGCTACTTTGATTTTCCCTTCCGCACCGGGAGCAGGAGAGAGCCGTTCCGGAAACAATAGCCTTCTGTGGGGAAGCACAGCCACCAGATACACGGTAATTCTAACAACACACCAAGTGCAGAGCGATCAGCCTACACAGCCAGCCGCCCCGTCTGGGCAAGTGCCCGCAGGACTGCCAGGATGGCGATTCTGGCAGAGAACAAAGACTCGGCACACCACCCCGAAGCGGGTTCGGGAGGCGGCACCGTACCTCCGAAATGAACTTTCTTCTTGAACCGTGAATTCTCAGCCATCATCTGCAGCCTGGGTGTGACCATCTCACTCAGGCGGGTCCCACTGCCGCGCTGGGTCCACACGGGGACCGTGTCCCCGAAGCCGGCCTCATCTACTATTGTCTGTTAATCCAAGAGGGAAACAAAACAAAACAAAACAAAACAAAACAAAAAAAAGTTGCGGCCCTCCGGGGTCGAAATTGCAGAAGAAATAGGAAAAAGGACTCAGAAGGAGAAGAAAGATGGCTCCGGAGCGTTTAATCCACAGGGAGGCTCACAAAATTGACTTTTTGAGACCGCACATTGGATCGGCGGAAAATTCAGTTCTTTGACACAAGTTGTAAGCTCCAGATTGGAGCCTGCATCCTTCACTTCCCACTGTATCAGGGATGGTTCTTTTTCCTAGTGCCGGTTTCCATGGCAATGCATCAGTCACTAGTCTAAATACGTACGGGTGAAGGACGCCAGGCAAGCCAGCACAATTATGCATGCCATTAGCGGGTAGAGGAAAATGGTTCAACCCGGCTATGAGCACGGGGCCGAGGTAACACTTAGCGGCTTTGTCATCCTCATCCCGGGTAATTGCTTTCTCATTTATAACACTCTGTGTGTCCTCTGTCTCGGCACTTCCAGAGCCCCGTGTGCTGTGGTGGACAGCGGGCAGCCAAGTCCATCTTGGCCACATGACCCCGCCAAGCCCAGTGGCAAAGGGAAGGAAGCACATTGCGGGGAAGTGGGTCCTGGTTATGCCTCTCGCCGGACCCTGCGTCCCCCGGGGGGAGGGGGGTGGCTTGGGATCTCAGGAGGCATGGAGGGATTTGGGGAAAAAAATCCAGGGACTCGCCGTGGGTTGGGTTTGAAGGCTGGAGGTGAGCAGCTGTAGCAGGAGGAGGGCCAAGGCCGTGGTGTGGGGCTGGGGGCCGAAACTGCCTCCCTCCCAGCGAGGTCCTCCTCCTCCCCCTGCCCCGTGACCTTGCTTAAGAAGCGAGGTGTCAGCGGCAAGAACGGAGACCCTCCCTCCTTTTGGTCATTTGTCCTTGCTTTCTTTTCTTAAATGGCCACCATGGGCACGCTGTGCAGCCTCAGACGAGACGGCTTGCCTTTCTGAGCTATAGGCTTCCTGTCACTTGGAAAAGGGGCCGGGAGGGTGGTAATTCTCAATGCACGTTCTCTGCATCCCCAGGGACCGCCAGGAGCCAGACCCTGGCTTCGCTACTCACTGGCCTCCTGGCCCGGGACAAGTTCCAATTCTATTTGTCAGATGGAGATGAGAATGAATGCTCTGTAAAACGGTGTGCTGTTTTGACTGCTCGGGGGAGAAGCACGGACGCCCTGTTACCTGTATGTGTGGTTGTGTTGTGGTGGCCCGGCCCATGCCGCCCAGACGCACGCCTGGCTTGTGGTATGACTTAGCCCTCGCATCCTGTTCACCCAACCTTGCTGGAATCAGTGCCCCAAGAAGGATCAGAGGTGAGGAATCTGGGCCCAGAGAAGTTAAGCAACTGAGCCAAGGCCACACAGCCCGGTGAGTGTGGACCTGGACCTGGACTGCGGGTCTCTCGACCCAGCTCTGTGCCACCGTCCCACACCTCCCGCCTCGGCACTCCTGGGGATGAGGGGCGTTAGGTGCCCTGGGCTCAGCTCTCAGCTGACGGCGGGAATGAGCACCCAGGGCGGCCGTGCTTGTCGAAGAGGTGGGCTTCACACCCAGGACATCCAATGTGCGTCTCTACTTGGGGGTCCTAGCAAATCCTGAGCCATCCCCTCATCCTGGTGGCTGGCAGCTCAGGGGGAGGCTACGGGCCCTCGGACCTACGTGGGTTCCTGCCTCCCTGGCGTCCTTCCTTCCGCCCTCGGTCTGATTGATCTCAGAAGGTCACAGAAACAGCCTGTGCCTGGCACGCGGGAGGCCCAGGGGGCCACTGCTGCCGCTCACCGGGAGGGATTTCAGTGGGAGGCAGCAGCGGAGAGAGAGACGGAGGGTAAAAATAGCGCGGGCGGGCTTTCCACAACACTACTGGCCCCCTTTCTACAGCGCTCAGCACCGTGCACACGAGCCCCGTGCAGCCCCACGTCCCACGTCCCTCTGCACTTGGCATCTCAGAGGCTCGTGTCCTTGGAGGCACCCTGTCTCCCCAGGACGGTGAGGAGCTCCTGGCTACACACGAAAGGGAGCCTCCGTCTCCCTCCACGTGTTCCCAGCCAGCCACTGGCGAACCCAGAGCGCTGGGCGGAGGGCTTGTCCTTCCCGATCCATGACCTCCGGCCTGGGTCTCATGCTCTCGGAGACGCGGCTTTGCCATGGGGAACACGGTGCGGGCAAGCCCGTGTCCTCTCGCAAGGACTAACCAAAGCGACAGAACGCTAGATGGTAGGTCTGCTGGGCAGAGGCGTGTGTGACCCACAGACGCCCCCACACACCCACTGGGTGCACCAACGCACCTGAAAACCACAGAGTATTGTGCAAATGCCACCACGTGGGGGCTGCCACCTGCCCAGCCGGTCCAGCACAAAGGTGGACGTGAAGTCACACGCGTGCGCGGGCATTCTCCTTCCTGTCGCCACCTCCAGAGACAGCAAGGGGTTAGCTCCGTGTCATGTGGTCACGGTGCCCCACGTCTGCGTCCCTCCCTGATGCCCACGGGTGACGGGGCTAGAGGAATGCACTGAAACTCTGTGCTGTGCTGGGGACCGAGTCGTGTCTCCTCTGCACTCCGATCCGCACCCCGAAGCCCTCACCCCCCGTGGGACGGTATCTGAAGGCGGGGACTTTGGGACATGGTCAGGGTTAGATGAGGTCATGCGGGAGGGACGGGCCCTGGTGCCGGATTACGGTCCCTGGAGGAAGCAGAACATACCGGAGTTCACTCTTGGCAAACCAGGAGGACAGCCCTCACCGGATACAAACCCTGGACGCCCGGCCTTCAGAACCGCGAGGACGAACATTATCTGAGCCCCTGGCCGGTGGTGCTGTTACCCGGCCCACGATGACGGGGGATGGAGAAAGCGCTGTCTCCTGGGGGTTGTGGGGACGAGCCAGCAGGCACACGTGCAGCATGCAGGGCTTCCTGTGCTGGGAGCGGCCCTCCCGCCCCCGTGGAGGGAACAGCCCTGGGGCTCACATCACCTCCCGGGACGGGGGGTGGAGGCCACGCACCTGTGTCTCATTACCGGGAAACCATGCAGGCCTGGCGAGTATGCTCGAGGCCGTGTGCGTGCCCACCCGCGTACACACGTCGGCGAGTGTGCTCGAGGCCGTGTGCGTGCCCACCCGCGTACACACGTCGGCGAGTGTGCTCGAGGCC
>NC_138379.1:2474413-2496293 GCF_054177405.1 Leptonychotes weddellii | reverse complement strand
ATCTCAGACTCAAAGCTTTTTCCTTCCAGAGCCCACGGGAGCCCCATCCTCACTCCGACCCCCCCAGGCCCAGGCTTCTGCCCGTGGGCTGTGCTTGGACTCTGCACTGAGTTTTGCCCGCAGTAGCTTCTCTCAGCCACCCCCCTGTGTGCAGGACCCTGGGTACCTCTCCCCCAGGCACATGGAGGCAGCCCCAGTGACAAAGGTCCCAGGCGTGCACCGCTCTTCCTCCCCAGGAGGCTAGCCCCTGTCTCGGGCTCTGTTTCTCTCACTGACTGTGGACCCCTCACGGCCACTCCTTCTCCCGCCTTGGGCGCGTCCTCCCCAGGACCTAGCACGGGCGCCTGGAGGGCTGTTCTCAGTGACTGTCATCTGGATCTAATAGGTGACCCACAGTTACACGTGGAAGTCATAGACCGACACGTCTCCAGGAGGCCACGAGCAAGGCTGCAGGCATACGACGGTGGGCGGTGGTCAGCTCGGGCCAGCCGGACATTACACGCCCTGCAAACCCCACTTTGCAGGAAGGCTTTGCTCCCTCGGAGCGCAGCTACAGGTGGAACAGGGCGCCGCTCTGCGAGCCGCCAGACCTCCAGCGGCGGCTCCTGGGGAGTCCTGAAGGGCCACGGGGCTGAGCGAGGTTGTCCCGTGCTGGGAAGGCACTGCTTGCAAGCCGAGGGCAGTCACCCCGCACCACATGCCTCCCAAGGTCCCCACCCAACTCCAGGGTGCAGAAGGCCTTTTTATAAACGGTCTGAGCGTGATCCTAAATCCTTGTCACATAAGGCACAGAGCGTGTTTGGGGTGGACTGAATCCACACGGTATTCTTCAGGAATGCCAGCGGCTTCCACATCGAGGGAGCATGTCCTGTTTGTCTGGAGCTTTGACACAATTGCTCACGGGTTCCCGAGACTGTACCCCTGGGGGTGGAGCCACTCGAGGGGTGTGGGCATATTCGTGGACACTGGGACCACCACGGGGATTCTCCGTGCCAAACGTGGACGCACGGACATGATCTTCCTGCACTGTCCCGGGTCGCTTCCTGCCTGCCCGGACAGTTGGGTCGTGTGCTTTTGCCCCGTCCCTGTCCTTTGGTGCTGTTGGGGGACAAGTGGAAGCACTGCGTTCCCCGACCCCCACCAGGGGCAGCAGGCAGGGTCTGGCGCGGGGAGACAGATCTGTCTGAACAGATCTGCATGTTTCGTGGGGACGCTGCATCCGGCGGTGTCCACAGAAAGCTCCCACACCCCCAAGGAACGCCTCTTTGTTCTTTATGCACCTGTAACACGAGGCAGCTGGGGCTTCCTGCAGTGACCAAGCTCTGGGTGACATCAGCCTTGCCGTTCCTCCAGCCCGTCCAATGTGTCTGAGACCAATTTCCCGTATTCTGTCTCCTCTGTTGGGAACACCGACAGAGGTGCTTGTTTTCTCCGGCGGGACGTTGATTGACAGTGGGCATGATGCTAAATTTTTAGATGTATATATACTGTGCATTTTTTACTGTAAGGTTTTCACTTTGAAGATCATCAAAGGCTCCTTGCACATAACCATTTGAAAAACGGGTGCGTTGTGTCTCTCGGAGCTGAGATGCACAGAGCCGCGGCCACAGATGGTGTGCACCGGGCTGAGAATGACCGAGCCATAAGCACCGGTCGAAACCTCCGTCTCCACCCGCAGCATCTCTGGGCACGTGGAGGTTAAACCTGGAGGGTCATTAAAGCATCTCCTCAATGAAAAGCAGGACTTGGGACGTGTGAGTAGCATCAGCAGGACAGGGCGGGCTCTGGGGGAGTCTAAGCCTCCTGACAAAGAGGTTGGGAATAGCCAAGGCTTTCTGAAGGAAGCCGAACAGCTAGATGAAGCTCCCCATGGCCAACCACGAGCAAGCTCCAGCCTTCACTTTTCTGCCCGGTCCCTACTTCCCTTCCTGTTGTAGGACTTTTTACAAAGTGCCATCAAACCCCATTCTGAGTTAAAAAAACATGCCAATGGTCCCTGTGGAGGACAGACCTGGGAGCCCACCTCCCTGGTAAGAGTCCCTCCACGTGAGCGTGACTTGCTTCTACCAACAGAATACGGCTCATGTGCACACGTATGTGTGCTAGAGGATGCGTGTGTACCTGGGTTCACATGCCCACGTGGGCACTAGAGAATGCACGTGTACCTGGGCTCACGTGCACGTGTGTGCTAGAGAATGTGTGTGCGCACAGGCTCACATGCACATGTATGTGTGCTAGAGAACATGTGTGTGCATGGGCTCATGTGTACACATATGTGTGCTAGAGGATGTGTGTGTACCTGGGCTCACGTGCACACGTGTTAGAGAATGTGTGTGTGCATGGGCTCACGTGCACACGTGTGCATTAGAGAATGTGTGCATGGGCTCATGTGCACACGTGTGTGCTAGAGAATGTGTGTGCATGGGCTCATGTGTACACATATGTGTGCTAGAGAACGTGTGTGCGCATGGGCTCATGTGCACACATATGTGTGCTAGAGGATGTGTGTGTACCTGGGCTCACGTGCACACGTGTGTGCTAGAGAATGTGTGTGTGCATGGGCTCACGTGCACACGTGTGCGCTAGAGAACGTGTGTGTGCATGGGCTCACGTGCACACGTGTGCCAGAAAACACGTGTACACACATGTGCATGTGCGTGTGCAAATACTTGTGCAGGAACTACTGCTCAGGGGAACTGCAGTGGCTGAGCCCCGTCTCAGAATCCTTTGGAGTCTCTGCGGGCCTGTCTTCTCCTTTGATCTCACACCACGTCGTGTTTTAGGAAGAGCAGAGAGTGTGCCATGCAGAGGGTGCAGGGGCCTAGAATTCTCTGAGAGATCCTGGCGGCCCCACCTGCACGGAGCCACGCTGGTGCCCCTGTGCTCAGGTTGAGTCCGGGCAGCTCAGGGCGGGAATGTGTGCTGCCCCTGCACCCAGAGAGCCCCCACGCTCAGTGCTCGCGAAGGAGACCTCTCTCAAGATCTAAGGAGCTGATGAGGCGGAGAACACCGTTGGGAGGAGGTGGCTGGTGCGTTTACGCCCACTGACCCTACCGGGGGTCGGGGGGGGCAGGCTTTGAAGATAAGTTAACAAAGGAAAGTCTTCAAGACCGTAAACACCCAACCAAACCCAAATTTCAGACCGAAAGGAAGGAAACCAGCACCTGCTGAGTGCCTACTATGTGTCCTGAGCTCTCCCAGATTAGAAAAAGTAAAAAAAGATTAGTATGTATTTGGAAAATGGTGCTTCAAAGCTCGATTCTTTGGGGGAAAAATCCCGACACCGAGACCATTGTACAACTGTCATTAGTCTAAATAAGAGAAGCAAAAACAAGTCTACTGCGGAGCATACTAAAGGAGCTGGTGGGTTTTTTTTTTTTTAACTGTGAGGAATTTTAGTGAGTAAATGTTTTCCTACAATATTCATAAATGCCACTAACACCCTAAACCAGCACCATTTAACTCATTTGCAGCTGGTTCTGTGTCATATTTAAAGTGAATCATTTTGCAGCGTTCGGGGGCTATTACAAGCGCAGTGTGGTGAGAAGCACTTCCCTGGATGTCAGGGCGGGAACACAGAGATAGGCTTGTCAGCAGCAGGGACCCAGACGGTCCCCTTCAGGCCTCTTCTCAGCCGCCACCCGCTGGCTGCAGCGCCGGGCTGACGGGGTCCTTATATAAGGACCCATCGCTCAGACCTGTGGGTCTCACTTGCACAACCTGCCCTCCTGGCATCCACATCCGTGCTCCCCACTGCCCCCGGGGACTGAGCGGTCCCGGAGATGCTGACCCGCAGGTACGGCGTCAACGACACTGTGCCAGCCTGAGTCTGGATTTCAGGAGGCCTCACTCTTGAACGGGGCACGGTCGCCCTGTCCCAGGCCCCAGCTGGCTTGCTGGACAATGAGACACGCAAGGTCCAGGCATCCTGCTAACTGGCGGGTGGTTGCTGGACACAGCAGATGGAGTCTGGCCGAGAAGAGCAGCGCCTCCCAGCGGAGCCCGACCCAGCCCGCTCTTTCCTCTACACGATCGTGCGACAGATGGTTGTGGTGCCCACCATGGACAGCCGGGGCCACTCGGCACACAGTGAACGTCCCGTGAGTTCCATCAGTTCCGAGACTTCGGGGAGGTCGCCCGACCCCGCGGCAGTGGTTTCACTGTCCGTGAGACGTCCAGGACGGGCCCTGCCCTTCCCGGGGCTGCTGCAAGAGTCCCATCAGTGACCATGAAGAAACGCCTTGTGAACTTCATAGCGCAAGGCAACAGGGTGGAAACGTTAGCCTGGGAAGGCGGTCTGGAGAATGGAGCGTCTTTTTCCAGGGGACAGCAGAGCTTCCCGTGGGGTTCGCTGCGGGGACACGGAGTCTCCCCGACTGACTTCTGTGTACTTTCCGAGGTTTCTTGTGGCTGAGTGGGGTTGTACGCTCTGTGATGTAAGAGGCACCGCCGTCAGCCTGCGAGCATCTCGGGAGCTGGTGCCCTAGAGAACGTGCTGGAACTCCGGCTCTACGGCCAGGCCCAGGGCCACGACCCAGTTCCTGCCCTCAGGCAAGACTTCCGTCCTTGTTTGTAAAGTGGGTGCTGCATCTCAGCTCTGCACCCCTCGAGACAGGCAAGAAGTGGAGAGGAGAAGAGCAGCTTGAACTTGGGGAACGCCCTGAGTTATGGCTCCGGATAAAACACCCCTTCCTCCTAGGGAGGTCGGCTGTGCGCATACACGTTCAGCTGCTGGCTGGGCACGAGGACCTCTTTTCCACCATGACACCCGACGGGGGCTGTGGGCTGCTTGCACCCCTCTGTGCTCCAACATCAACGTGAAAAGGGAATGTACGAAGCAACCTACATGGGAAACGGAGGCAGGGGGGTCTCCTGACCATTCTGGTAGCTACTATTCTTCAAGAGTTACTCGCTGGGCTTGACAAAGGCATTTCCGTGTTTACTGTTCTGGGCTGTAAATGCTTTAAATAAGGAGAATAAAGGAATACACAAGCATTCTGTGTTGGGGCAGGAACACGCAGGTGCTTCTGGAGTGCGCGCCTCCCTCCCACTCCCTGTTTACTATCACCATAGAGACGGAGTCACGGGTAAAACCAGCTGACAGGGAGGGCAGAGCCTGGTTCCTAACACAGGGGAGATGTCCCCCCTCCCCCGTCAGGCACCCCACCGGCTCGCTGAGGACATGGGGGCGTCGCACCCCTCCACGGATGTCTGTGATGAGCACGGAGGGGCGGCAATCTGTTCTCAGCCAGTGGGTAGCCCAAGGTGCTGAGGTCTGGCAGTGATCACGCTCAGCTCATCGGGGGGGACCACAGCCCTCCAATGGCCACTTAACTCATGACGCCCTGGCAGCCGACCCCCCACCTACTTGCCAGGCACGCTTGGGACTGTTAGAAGTAGGGCCAAATCCTAGGGCTCCGAGAAACCTGAAACGAAAACCACCACTCCAGGGCATCCGGGAGGAGCGGGGCCAGGCTCGTCAGCTGGATGGGCAGAGAACATCTATTTCCACCCAGTCAACACATCTGCCTAGAAACAAACAAGGTCAAAGCAAGCGCATTCACATAACACAAATGACATGCGGTCTTTCAGTCATTCGAGGTGCCATGTTGGAATAACTAGGTCACCCCAAACTCAGCTTTCTTTAAAGAAAAACCAAAGCGAGTTCTAAACAACTTTTAATCGCACTCAGACCCCCGTGCGTACCCTCTGCCCACATAAGGGGGCTGCAGCCAACAATTTCCACCAGGGGCTCGGGGAGATGATCCTCAAAGTGTGGGACGGGTGGGTCGGCAGGGGCTCAGTGCTGGTGCCGAGGAAGGAACGGAGCAGTGACAGGGGCCGTAGCGTGGAGGGGTCCCCAAGATACTCTGCTCAGTGACAGAAGCCAGACACATGTGGTCTCGTACTGCGTGACGTCACTTATACACAATGTGCAGAACAGGTCGATCCACGGAGGCAGAAAGTGGTGGTCTCCAGAGCCGGGCAGGGGGCAGGGGGCGTGCCCGCTCACGGGGACGGGGTTTCCCGTAAGCGCGACGAGCACGCCGCGGAACCAGATAGTGCTGGTGGTTGCACAACTCTGAATGTGCCAAACGCCACTGACTGTGCCCTTCCAACGTATGACTGTTACGGTATTCAAACCGCATCTCCATACGGTGTCATGAAGAAGCAACAAGGTGCGTGGGAGCGGGGGCCGTGCCAGTTGGCCTCGGTTCTAATCCTGCTCCACCAAGTATGGCTTCAAGACTCCGGGCGAGCCACGGGCCTCTCTGGGCCCTGGTTTCCTCGCCGGCCACGGTGCCCACCCCGGGCACAAGTGCGGGGCCGCAGACGAGCAGGGAGCTTCCCACCGGCTGCTATTACCTTCATTCCATTTTATCAGCTGCTTGCAGCAGGAGGCCCCTGGACCTGGGCTGGGACGGAGCTCCCTCTCCGTGGAGCCTCCTGAACACGTGGGAGCCCTCGCGCTGGGCAGGCATCTGCTCGACAAAGCCCCGCGCCGTGCATTTCTAGGCTCACGGTCGCCCCTTCCTTGCGCTTCCCTGTGCCCTCCCTCCCCACCGCATCCCTACTCGCTCACATCTCCCGTTTCACGAACTCTACTTCCATGAACGGCCTCTACCTACCGCTGTGCCTGGGACCTCTCTTCTCAACCCTTCCTACTTCTGGTTGTTTTAGGGAGGTGGTAATCACATAATACGTAAAGCTAGACATGTCAGAGTGCAGTTCCCAGAGGGCACCCTGAGTCGCACAACCACCACCTCTATCTACGTCCAGAATATTCTCATCACCCCAAAAGGAGACCCCGGGCCTGTTAGCGGCCACTCCCTGCTATGGACTGAACTGTGTCCCCCCCCCATATTCATGTCAAAACCCCCGCTCCCAGTGTGACTGCAGCTGGAGATAGGCCTTTATGGAGATAATTAAGGTTAAACGAGTCGTGGGGGCACGACCCTGGTCAGATAGGACTGGGGTCCTTATGAGAAGAAAGGACACAGAGCTCTCCCCACGCGTCCACAGAGAAAAGGCCACGTGAAGTCACAGCGAGGGGGGCCGTCGGCCACAGGAAGAGGACCCTCCCCAGGAACTGAATTTGCTGCTACCTTGATCTTGAGTTCTAGCCTCCAGAAGAGAAATTAACGTGCCCCCGTTACCCGTCCCCTAAATTCCCCCAACCCGTGGTATTTTGTTATGCAGCCTGCGCTGACCTAGACGCTCCCCCCCCCCTCCTCCCCCCAGCCCCGGCAACCGCTCAGCTGTTTTCCGGCTCCGTGGATCTGCCTATTCTGGATGTTTCACGTCTGTGGGACCACACGACACGTGGCCCCCTGTGCCCGGCTTCTTGCAGCCCGTGTAATGATGTCGAGGGTCGCTCACACGGCAGCGGGCACAGGCTTCATTCCCCCTCACGGCTGCCTGGTAACCGTGGTCTATATGGACTGCACTTGCGCATCCATCCCCCGTTGTGGACATTCGGGTTGTCTCTGCCCGTGGCTAGCACGCACAGCACTGCTATGAACACGGGTGTCCGTGTACCTGTCTGAGCACCTGTTTTAAATCCTTCCGGGATCCCCTCTGTCTCGAGCCCTCAAAACGAGATTTCATGCCAGCTCTCACCCAGGTGCCCGGTGGTGTGCATGCGGCAGAGGAGAGGAGAACGGTCAACATGCAGACTCTGCGGACACCCTCCTCCTTCCTCGGGGACACGCTCGTCAGGGCACCCTCTGGCCTCCCTCCAGCAGGAGCCCGAAGCCATCCCAGGAACGCCTGACCCCTCACGTGGCTGAAGGGTTTCCGCTGGGACCCTCGAATGGCCCACATGTCAGAGCGAAGCCCAGACTCTCACCGGGACCCATAGGCCCCTCTGACCGGCCCCATGACCCTCTCCCCAGCAAGCTGCAGGCGTGACGCCCCCCGAGCGGGAATGCCCTCACCCCAAGTCCGCGTGGCTTGCTCCCTCATTTCCTTCCCGCCTCAGAGCGGCTGCCTCTGACCACACCCTGTACAGCCCGCTCTCCCTTGCCTCCCCTGCATCCCTGCCCCCGACTCCCTCTTCAACCGCCGGCAGGTCCCTGCGGGTCCCGGCTGTGCTGGTGATACTGCTGTCCCTGCCAGCCCCTCTTCGCCGAATTAACGAACCTGGGCGAGCGTCTTCTGCGCGTCGGGCGCCGCCAGTGAAGGCATGACTGAGCCCAGACGAGGGCCCGGGCTGCTGGAGAGACAGACGCGGAGCAGATCATCTCAACAGATGGGCCCGGCGGTGACGGAGAGACGTGTCACGCACTGCGGGAGCAGCCGGCGGGGCCGCCAGTGACGAGGGCTGTGCCAGAGGTGCAGACACTAGGGGCAATCCCCACTGGGTCTTGCAGGATGAGTAGGAGTTTGGCAGACGGACAAGTAAAGGAAGGGCGTCCCAGGCAGGAGGAACAGCACAGAGACCCGGAGGTATGGAAGAAAGCTGGTATTTTTTTCATGGAGGCAAGGGGTTGAAGGGCTGGTTTTACTGACAATAACAATTCTCAGAACAATTAATGCTTCACGTGGATCATCTTGTCAAGTACTCACTCCGACCCTGTGTGGGCATAATGATTACCTTCATTTTAAGAATGGGGAGAGTGAGACCTTGAGAGGATCCCCCCCTTTCCAGAAGCTTCGCAACGATTCGAAGCAGAGCCAGGATTGGATCGGGGGCTCGGAATGGCCACCACAGGCTCCTGGGGAGTGGGCCCAGGACAGGAGTCTACAAACTAGGGCTGCTTTTGCGCCATAATGCGGAGCGGAGGGGGGAGCTGCGGCAGAGAGTGTGTGGCCCCGGCAGACAGGTATTTGCTCTCTGGCCCACCAAGGCACGTCTGTGGAGCCCTGGTCCCAGGGGAGGGCGACGAGGCTGGACAGGTGGCCGGGAGCAGGGGCCCATTGGGACTGGGGCTCAGAAGAGGGGGCTGCTGTGGGGCCGGGGAAGAAGCAGGTGCAGGAGAGTCCAGTCGGGCCAGGCTTGGCTCCCCCGCAGGAAATGACAGAAGGAGATACACAGGCGGGGAGGGCGACTCCCCCACCACTTGCTACCCCAGGCACCTCTGCTGGGTCCAGCCTGCGCCTGGCCAAGGGGGCACCAGGAAACAGAACAGAGCTGAGTCTCACCGTTGACATGCTCCTGGCAGAAGGCAGGAGCGTAGTGACGGGGGACAGAGGGAGACCAGCCAGAGCCCGGAGGTCAGTCAGCGGGAGGAGGGCGGGAGGAGGCCAGGCGCCAACCAAGCTGTGCGGCGGGGAGGAATGCGAGGCGGGAGGCACAGCTCAGGTGAAGGTACGAAGGCCTGACCCCTACCGGCCCCGTGAACGCAGCCTCTTCTAAGTGAGGAGGTAGGGGAGCTGGTCGGCTTGGGAATGTTTTGCCTGATGCTTCTGAGCAGGCGTTGAAGGATCGGAACAACTGAAGTCTGAGAGCTGTCTAAGGAACGTGTGGAGGCCGCACTTGGAAGACGTGCCTAGAAGCCCATCTCGAGGTGAGTGACGGGGAGCAAGGAAGGTCCCTTCTCTCCTTGCCTAGTGCGGCCGCGCTTGCGCTTGGGTGGCCAGATGTGGTCGAGCTGAAGTCCAAGCTCCCCAAGGATGGGAGTCTTCAGCCGTGTCCTTGCTAAGGATCCAGTGGGCCAGCGCCAGGCAGGGCTGGGGAGTTAGCAGATACAGCCCGGGCACCTGCCAGCCGGACGCCCTGGCACTGGGGCCTGTGTCCCAGAGGCCGAAGGGGCAGTCGCCAGCCCTGCCTCCTCAAGGCCGGAGGGCAGCCCGGGGACCGTCCGGCAGCGGAGGACCCCTAAGGAAGGACTTCCTGCCACCACGCTCCTTGGGGCTCCCCCGCCTCCCCAGGGGGAGGCCCTGCTGCGAACAGAGCGCATGCCCGCCATGTGGCTGGAATGGCAGGATATTTTAAGCAGTGCATGGGGAGTTCTGCGTTACCCTGGAGATGGGGCGGATGCAGGCTTCGGCGGCCGTGGCGCATCTGTGCTCAGCAGGAGGCCTGTCCAGAGTCTGGACCGGAGGGGCCACCGGTCCCTTCCATCATGGAGGCCAGCGTGGGAAGGCAGAGGTGGCTGGGGCCGCCCCGGGGAGGGAAGCGAGCCCCAAGCCCGGCCCGGCTCTGAGGCTCAGGGGTAAAGGACCCAGCTGAAGCCAGCAGCAGAGGAACGGCGGCGGCCCCTGGCCGGGACAGAGGTGCTCCCAAACCACACACCTGCAGGCCCCTGCAGGCCCAGCATGACCAGCTGGTGCTGCGGGCAGGGGCGGAGGCTCATTCACTCATCCTGGAAAGAGCGACTGGGGGCTTCTCCCCAAGCCATGAACGTGACCTTATTTGGAAAAGGGGTCTTTGCAGGGTTACCCAGTTGGGCCCTAAATCTAATGACAAGTGTCCTTGTAAGAGACAGAAGAGAGACACACAAACAGGGAGAAGCCACGGGCCCACGGAGGCAGAGGTTGGAGGGACAGGGCCCCAAGCCCAGGGCTGTCAGGGCCACCCCAGGATGCGGACAGTGAGCAACGTTCATTGAGGACATCCTTGGTGCCAGGCACACCCTGAGCATCTTACGGGAGGGCCCACCGGATGCCACAGAGCCCTCTGGGCTCAGGGGGCATTTCTGCCATCCAGTCCATTGTATAGATGAAGACCTGAGGCCTTGGGGCTCCAGTGACCAGGACATGCCCCTGGGAAGAAGGGGACCTGGGGACTGCAGCCTGACTTCAAGTTGTGCCCTGGGGGCAAGGCTTGTGCTTGACACCAGGATGCCATGAGACCCTTGGGCACAGAGGGCTCCGGGGAGGGGAGGGAGTGTGGCGCATCGATGGAAGGTGTCATCGTGGCAGGTGCGGCAGGAGCAGGCTCGGGGCGGGCATCCCAGTGCGAGCCTCACAGAGGAACGCTGTGGGCTGCTGCACGGCCTCACCTTCTGGAAGGGCCCAGAAACCTGCGCTGGTTTTACTCCATGCTGTCCTTCCTCAAACCTCAGTGACTGCGGCCACGGAAGTGGCCACTCAGCCCCTCGCCCGCCACCCGGCCTCGTCCCACCTACGTCTCCTCTGACTCTTCCGCTCTCATTCATGCTGTTCCCATTCCGGCTTCGGGGCTCCGCCCCAAGGCTCATCCTTGGTGACAGTGGCCCTGGGCAGAGACCAGTGACGCCCACGGTCCTTCCAGCTCCTCCCAACCGTCTCGACACGGCCCCTGCCCCACCCTGACCACGATATTTTGTCACTGACTGCTAAGGACTGAATGTCTATGTCCCCCCAAATTTCTATGTTGAATACCCCTCAGGGTGGGGCCCCTGGGAGGTGGTCAGGTCACATGAGGTCACGGGGGCAGCGTGGTGGGACTTGTGCCCCTGCAAGAGCTCTCACCCCCTGCCCCATGGAGGCACTGCGAGTCCCGACCTCCTAGGCCCCCCAGCTGAAATGGGGTGTCGGCCAGCTCTGTGGCCCTGAGCACCTGCCTCACGCTGGGGGCGGCACAGCATGCTCCAGAGTTAACCCTTCCGTGCCTCCCAGCAGCCTCGTGGAGCAGGTGGGCCTGTGCCCCCAGTTCACAGATGGGGGAACCAGCTCGTGCAGGTGACGGATACGGGTGGGGACCTGCCTATCACTGACCCTCAGTGCTGACATCGTGACGGCCACGCAGTATGTCTGGGGGAAGGATGAGCCTAAGGGCTCCCTGGAAAGGGACTGGGGGGACTAGGGTCCCTGAACTGTGGCGTAGACACCTGCCCTCCCTGGGGTCTTGGGGACAGAGTGAACGTGCCGTTGCATCTTCCCCCCCCCCCCAGACCACCCCCCAGGGCGTGGCTGCTCACAGAGTGGTGGCGTGTCCCGGAGGACGGGGTGACGCCCTGTGCTGGGGAGTGCCGGGCAGCACCCGGGGCTGCTGACACCTGTGTGCTCCCCGGACTCCTCCTCTCCCCGACACCGCTGCTGTCCGTACACGCTTCTCTGTGCTGACTGGCCAGGGAGGCGGCCGGGCCCCAGATGGCAGGCCTGTGCGGGCTAGCCAACCCCGGGCGGGGCCGCGGCCACTCCACCCACAGACTCTTGCATCTCAAACATTCAGAGGACGGATGCTTCCAGAATACAGGCTCTGTGGGGCCGGCTTTCATGCACACAGATGGCGAGAAGGCCTATCATTTGCTCCTTGTCAGTAACAAAAGTTGGCACACGAACGAGAAAACAGAAAAAATCCATTTGTTAATCCAGCCCCACAGTGGAAGTGCGCGACAGAGACAGAGCAGCAGCGAGGGGCACGGGGCGCTGAGTGGCGGCTCGGCTCCGGACCAGGTGAGGAAGGCCCCTCGGTGCCCCACGCCACGGGCCAGAGGCGGGGCTCGCCGTGATACCAGCACCCACTCACGTCCCCGTTACCGAGGCCTGGGAGGACGGCATGGTCCCCCCAACAGGACAGGACCCCGAGGCCCAGAGACGGGGACTGAGCTGCCCGAGGTCACACGAGGAGTGAGCTCCCACTCCTCCGGGATCGGAGACGTTGGCCTGGCTCCCTTCTGCATGTTCTGGCCAGATGGAGGACGAGGGACCATCTGGAGCCACCCTGAACCTGGGGCTGGGTCTGGAGGAGTGGCCAGGTCTCAGAAGGAAGCTCCTGTCTTGGGCTGCCCTCATGGTCCCATTCTTCCCACCCACGGAGAAGAGCCTTATCTTCTTGCAAAATGAAGCCATGTGTTCTGGAGCGTGCATGACAAAACAAAAGGTTCTTTATCATAACGGATAAAGGAATTTGGTCAAGAGCCATGAATGTCCTGTTGGAACCCAATTCTAGAAGGAAGTGCTGGGGCCAGACCCCCGGTGCCCTGATTCTCAGCACTCGTGGCAAACGCTCCCCCTGGAGTCATGTGCTGCGACCCATGGAGTCTGAGAGCCCATGATGGGAACCTTCTGGAAGAGTCTCCGGTTTGGGTCTGGAGGGAGATTAATGCAGGAGGAGGGCTCGGGGCCCCGGGGCCTGTGGTGTCCACGGCTGAGGGTGCTTCCCCGGCCACAGGAGCCTGGGTGGCGAGAGCAGCTTCACACATCATGTGGTTGGACAAAAGTCTGCAAGTGGTGTCATCTAGACTCCAAAGCAGCCACAGCATGCACTCCAGGAGAGGCCTGGCAGAACTGCCATGGGTTTCAGAAACACCGGAGACGCGGCAGACCCCTAAATCACAGAGCCACCGAAGCTCTGGGGGGACACAGAAAAATCCGGAGCCTGCCCTAAGTATAAACACATGACCCCTTCAGTCTCTACAAGGGAGGGCTGTTCTTTCGCACAGGTTAAGGGGGAGGGTGGGTATGCAGTGCGGCCTAGGGGCCCAGAAAGAGGGGGCCGCGTGGGGACCAGGATTGAGGGGAGCACAGCTTTCCAGGGACTCTCCACAGGGAAGGCCACACCAGGCTCAACCTGGAAGCCCCTGAGTCTGCAAACCCGCCTCTTTGGTTCTGCTCAGTTTAGGTCCAAATGCATCCTACTACTTCAAGAAATCAAGGGCAGAGGGCTGCTCACGAGCCCCCAATCCCGCACACAGACCGTCTCAAGACTGTGTGCAGGGGTGAGGGAGCTGATGAACCAAATGCGCACCTTGCCAGAAAACCCAGCGCTCACAGGAGGTCGTGGTAAATTATGGCAAAAGCTGTGAAATTGGCACTACACGCTCTCCAGTAATGTCCAAGGTCATGCAGCTGATGGGAGGCTCCCAGGTCCACGCACTCCCTGCCCAGCAGCCTGCCCCAGCCTCCAAGAGGGCCCTGCTGCCACCCCACATGGTGATCCAGGACCAAGGAGAGATAGAACGGACCCTGCTTTCCAAGGAAGGGGTCCGTGGCCTGATAGAAGGGCTTTGGGAGCAAGCACAGAGACAAAACAGTGTTTGAACAGCCCTGAGGATTCAGATGAGCAAGGCTGTTGAGTTCCTCCAGCCAAAGCGGTGGCTTCTCCGCCATCTTGGTTCTGATGCCTGGTGGTGGGCCACGTCCTACTTGGCTTGTTGGCCAATGACCTAGTGTGGCAGGTGTGTTCATGTCCATCAAGGGACCCAGCCAACCAATGACCAAGCCTCAGGGCATGTGCATTTGGGGCACACACAAACCCCAGACCCAGACCCGGCATGTCCTCCCACCCTGTTCTTGCCCCTTCCCAGAGGAAAAGAGAAGAGCAGCAGGGCCCTGCTCCCTTCACGTGCTCATCACTAGCGCAGGGCCACAAATACAAGCCTTTAATCCCAGACCGCCTCTTGCACACACTCCCCTCAGCCCGTTAGCCTCTGTGCTCACATGGGGAAATTGTGTTCTGTTTTGGTTTCACGTTCTAAGCTTGTAAGGGTGACGTCAGCCAGGGTGAAGTGGGCCCCATAGAGGCTGCAATAGGATGAACTGTGTCCCCCAAATTCCCATGTTGAAGCCCCAACCTCCAGTATCCCAGAACGTGACCGTATCTGGAGATGGGGTCTTTAAAGAGGTGATCAAGGTAACATGAGGTCACCGGGGTGGTCCTAATCCCATGTGACCAGAGTCCTTACAAGAAGGGGAGATCAGGACACAGACATGTAGAGGGACGACCCCATGAGGACACAGGGAGAGCACGGCCATCCACACATGAGGAGAGAGGCCTCAGTAGGACCCCGCCCTGCCCGCGCCTGCATCTCAGACTTTCAGCCTCCAGGTCGGGGAGACAGTGAGCGTCTGTCATTGAAGGCCTCTGTCTGTGATGTTTGTTATAGCAGCCCAAGCCAACGGATGCAGAGCCCACTCACATCCACCCCACTCCTGGTAAAGCTGCACTGTGCCTCAAAGTCCATTTACTTATTTTAATTTTTACTTTTTTAGCTGCTGCTCCAATTGTTTATCTGCACCTGTCACGTACCAAGCACTTTACATACATTGCTTTACGCCTTCTGATAATCTTTCAAAGGAGCACGATCACCTGCACTTTATAGACGAAGAACAGAGCACTCAGAGACACAATGTTGGAACTAGGGCAGGAACCCAGGTGAGTCACATGCTATGATGGCCCTGACCATGAGGCTTTCCCTCACGGGCTTCCCTGACCGTGAGGCTTTCCCTCACTAGGCTTTTCCCCTAGTGATTCCCCAGCACCTAAGGAAAGTCCCCTTTTCATCTTGTGCGCTGTTGGTGGGAATGCAAGCCGGTGCAGCCACCCTGGAAAACAGTATGGAGGTTCCTCAAGAAGTTAAAAATAGAGCTACCCTATGATCCAGCAATCCCACTTCTGGGAATATATCCAAAAGAAATGAAATTGTTATGTCGTGGAGAAGATCTGCGCTCCCCTGTTCACTGTGCATTATTCACAACAGCCAAGGTATGGAAACGATCTAAGTGTCGAGGGACAGATGAAGAAGATGTGGCATTTACACACAATGGAGTATTACTCAGCCTTTGCAACAACATGGATGGGCCTGGGGTGCTGGGCGAAATCAGCCAGACAGAGGAAAACAAATACCAAATGGTATCATTTATATGTGGAATCTAAAAAAAAAAAAAAAAGGAGCTCATAGAAATAGTAGAGAAGTGGTTGAGTGGTTGCCAGGGGCTGGGGAGGAGGGCGAGAGAAATCCGGACAGGCTACAAACCTTCAGTTGTAAGATGAGTAAAGCCTGGAGGTCTAATTGTAACAAAGTGACAACTGTATTGAAAATTTGCTAAGAAAGTAGAACTTAAATGTTCTCACCCAAAAAAAAAAAAAAATCAAATCCCCAAAGTACATTTGTGAGGGGATGGATGTGCTAACAGACTCAGTTGGGGGAACCCTTCCACAATACGTATGTACACCCAATTGTCACATCGTACACTTTAAACACCTGACAGTTTTATTTTTTAGTGGAAAAACAAGTCCCCTTTCACTCAGCACGAGACACAGTGTCTGGAATGTCATCTTGCCTTGAGCGGCCACATCTTATGACAGACCAGCTACCACGTGTGCAAGAGAGGATGATTTCTTCCGTGGTCAGGATGGAAGGTCTGGAAATCCTTTCAGAAGAAGTGCTCCCGAGGGAATTAGGGGTGTGTAGGTCGAAAACAAAAAGTTGGGAAGGAAATATGCCAAAATGTCAACTGCGTGTTTCTGAAAGGTGAAGTAACAGGTGATTTTTATTTTCTAAAGATGTTTTCTATGATGAACATATCATTTTTTTTTTCAAAGACTTTATGCATCTATTTGACAGAGAGAGAAAAAGAGAGAGAGAGAGAGGGAGAGAGCACACAAGTAGGGGGAGCAGCAGGGAGATGGAGAAGCAGGCCGAGGAGGGAGCTCCCACTGAGCAGGGAGCCCGATGCGGGGCTCAATCCAGGACCCCAATATCATGACCTGAGCTGAAGGCAGGCGCTTCACTGACTGAGCCACCCAGGTGCCCTGACATATTATTTCTATAATAAGAAAAAAACACCTAATCTGAGTTAAAAGACAATCTCGGTATTCTATCCCCAGCATCTTGAATGGTGTCTGACACATAGTAGGTGCTCAGTGAATAGAAAGAAAGACTAGGCTTCCCTGAACCTCCCCCTCACATTCACACGAATGAAAACTCTAAAAACCCATTGCACTGGGTTCTGTTGATGACCCAGCAGGGGCGGAAACATAGAGTAGGTGCTCAGTAAATGCTGATCAGCCTGATCCCTGCTCTGTGTCGCCGTGGCCTGAGATTCCCCCCTGCTAGGATCACCCACCCTTTATCTCCAGTCCCTGAAGCGTTGGTGTTCTTTTCCGGGTCTCATGCGTCCCGCAGTTGTAAACAGGGAGTAGTAGAAGCCCCCCCCTCTCCTAGTGCGATGGCGTCAGAGAGCCTGGTATTGAAGCCCTCCTTCTCCTCCCCCTCACCCCTTCCCTGTTTGAGAGGCTCGGGCAACAGCATCAGCCAGCCCAAGTTATTTTTAATCACATGATTACCCAGGGTCTTTTGTCACTTAAACAGTTTAATTGGAGCTGAAGCCCTCCTACAGCAGAGCTGCTACAGGAAACGTCAGCCAGCATAGCCTGGCAGCAGCAGACGGACGCAGCTTGTCCCTGAAGCCAACCCCTTCCCTGGGAGGTGCTCCAGGCATCCAAAGCCAGTCTGGGCCCATTTGGCAAATGGGAGAGAGCAGAGTCCCTGCACTGAGGGGAAGCTCCTGGAAGACCTGCAGGTGAGGGCAAGTGGGGATCACATGGAGACAAGTCACAGCCGAAGACTATTTTGATGGGCAGTAAAGTAGAAGGGAGGAAGTTTATCTGTTCAGCCAAACATCTACCCACCCATCCTGTCTGTCCACCCATCCATCCATCCATCCACCCATCCATCCATCTATCCATCCAATCATCCATCCATCCATCCAATCATCTATCTACTCAACCACCCATCAATCCATCCCATATATTCATCCATTTTTCACTGTGTACCTACCAAGTACTTTCTTCCACCTTCAGACCCACTCAGTTTCCCAGAGGTATTGCC
The DNA here is from genome assembly GCF_054177405.1 of Leptonychotes weddellii. NCBI lineage: Eukaryota > Metazoa > Chordata > Mammalia > Carnivora > Phocidae > Leptonychotes > Leptonychotes weddellii. The sequence goes on along the minus strand of NC_138379.1, from coordinate 2,478,810 downwards.
TACTCATCCATCCATCCCATCTATCTCATCCATCCATCCATCTACCATCTTGTCCATCTATCCATCCGTCCATCTATGTTCATCCATTGATCCATCTACCATCTATGCATCTAATCACCATTTATCCGTCCATCCATGAATCCATCTACCTACCATCTATCCCTCTAAACAGCCATCCACCCATCTGTCTACCCACCCAGCCACCTAACCACCCATCAATCCATCCCATACATTCATCTAATGGGCAATGTGCACCTATCAGGTGTCTTCTTCCACCTTCGGACTCAGTCAACTTCCCAGAGGTGTTGCCTACTCATCCATCTACCTCATCATCCCATCTATCTCATCCATCCATCTATCAACCCATCCATCCACCATCTATGCATCCAACTATCCACCAATCCATTCATTCACCATTTATTCATCTAAATATCCATTTATCCACCCCTATGTCCCTCTATCCACCACCTATCCATCTAAACATCCGCCCACCCATCTACCACCCAGCCACACAACCACCCACCTATCCATCCCATACATTCCTTTGTTGTTCACTGAGCATCCACGAATTACCTTCTCTTACCTTTAAACCCACTCACTTTATAAAAAATGGTGCCTACTCATTGATCCCAGCTGCTGGGAGTACTCTCTGTGCCCTCCCCACCCCCTTGTCTGGTCCCCTGCCAGACTTCTGACCTCCTCTTCATCCCACTCCTTATCATAACTTGAGTGTCTGATGCTCACCCCCTCAAAGAAGGAAGGAAACTAACAGGACACCTACTATGTGCTGGGCACAGTCACTGCTGTTTTCTCATTCAGTGGTTCTCAAAGCCCATGAGGTACCATTTCCCAGGAGACAACCACCAAGGAGGAGAACAAGGACCGAGCACTTGTTGGACTCTGGACCCAGGACTCCTTCTACTATCCCTAGTGGCCCCCCGGGAAGAGGCCCTCATGGTGGTGGACTCTGAAAAGTCTCAAGGACAGACACAGTGTCTGAAGTTCCAGATTCCCACCCTGGTCCCCACACTGTCCCAACCGAGGGACGGACCGCACTAGGTCTCCACTTCTTTCTCTGTAAAAATGGGAGAAGGACACTCAACTCTTAGGATCAAATGTCACCTGCTGCTACCTCCGCTGTCCATGCCCCGGCAGCTGCAAGTTCTGCCCACTTCCAGCCACTAGAGACAACTGTTCCATCCCTAAGCCACGCCGTCCGTGGCCTTGCGGACTGGGGAAGTGGAGACAGCTTCAGTTCTCTCTGCAACAGAACCCTGCCCCCTTCTCCCAGAGGTCTGCTCATCCCTCAGAACCCAAGCTGAGAGTCAGCCCCGAGAGAGAGGTCATGGCTCTCCAGGCTCGATTCCCTCCTGGAGTCCACCATCTGGCCTTGAGCCCACAGGGCTGGAGGAGAGGGCCAGCGGGTCCCTGCCCCTCAGGTCACTGCCCAAAGTAGAAGCTCCGGATGCTTTTCTAAGGGAGGAATATGGTTTCTCTGCCCAAATCTGGGACCATTTTTGGCAGATTTCTTTCACTAGGAACCACCTAAGACCAACTATGAACGGAGCCTGGGGTCCCAATTTCAGAAACCGCACTCCATTCCAGGCCACCCACGGGCTTTGTCACGCCACGTGGCAGAACTCCCAGCATGACAGAGAGGCAGGCCTGGGGAATGAATATTAGCACTGATCTGTTTTGGCTCAAAAGGACACAAATTTGGAGCGGTCCAGCCATGGCCACCTCGCTGGGCACCAGAGATTCGCAGTGGAGGGGGGCCGGCCTGGAGGAAGGTCAGCTCGTGGCCACACTCTGTCTCCCTGCACTGGGGTGACGGGCACTGATCTGAGAAAAGAAGTTTGCCTCAGGCCGGAAGGGGAAAATTGGTGCCTCTGATGACGCATCTGTATTTTCTGAGCCCCGTTCATAGCCTGGATGGAGTCCCTGGCTTCTGGCACCTGTGATTGTCCAGAAACTTCAGGCACATTCCATACATGGCTGCAGAGCTGACCAGATCGGAGAGGGAATCAGAGCCTGGGAGTGGGAGGAGGGACCCCCGAGAAGCCATGCTGCAGTGTGCGGAGGCAAAGGGTGGGGCGGGAGGGGATGAGGGGGGCCCCCGGAGCGACTGGTCACCGCATAAGACCAGGGACATAAGCTGCGGGAGCCAGAACCGCAGAATCTCTTGGAATGTGCGAGTGAGTGGCCCCTGAATTCATACGAGGAAACTCTAGTCCCTGGTGTGATGGTGTCAGGAGGTGATCAGGTCATGAGAGTGGGGCCCCCGTGATGGGATAGGTGCCCTCATAAGGAAAGACACGGAAGGGCTTTCTCTCTCTCTTTACCCCGTGACAACACAGCGAGAAGGCAGCTGTCTACAAGCTGGGAACTAACCGGGAAGCCACGTCTCCCCAAGAACCACATTGGACAGGGCTTTGATCTTGGACCTCCCGCCTCCAGGACCGTGAGAATAAAGGTCTGTTGTTTGAGCCCCAGGCCTGGTGTTTTGCTGCGGCATCTGCGGTGGACTGATACAGAGATGTGAGTAGCAGACCCCGCCAGCCCCGCCTAGCTCCCCCCCACTGCCCCGGCCACCAAGCCCAGTGGGTTCTGGCTCTGGAATGTCTCTACATCATGCCTCCTGCCCTCCTTTCCAACAGGGCCACAGACTGTTCTCTGTGGTTCCCTGAGGCCCTACAAAAGCCCTGCTCCACCTTACCCTGGGTCATCCTCCTCATACGCCCATCAGACCACATGCCACCCCCTTCTGCTGGGAGAGTCTTTGCTGAGCCCCCCGGGACCCACAGCACCCACAGTAGCCATACCGAGCACCCATCAACGTGCTCCCACAGAAGGGGGAAGAGATGGGAGGAACGGAGAGGCAAGACCCCGGCCAGCCTCATTCATGCAGCTGCCCAGTGCCCATCCTCCCACGCTGCTTGGGGCCTGGGCCCAGGGGAGATGGGCACCGTGCCCCAGGAAGGCCCTGCCCCCATGGGCCCCCACCTGGAGCTTTCCTGGACACCAGGACCCCATGCCCAGGAAAGCCGTTGGGCCTGGTCCCACACCAGACTAGAAGCCACCTTCTGTCTCTGTTCTGTGAGCCGGGGGCTGGCACCACACTCCCCACACTGCTCACGGGGTTCCTGCTAGGACCCCACGACAGGAGGCTGGAGGAGGGGAAATGCAGCTCCTCCCCATCCTCCTGCTGCCTTCCATGTCCCTAGTGTCCTGTGGGCCACAGCGAAGGGCTGGAGCCCCTGGCACCTTTCCACACCCAGCGCCCACCCAGCCGTGCCCCTGTAGGGGGCCCACAGTGGTGGTGTGGTTGTGATGGCTGAGGGAAGTGCCAGCCCAGTCCTCTCAGGGCCAGATGCCCCCAGCCGTCGGGACACCTGCCGGGCCACGTCCTTTCCTGCCAAGTCAGAGCCCCCCGGGGCCACACGCCTGCAGGGGGTGCCAAGCAGCACCCGTGTACCCCATCTAGGCTGCGCTCTGGGTAATCTGCTTCCCCTTGCCCCCACCCCAAGCAGTGGTACCTGCTTTCTGCAGCCCTGAATCTCAGGGGGGCTTCAAGGTCCTCCGCGAGAGACTGAGCACATGGAGGGGCCACAGCCAGACCAGGTACAACAGAACTCTGACCCGTGATCTGAGGCACCCACTCTGGGAAGCCAAACAGAAAGCTCTGTACAGGGGTGCCTGGGTGGCTCAGTTGGTTAAACTGCTGCCTTCGGCTCAGGTCATGATTCCAGGGTCCTGGGATCGAGCCCCGCATCGGGCTCCCTGCTCATGCAGGAAGCCTGCTTCTCCCTCTGCCTGCCGCTCCCCCTGCTTGTGCTCTTTCTCTCTCTCTTGCTATATCTCTCTCTGTGTCAAATAAATAAATAAAATCTTAAAAAAAAAAAAAAAAAGAAAGCTCTGTAAAATGAGTCCCACATAGCTAACCGCCAACTTCCCCAACGTCTGCCCTGCTTCCAGCTCAGGACCAGCCAGAGAAGGTGCAGCATGCTCCCCTGAGCGGACGCACGGGCCCCGCTCCTAGACGGCCTCCAGCAGCACACACCCGGGCCTCCTTGCCCATAAAGCTCTCCCACTCCTCTGCTGGCCTTTGAGCCTCTGCAGATGCCTTGCCAGCAAGCGCCAAGCCCACAGCACTTCCTGCTCTCATCTAGGTGGTCTTCATCTGTCCCCACACCAGCATTGGCTACCCGAACTCCTACGTCACCTGCCCCTCCCGAAGCACCTGGTTTCTGCTGTCTGATGGAATCTTGGCTGATGGCTGGCCCAGGGCACTGGCAGGTGAGTCACCTCCCAGGGGAGGAAGAAGGGTGGGCAGAGTGGCCTGCATGATGGGCTGGGGGCACTGGGCGGGTCAGGACAGGGGGCTTCCTACACAGGGC
>NC_138379.1:2429968-2473913 GCF_054177405.1 Leptonychotes weddellii | reverse complement strand
TCAAGCAGGCAAGGCTGGTACTGGAACGTGCAAGGAGAGTTTGGAGGGAAGACAGCCAGAGAAAGGAAGTCCCTAATTCTGGGTATATCTGCAGGAGTTTCGGGCTCTGATCTTGAACCATACGTGTGTGACACACTCAAGTAAGTGAAGCAAGAGGTTACTGACCCTGGCATGGACCCACTGAAGGTGAGATGCAGCTTACAGTTCAAATCCAACCAGAGTAACCGTCAGCTGAAACAACACATGATTTTCAGAGGAATATAACAGAACCGAGTCTACACAGCAGCATACTCACAATATCAAGCAAGCAATCCAAGGCTGCTAGGAAAATAGGACTCATTCTCAAGAGAAAAGAACCAATAGGTACCAAACTTGAGGTGATGCAGATGCTGGAATTAGTAGACAATGGCTTTAATGCTGTTATTATAACTATTTCACTGAGGCAAGGGAGATGTGGTTGCCATGTTCGTAAGAAAGAACCAAGTGGAAGTTTTAGAAATAAAGAACACTTATCTGAAAAAAATTCAATGCATAGTCTTAATATAGATGGAGATGACAGAGAAGAGTCAGTGAAGTTGAAGACAGATCAACGAATTTATCCAACCTGAAGAAGAGAGGGGAAGATTGAGGAAAAAAAAAAGCATCAGGGTTTCAAAGAACAATATAGAGAGATATATAAGAATTGGGTAATCAGAGTCCCAGAGAATGAGGCTAAATAAATAAATAAATAAATACTTCAAAGGAACAATGTCCTCATCACACACAAAATGTTTTTAGCTATATGAGATGACGGATATTAACTAGAGTTAATTGTGGTGATCATTTCATGATATACATAAACACCAAATCATCCTGTTGAACATCTGAAACTAACATAATGTTATATGTCAATTATACCTCAATAAAAGAAAATGGAAAAAAAAAAAAAAAGGATGCAAACTTCCCAAATTTGATGAAAGAAATAAATGCACAGCTTCAGGAAGGCCAGCAAGGGTTTCCGGTTTCTGGAAGCTACGCACACTCCACCGTGTCTCCCCCAGTGGCTGCAGTTATAAAGCTCAGACAGATGCTGGAGCAATTATCTGAGGACTAAAGGAAACAGCAGAAGGCAGATTGGGGAAGGAGAGAAGACTTCAAAGCACCAGTGAACAAGCGGTGAGCTTCCCACCTATTTTTCTTCGGGTACAACTTGGCGGGACTCAAAAGTAGCCAGAAGACCAGGAATGCACACTAAGTGCAGATAAAAAGAGCTTCAAGAAGAGCCTTTTTTGTTCAACCCAAGGAGGAGAACAAGGGAATTCTCATGTTCAGAGTGTGTGGGGGGAAGTCCTCCCTCATATTCTTTATTGCATTTCTTCCCCACTGTGGCCCCAGGACACCCTGCAGTGGCGTGGTGGTAACGGACAATGGGTGATCATCAAAGCTCTGAGTGAGAGGAATCTTCTCTCTGGCCATAGGAGCTATGGTCCCAAGGACACAGGATGAACCCCCACTGCTTTCTTCCCCTCTGTTAACTTGCCACTTGGCTGTGGGTGAAGACACGTGTGCCATAAGTCATGCAGGGCAGGGAGTTAAGGCCCCAGCTTTTCATCTGGAGGACTGCAACAGGGGTCCAGGGAACTGGAAGGTGGCAGGGAGACTGTGGTGAGGAGGGGCAAGGAGTGTTCATATAAAGTGGCACATGCACTTCTGGGCTCAACTCTAAGTGATATGTGTGGATCAGAACGTACACGGCATGCCAAGGATACTGAGAATGGTCACCCATCTCCAGGACTGGCCATGGCGGGGGCATAGGTGGGGCAGATCTGAATAGAAAGCAAAGGCTTTGGAAATTAAACTGACCTTGGAACTACAATCCATGGAAGGTTGGTTGAAACTTGGGGCCTCATCCTAACCAAGTCAACCTTTTCCACAGGATTTAAGCAAGACCCAGAGTATTGTAATGAACTATTCAAAATGTCCAGGATTTGGCATACGAAAGGCTATAAATATGCGAACTCTCAAAGTAAATGACAGAAATAAAAATAACTGCTGGGTGGACTCAAAAGTAGAAGAAAACAAAGGGAAGAATCAGTGAACTTGAAGCGACATCAATAGAAAATTTTCAGTCTAACAGAGAATCACACAAACTTGCAGATTCAAGAAGCTCAGTGAATCCCAACTGGAATAACACAAGAAATCCATGCCAAGATATGCCATGCTCAGATTGCCGAAAAGGAAAAACAAAGAAAATACCCTACAGACAGCGAGAGGAACAGGACTCATTTCACAGAAAGAACAACCATTTGAACGACTGCAGACTTCTCACAGAAAGCATGGAGATGAGAAGGGAGTGGAACAGTATTTTAGTAGTGCTATTAACCCAGAATTCCATATCCAGTGAATATCCTCTTCCAGAACAAACCTTGAATCCAGACAATCTCAGATGAAGAAAAACCAAGAGAATTTGTCACCAGCAAACCAGCTCTGAGAGAAATGCTGAAGGAAATTCTCACAATGGGATGGAGGTGACAGCAGGCAGAAACTATGAAACGCAGAAACAAAAAAGGTGGAATGAAAGGGGTCAATACGTAATAGACTATTCTTCACCTCGTATGTTCTTTAAGGAATTTACGGCTGTTGAAAGCAAAAATTATGACATTGTACGATGGGGTTGTCAATACAGGCAGATTTACTCCATAGGACAACAGGAGAGGAGAAAAAGAGGACCAAACAATGGCCAGGTTTTCACACTCCACGTGCAGTAAAATATCAACTGCAAGTAAACTGGGGAAGTTAAGCATGTGTGTTGCAACCCAGACCAACTGTACATGCACAAAAAGCTATAGAAGAAGAGGTACAACTTCAATAAGTAAATTAGAATGGAGAAGCAAAACATTCCAATCATTAAAAAATATCAGGAGAACAAAAAGAGTAAGAGAGAACAAATATAAAACAAGAAGTAAAACGGTAGCTACAAATACATATGCCTTAATAATTGTGTTAAATAGCCTAAGCACAAATAAAAAGGATGGTCAGAATGGGTGTGAAGAACAACACTCAATGCTATGCAGGCTCCAAGGAATGAACCTCGTGTGTAGGGCTAGGTGAAAAGCAAAGGGATGAAGATTTATTGAGCAAGCACCAGCGATTGGGGATGAACAGAACATTAAATCATTCAATAATGACAAGAAGACCAGTTCGCTGAGAAGACATGGCGTCTGGGGTGAGTACGCACCCAACACCAGAACTCCAAACCATGTCCCGCACAACCTGATGGGGGGAAAATGGACAAGCAGAGTTAAACTGGAAATGCCGACATCCCCCTCTTAGTGATCAGCAGGACCGGTAGAACGCAAGTCAGCAAAGCTATAAGTGCCCCCAAAATACCATCAAAGGATCTACCTGACACCCAACAGAGTACATGCTGCTCTCAATGCGCATGGAATATTCACCAAGACACACCGTAGCCTGAGCTATAAAAGTAGAAAAGAGCAAAATAAATTCGAAGCACGCAGAAGGGAGGAACTAATAAAAACAAGAGAAATCAATGAACTGGAAAACAGAAGAATAGAGAAACATCAATGCGACTAAAGCTAGTTCCTTGCGAAGGTCAGTCGAATTGATAAAATTTTAGCAGGACTGACAAAGGGAAAAAGAGACAGGAGCCAAATTACTGACCTCAGGAATGAAAGAGGTGCTATTGCTACAGAACAGACCATAAAGTGATAATGGGGGCCCGAAGGATGACTCTCCTCAGATACGGTTGACAGTTGAAAATGGATTGATTCTTTGAACATCACAAACTACCCAAACTCATCCAAGAACAAATAGATCATCCAACCTTTATCTCTTAAAGATACTGAATTAGGAGTTTAAAAAAAAATCCAAAAAAGCCATCTTCAGAGCCAAATGGTCTCACTGGTCCCAAGGGATGTTACCAACCATCTCGAGAAGAAACAGTGCCAATTCTGCACAATCTTTCAAAAACATTTTCTACGTTAATTTATGAGGGCTGCATTACCCTGAAGCCCAGACCAGAGAAAGACGGCACGAGAACACCAGACCAGCATCGCTCACGATGTCCCCAACAGAACATCAGGAACCCGAGTCCAGCAATGCAGAAAGAGGAGAACGCACCATGACCTGGGAATGCAAGGCTGGCTCGATAGCTGAAAACCAGCTGATGTAAACGACCAGATAAACAAACCAAAGAAGAAACACATAATCCAGATGCAGAAAAAGCACCTGGCAAAACTCGGTGTGTCCCCAGGGAGAGGCGTACCCAGCTTCAGGCCTCACCACGGGATGCAGGGGTGGCCACATCTGGGTTCTCGCAAGGAAGAGGTGGGACTTGGAAACGTGGGCTCTCTGGCTCCCCGTGGCCTCTGCTGTGGCTTGATCAGCGTGGACCAGTAAGGCTCCGAGGAGGCCTCGCTGGCGGCACAGGGAAGACAGATTAGAAAAAACAAGGCACGCGAGGCAACGCTGAATGCCTTGGAGACATGGCACGTTCCCTGTGAACACGGACTGAATTGCGGGGCTGGCAAGGGCCGCCTCAAACGCTTGTGTTAGGAGGGCCTGGGGCATCAAGAGAGGCCAGTGGAGGTGGGCCGACCCCAAGAGGATGCTAACAACAGCTACTACGAAATAACAGTAATGATGAGCAGTAATAACAGCAACACACCCGAGGTATTTGAAATGTCTTACACGACCCCCCTGTGGCGAAACCCCCGAGTCCAACCCCTTTACCTATAAACAATACAGGATCATAGTAATTAATAACGGTGGTAGGATGCCTAACAGCGGTAACAACACTCACCTGCCCGCCCTGTGCCACGCACCACGCAGACCCCACCAGCCGCACGGGCAAGACGCTATGGGAGTCACAGTCCCCTACAAGGAAACCGAGGCCCAATGGGGTGTAGAACTGGCCTGCATGACATCGTGTGGCTGGAGCTGGAGCACCAGCTCTGGGCTCGCCCACAAGCGACGCCCGTCTAGGAGGAAAACCCAAGGCCACCGTGCTCCTGGCTTTCCTGGCTGAGATGGCTCAGTGTCTAGAAGGGCACGGCCACGTACAGCATTCTTAACACGATGTCCAAGCTCCAACCACTTCCTTGAGGAGGGGCGTGCATGTGCACAGGGCTTCAGGCCTCCGATTCCGCTGACGGGGCCAGGTGGGCTCTGCTCAGAATATTAGCAGTGAGAACACGTTCCCCGCTGGGTTTGCAAGCGGAGGGACATCCGCTTGTCTGCAGGACCTTCTCCCCCAAGATCCTGTCTGGAGACACACTCTGATCCAGCCCAGGCCCCTCTCCGCGGCTTCTGCGCCCAGCGGCTGCCATCTAGCGGCCGAGACAGGGAACACAGGGCCAGAACCACTCCCGGGGAGGCCCAGCAAATTCAGTGACCAGGAGCCACTGTGCTGGGGCCTCCTGACGGGGTTAGGGGGGCGGAGACCGCATTACGACAGCACGGTTTCCGCACTGTGCTCTGATTCTCGGAAACTGGGCGCTTGAGTCTGTTACAAAATGGCTTTCGGTTATCCAGTTTTGAATGGCCCCCCCATCCTGGGCCAGTGCAGGAAGACAAAAAGCTGACCCATCACTGTGGGGTACATCCTCTGTCTCCAGCTGACTTGGTAGGGGCCAAGGGTCTGTGTGATCTCGGGGAAGTGGCCTAACCTCTCTGAGCTCGGGACTCCTCATTGGTCACACCCTTGTTGCTCCTGGAAGCCGGTTCAGGGAGGGGGCGGACAACCTTCCAGACCCCAGGCTGCAGGGTTCCCTTCCTGAGCATCCTGAATCTGAGCACGAAGATTCTCCACTTGAGATGCTCTGAATGGCTGCCTTGGTTCTGAGCTGCCAAAGCCCATTTGGTAAATGAGGGATAATGAGGCTGCCAAGAGCGCTCGTGGGCCATTCTGCAAATACACCCTGGGCCCGCCCAGGGGCCAGGCGCCGTGCTGGGCCTGGGGAGAGAGAGGGTAAGGTAAGGTCCTTCCTGGCTGCCCTGTGAGCAGGAGGCATGCTTGACCTCTTTGTGAGCCTGTCCCAGCAGGAGGCCGTCCCTCCTGCCCGTGGGCAGGCCACATGGCTGCCTCTCAACTTGTCTCCCTCCCCTGAGGCCCTCTTTGGGGTCTGGGCAGAGCCCCCAGGGGGGCAGCTGGGCCCCACTTCCTGTTGTTAGGAGAGGAGGGGTATGGCTCGGAGCTGCCGAGGGCAGGGCCAGGCTGCACACTCATGTGGATCAGCGGGGCACACACACCGGAGGCACAGCAGACCCTGGGCCCGGGGGGCCCGGGGTCAGATCCAGGCTCCCAACCTCCAGGCCGTGCGTTCTGGGCAGAAGCTCAGCCTCCAGCCTCTGCATCCCCATCTGTAGAACGGGACCCTCATAATAGCCAGCGTGTGGGATGCTGGGGAGGATTAAGAGTATCCGTGTGCAGCCGTAAGGCTGGCCTATAAAAGACCGTCCCCTCCTCTTTACCCTCCATCCACCCCTTCGCTACATAGCACTGAACGGGCCCCCGCTCCGCATGGGACAGGCAGGGGACGCCGGGGTGAAGAGCAGGGTGCAGACCTCCGAGCTGTGCGATCTTGAGCAAGGCCCTTTCTCTCCCTGGTGTCAATTTCCTTACCTGTGGCAAGGGAGTGCCCACCTGTGCACCCACGCAGGAAGGACTGAGGCCAGCGGGCCCCAGCTGCCACCCCCGAGAGGCCTGCCGGCGGGGCCGGCCCTGGCTGAGTCTGCACACCGAGCGGCTGGGACCCCCAGGCCGGCCCCCTCCCCCTGTGGGGTCCGTGCAGATGGAACGTCCCTCCGCTCTCTTTGGAGTCGGCGCTGTGGTTGCGCTGGGCGGAGCTGCTACGTGACAGCACCTGATGAAGCCCCGGGCGCCGAGGGTCCCACGGGCTCCCCGCGCACAAACCTCTCCCGCAGGCGGCCGCGTGGTTTCTGGTGGGGGGTGTGTGCTGTGTGTCCCCTGTGCGTGGAGCCTCCTCCTGGCTGCGTCCCCGTGAGAGCCAACCCCACACTGAGTGCCACGTACCCTTCCAGAGGGTCGCCGGGTGCCACGGAGGGGCTTACAACGAAAGGAGCGGATTCCCTCCCAGTCTGGAGGCGGGAACTCTGACGTGAGGTTGGGAGCACGACTGTGCTCCCTCTGAAGGCGCTCGGGGAGGACCCTCCTGGGGCCCACTGTGCCCTCGTGCGGCTTCAGTGGCTCAGCAAGGCCCTGCACCACTGCCCCCTGAGCGTGGTCACCTGTCATGGGGGGAAAGGGTGACCTCTCAGAAGCACAGGGTCTGAGGGGTGCTGGGGGCATGTGAGGGCTTCATCTGGACGGGTGGGAGTGGGGCCAGGGAGGGGCTGCCTGGGAGCTGCCACTGAAGGGTGGCCAGAGTCTGCCTGGAGAGGGAAGCTGACCAGGTGGCCGGTCTCCCGGGGCCATCCTGGGGCCACTCTGTCTCCCTCCCATTCCAGAGAAGATGCTCCAACCCTCCTGAGTGCTCCCAGGTCACCGGGACCCTGTCAGCATGCAGATGCTCCTTCAGGACGTCCCGGAGGACCTGGGATTCTGCATTTCTGTCGGGCAAGACGCCCAGGCAGCCACGCATACGCAGGGGTCTGTGGATCACATCCGGAGCAGCAAGACCTTCACAGATGGCCTTCGACTTGGTGATGCCCAGTGCAAGCTTCTCAGACTCTGACCGCACCCAGCTCCCCGGAAGGCTGGTGGAAACACAGGCTTCCTGATTCTGGAGCCCAAGCACTGGTGACAAGTTCCCAGGTGACGCTGACACAGCTCTGTCATCTCAGGACGCGCATCTGGAGAGCCGTGGCCGTCTCCGAGACTCCCCAAGGAGCTTCCAGCAGTTAGAAGACCCCACCCAGGCCAACTCAGTCAGAATCCAGGGGTGGGCTCTGCAGAGCCCCCGGGAGATCCTGAGAGCCCAGACTTGCTCCTGCTTTCTCGCCCTCCGTCCGCCCGAACCTGTTCTCACCGACGCCTCATCTTCGAAGCAGACAGAACAGAGCAAACCCCAACAAAGTGAGACCCAAGCTGTCACATCAGTTATCAGAATGCTGACTTTACGGACACAGCCTGACATCGGGGTCCTTTCAAGAAGATGGAAATGGAAGGCCCAAAGGAGTCCCTGTCTTCCCAAGGGCCCGGGGTGGCGGGGGGCAGTTCTCCACACGCTGTCACTGCCGGGGTCTCAGGCGAGCCGAGGGCCTGTAAATTTGCAGTGACGTCAGATGTAGGGTGCAGTGAGGGGCATGTGCAGACCACCCCAGGGCACCCCCACTTTGGTCCGGGCAGTCACTGTACGGTAAGGCTGGTGGTCCACTATGACCCCTGGCCCAGTCCATGGGCCCACAGGAGGCAGAGGGCATGACTTCTTCATGGCACATGCCATTCTGGATGGCCTGGCACTCTGTCCGTCTTGGGGGCAGGTGCCCCTGGGCCCTCCAGGTAAGCCTCACTCACTTGGGAGAGGCAGGAGGTGAGGGCACTCGAGGTCTCCCTGGCCCTCTGCACGGGTCACCTGAGTCTCACGTGCCCTCATTTTTGCCTGGAAGGAGGAAGGAAGGACAGACAGGTGGTGGCCTTGTTCAAGAAACTCAGAAGGAGGCAGGATAAACAGACTGTCTTTCCAAAGACGTGGACCGTGGCCAGGTCACGTGACTGCCACCTGCACACCGCTAGGAGGCTCTGCCAGGCCGCTTTTCCCCAGGTCACAGAAGCTCCTGCTCAGGTCAGGCACGAGGCCCCGGGGCACATCCCGTCCCAGCAACAACAAAGCCGTACCATACCACGTGAAACACGTCTGTCCCAGCCACCAAGGGCCCCCGCCCCCGCCCTGCCAGGACGCGGGACCTGAAGCGGCCGGTGCGGTGACAGGGGAACTCGGCGCTCACGCCCTGCCTCTGCCACGCAGTGGCTGTGTGACCCGGGACACGTCACCTAACCTCTCTGAGCCTCGGTTTCTTTATGCAGAGAAGAGAGAGAAAACCAAAGACCTCCGAGGATGGGTCTAAGTTACCACGATGGCAACCGAAATAATAAATCTTAACTGACGCGGTCTCTCAAGCACCTCTGTGTGCAGGGGCTGTAAGAGCTTTATAGTCATGGGGTCATTAAGTCATCCTTGAAAACAAGGCTGTGTGACGGGACCAGTGCCAATCACATGGTACAGAAGGAGACACTGAGGCCCAGGCGGTCCGGAGGGCGGGGTGGGGCCGGCACGGAGCCCAGCCATCTGGCCGGACGGCCCCGAGGGCAGGGCGAGGTGACGTGGGCAAGCCTCAACGCCTGCAGTGGAAGCCACGCGTTCTCGGGCCTCCACCCCCTCCCAGGGCCCTGGGGTCGCTCAACACCGGGTTAGGTGGACGGTGGTCAGAGAGAGGGCGCCTGCCCCACCCGTGGCTCCCGGGCTGTGTCCCGGTGGCCAGCCACACGGGTCGGGGGGCAGATGCCTTCGGGGCAGTACATTCCGCGTCCACGGCATGTAGGGAGTGCCCCGTGAGCCGGACAGTGCCCCGTGAGCCGGACAGTGCCCCGTGAGCCGGACAGTGCCCCGTGACCCACCTGCTGGGTCACAGGCATGCATAATGGACGTAAGCTTCGTGAATAAAGATCGTACAGACAGAGGGGACCCACACAAGACAGTGTGTTTCTCACCAGAATCACACCCCATGACGTGGGAGAGGCCCAGGCAAGGCTGGGAGGACCTGAGTCAGGCCAAGGGACCAGAAAAAGCACAGCCCCAATACATGCTTTCTCAGGATAGATGCTCAGCTGGCCTGGACTCCTGCCACTCTCCCCGAATGGGTGTGGCTCAGTGTCACCCACATACACTACTAAACTGCTTCTGAAAAGGGTTGGGTGTATAAAAGTCCAGTGTTGCCATGAAATGGTATCACCACATTAAACTGCACATGGTTAATCGGGGCTGTGTGACCCATAAGCACATTTTTCCATCCCTCAGCTAGCCATCTGGTTATTAAGTCATGCATGAGTCTACCCACCCACCCACCCATCCATCTACTCATCCATCCATCCACCCACCCACCCACCCATCCATCTATCTACCCACTCATGCATTTATCCACCCACCTAAACACACACACACCCATCCATCCATCCATCCATCTATCCATCCACCCACCCACCCAACCATTCATCCATCCATCCACCCATCCTTCTTCTGTCCATCGCTCTGGCCATCCATCCCTTCTTCCACCCAACTGGCCACCAGACATCTGTTAGCACTGTTGTGCTGTAGGCTGGGTTTTGTGCTGGTAGGTTCTGAGGATTCAGTTCTCCTCCTTCCTAATAGATCTTCAAGTGCTGGGAGAAAGAGACTTACAATCTAAACAAGGCTCCCAGGGAATGAGACCAGAGCAGCTCGGTTCGGGTAGGGGAGAGGAGAGCCAGGGCAGGAATCCCGGGGCGTAGGAGCAGGGGTAGAAGGTAATTGGCAGCACCACCTAATGTCCACTTCCTCCCTATGGGGAACACCATGGGCCACGTTAGTGTATGTTCTGTGACCAACTGCCTCTGAAGGGATGGGTGTGGTCAGTGGGTCCATCCTGCTATCCTTGGTCACTACAACTAGGTCAAGAATGGACACATGATGAAAATCAGCCCAGTGAAACTCAGTCCTGAGCCTTCTCTTATAATTTGGGAAAGAGGCACTCTCCTCTTTTGACAACTGCTAAGCCTGATGCTTAACCTGGTGTTGCTCTTAGCTTTCTCCACACGGCACGGGGAGAACCTGCCTCAGAACGGGGCTCACACAGATGAAACCCGAGAAAAGAGGTGGAAAGGGAACCTCCCAATGCTCTCAGAGCACCTGGATCCAGCCATGCCTGAAGCTATCATTCTTGAACTTTAAAGCTGTTAAATTCCCCCTTTGGCTTCAGCCAGGTTGACCTTGAATTGTATCATTTGTAACCAAGAGGCCGAACTGATACAGAGGTAATGTTCCTTGCTTCAGGACACCGGCTCTGACCCAGCGAGAGGTCCAGGAGCTCCGAAGAGTGTGACAAGTCTGATGGGACTCTGGAACCCCCTGCCTGGGAACCCCAGGGTGGCTGGTATAAACATGCACAGGCACGGACTCTCCTCAGGCAAGACTCTTCCCCTCTACAGGCTTTGGTTTCTCCATGTGCAAAATAAATGGCGTGTTCTTGTTCAAAGCACCCCAGTCCTTCACCTGAAGGACACCTTACACCTTACGTCCCGAGCGGTCCTGGATGAGGTGGGGCTGGGGGAAAGGCTGTGCAGACGGGGTGGGCATGCGAAGATGGTGCTGTGGTGGATGGCCAGCTGCCCACGCCAACATCTGTTCCTCACCCTCTCCTCAACAGCAGGTTGTCTGAAATGAAGGCTACAGGCTTCCTTGAGATTGCATGATAGCCAAGAGTTGGGAGTATAGCGGACACTCTGCAGTCCCTAATATGAGGGGGTGTGGTTTGTTTTCTTTCCCCCTTTCGCTACTGGGATGTGGATACGGTGGGTGGAATCTAAGCAGCTGCCTCGAACCATGAGGCACCTGGCAAGGATGCTGGAACAGCAAGAAAGGCAAAGCCCAGATCCCCCGTGGGCCTGGGGCCCCCATCCCGGCTCTGGCCCGCCTCCCTCTGCCTCCAACATGACACGGAAACCTCGATCTCATCGAAAGCACGGCTCTTCTGCGTTTGTCCTGTCATGTGTGGCTGAGACAGACCTGAGCTGGTGCTGGCGCTTTGGAGAAACACAGGAGCGGCTTGACTGAGATGCTCCAGCTGAGGTGGAAGGGGATGGCAAAGGGGGACGGTCTCTCCTCTCAAGACCCGAATGCCTGGATTTTTATGCTAATGCAAAGGCATCTTATTTGTCAGCATTTTCCCAGGGTTTCCTTGCACGGGGCAGACCCCGGCTTCGATCCCTACAACGGTGACCACTGCTAAGCCACCTCTGTCTCAGATGGGGCTCACCCCAAGTTTAACCAAACAGCGGAGCCTTGGGGGGCCGTGGATGCCCCCGAGAGTGCGGGCAGCCCCGCCAGGCGCCGCTCCCACAGGTGGGGGCCATCCTCGTTTGTTAACAGGTACCTGCCGATTTTCTTTTTGTTCCATAACAACTCCATTTTGTCACGCTAATTTTAGTGGCAATGTTTTTGTTCCAATCAGCAATCATTTTGGAAAAGTAGGCTGCTGGAAGAGTTCTTGGCATACAAAATGACAAGCAATTTTTAAACGGCATAAGACTGATGATTTTTAACCACATTGAATTCTAAATCTGTTTCGGGCTGGTTAACGCTCGTTACAAAATAACGAGCTGTCTCAAAGCGATGGCCATGCCCCTAGCTCCAATCAGCAAGCATCCGTCCATGGCAGGCCCACAGCGTGGCGGGCCGGGTCCCGGGGAGGGGACAGTCAGGCAGGGTCCCTGCCCTGGGGAGCGCGTGGTCAGGGAACAGGGGCACAGACGCAGGGAAGTGCTGGGGTGGGGGGATGCCCACCCGGGAGCTGGGCTTTGCGCATGGAATGCTGGCTTCAGGGAAGATGCAGAGAGCTGCCTCCCCTGATCCCGCACTCTGCAGCATCAGGATGCTCGAATGGGGAAAACCCTGGCAGTTGCTCACAAACTGAAACACACAACTCCATATGACCCAGCAATCCCTCTCCTGGGTGTGTTTCCTAAAGACCTGAAAGCAGGTCAGCGGATCCTTCCACGGGAATACGGACCACAGCACCATCCACAGCAGCCGAGAGAGAGGAAGAGCCTGAAAGTGCGTCGATGGACCAATGGATAAACAAAATGCAGTCCATCCACACGATGGGGTAGGAGTCTGCCCTAAAAGGGCATGAAGCACCGTCACCCTACTACGTGGAAGGACCTTGATGACATTCTGCTCAGTGAAAGAAGCCACCTGTTACTGGATCCCATTTAAATGAAATGTACAGAAGAGGAGAATCTACAGAGGCAGGGAGTAGAAGCTGAGCGCTGGAGGAGGGGATGAGGCCGATGGGGACAGGGATGCTTTCTGGGATGATGAAAATGTTCTCCAGTTAGACAGCGGTGATGGCTGCAAAAACTCTGAGTATTCTAAATTTTAGAGCGAACAATAAAATGATTAATTTTATGTTACACAAATTTCACCTCAATTTAAAAAAAAAAAAAAGATGCCAGAACATTCTGCCGGGGGCTTTGATTGGCCACCACTGCCTTCCCTCCATGCCTCCACTCCTGGGGAGGTCATTGTTACAGGTCATTTGGGCCTCTCCTGCCCAACTCTGCAGGGCGGAGATCCGGCATGGGCCACCGGCTAGCGGGGCTCCTGGGAAAGCTGCCGAGCTTGGATCCTTGGTTTCTTCCTTAGTAAAATGGAGACAGTCGCGCATGTGGTGGCCTGTTGTGTCTGTAGGGCAGGGGCCACCCTCTCAGGGGCATTCACTCAGTGAGCTGGCCCCGCTCCAAAGCCTGTTCCCATGGAGGGGCCAGGAACAGCTGGTGTGAGGCCCCGGTATCTCCTGAGTCTTTGCTCCTGATTTAATCCACAGGCAAAGGAAAGGAGCGGCCAGGGTTGGGGCGGTTTCCAGGTCAGGCCTCCGGCATCAGGAGAAATGAGGCAGAGGAGCTCGGAGGGGGAGGGAGAGGTGCCCAGGGGTAGCCACAGAGGCAGAGGGCCGGCGAGGTGGTGGGCTTGCGCTCACACCTGCTTTCCTAGGTTCTTGTCTCAGACGTGGGAGTGCGTGTTCCCAAGGCTCCCCTGGGGCATCCCTCGGCCGGGGAGGGCCTTCCCTTCGGCCTCTTTAGGCTTCTCTGACCTCCCATCCTCGACTCCTGGAGCCTCCGTGCCTGTCCGGGCACACGGAGCTCCCAAACTGCAAAGAGCAGACAGCCAGACGTGCTGTGAATGCTGCCACACAGAGGCACATCCAGGGGGTGCTGGGGAGAGGCAGGGAGAGCTTCCTGGAGGTGGTGGCCGAGTGCTCGATGGAGGAGCAGAGTTTGCCATGGGGAAGGGCATGCACAGAGGAGCAGAGTCCCGGACACTGGACCCCCAGTGCTGGCCGCACAGGTCTGGGGGAAGAATCACTGTGCTCTCACGTTGCACACAGTGCTAACCGGGGCCCTGAGCCTTCCCCTGCCTGTGGCTTCAGGTGCCTTGCCCTGTGCGTGCACCGTGAGGCCCTGGCCCCGCTGTGGGGGATGCAGCAGGCTCCCCACTCTCTCAGCAGGTCACTCTGGGCCCAGGAGGTCATGCTATGCAGTTGGACTGGGACCATTCTTGCAGCAAGGCGTGCTGGGGTCCCTGGCTGCACGAGGAGATGCCGGCCGCCTCTATGGGTGTCCTCTGATTTTGCACCAGAGCCCAGGACAGTGGCCATGAGGGCCGTCTACAGGTGAGGGGACCAAGCATGGAGACAGAAGATGACTTCCCCTGGTCACCCATCCAAGCCAGGATCCCCACCAGTGCAGAGGCATGAGCAGCTAAGCAGCTGTGCCCCTGTGGGTGGGCGTCGGGGGGGGGGGTGTCACCAGGGTGACCCTCAGGCACAAAGGGTTGTCAGACACAGCCCTGCCCGCTCAGCTGAGGGAGGCCCCAGGGTCCCAGACTCGCCAGGTCCACCCCGCGCCGAGCGCCTGGCCGGGCTCAGACCCCCACCAGCCCTCTCTGTGTCTGCAGGCAGGTCTCCAGGGGGCTCACCCTCCCACCGCCAACGTGGGAGCTGAGAGCCCCGTGCTGCGCGCCCACAGAACGTGCAGAGGCCCTGCCGGGAGTGGCCATCTCCACCTTCCCCCGAAGCCGCTTCGATACGGGCAGCCGGCCATCAGCCCCTGGGGCTTGCTGCGCTGGGGCTTCATTCGCAACCAGAGAAGCCATTTCTCTGTCCTGACCCGTGACACGGGGACGGGCTCTCCTCCAGGGAACCCGGGGCCCACACCGCTTTTCTGCCAGGGTGTCAGGGTGAAGGAAGGAGAAGAGGAATGTTGGCCAGGATACCCCCGCTCTGGCCTCCTGACTGGGGAGCTCGTGCCCACCCCGGGTGGCAGGACCACCGTGTCCTGGCTCCCGGCAGGAGGTGGGGCAGCCCAGGAGGCGGCCGGCTGACCTCCTTTGCTCTCAGAACCATCCCCGTTTGCATGACAAATGAGCCAGTCACGCTGGCAACCAGACTCCTTCTAGGACTGTCCACGAGAAGAGCTGGGAGCTTCCGGAACTGGAAATAGGTCAGATCATCACTGGGGTTTTGTATCTGTGCCAGGGCTCAAGGACAGCACGGCCCCAAAGCAACTCTGGAGCTGCACGTTCACCTGAGCCGGTGTTTGGTACACACTGTGCTTGGAGTACAGGGCAGGGGCCCCCTGAGCCTTCTCAAGCAGCACCCGGGATAGCGTGTACACACACGTGTGCAAGCATGCATGCACGTGCAGACTCGTGTGTATACATATGTGCGCACTCTGCAAGCATATGTGTGCGTGTGCGTGTAAGGACGTGTGTAAGACTGTGTATATGCGTTGATGTATGCACTCTGCAAGCACACACGTGTAGGCTCGTGTGTACACGTGTATGTGCACACACTGCAAGCATGTGTGTGCATAAGTACGTGTGTAAGACTGTGTATATGCGTTGATGTATGCACTCTGCAAGCATACATGTGTGCACGTAAGTGTGCATGCATGCACACACGTGTCGGCTTGTGTGTACACATGTATGTACACACACTGCAAGCACATGCGTGCATATGCACGAGTGTATGTGTACATGCACACATAAGTGTGTAGGCTCCTGTGTATACGTGGGTATGTGCGCACTCTGCAAGCATGCGTGTGCGTGTGTGTAAGGATGTGTGCGTGTGCAGCTTTTGCTTGCCCCTCAGTGCGGTCTGTGACCCCGAGTGATCTGACTGTGCCAGCGGGAGAGGCCAACACGCACAGTGTTGTGCAGACGCAGGAGCTGGGCTGACCCCTCCCCCCTCTCCTGCCCTGATGCAGGCCAAGGAGGGGGACCAGCTGTGAGGAGGGGGTAGCCTCTTCGGACCTGGGCGGTGGCACAGCTGCTGGAAGGCCGGACCCGGGCCCCTGGCCCCCTCCGGTCCTGGCTCGCAGGGAAGGTACGTGGGCCTTCTCGGATGGGCCGGCATGCGGTAGGGGAGGTGAAAACCCCTCTCAGCCAGGTATCTGGGTCAGACAAAGCTCTGGCCAAGGGGAGAGAGAAAGCTCTAGTCTCCGCTCCAGGGTACTGGATGTGGACTCGGAGCCTGGTGCTCTCTCCTTCTCTGCTCCTCGGGTGTCCTTCCGGGAGATGGACCCGCCAGCCCAGCCCCGTCTCTGACAACAGAAATCTTCTAACACGTGCCTGGGGTTCAGGCAGGCCATCGGAGTAGCTGCTGACATTGCTAGGAACCTGTGCTCCTTATGTGTCTGAACTTCTGGAGCCTGTCAAGGTCACGGCTAGGCATGGCTGAGGTTAGCTGTTCGGCTATATGACCTCTAAGGCCCCGGCTGGCCCTAAAAGACCCACTGGGACAGACATCACTGTGCACAAGAGGCCATGAGCTTGGGCCCCAGTGTGACAGCCTCCAGAGTCCTGATCTGTGAAATGGGCCCACGAGGGTGGGATGCTCGCCTTCTCTCCCAGGGAAGACACTGGGAAAACAACCCGGTGCTTGGAGATGTTGTAGCCACTTGCAAACCAGAAACTCTGCAGTGATGATGAGGGACCCCGATTTCAGATTCCGTAGAACCAACCAGAACGTGGACCTCCTTGCCTTAGACAAAGACTCGGTGCTGTTCTCCTCGCTGGGACTCAGCCCCTTCTCCCCACACAGCGAGTCAAGGCTCGTGGGCTTGTTGTCTCCCATCGCATGACCCTCCATGGGTCTGGGAAAGGAAAGGAAGGAGGGGCACTCGCTGAGAGATGTGGAGGCCGGGAGCACTCTGGGCGCCTGATGAAGGAGGTGCCCAGCCAGGGAAATGCGGGCCCCACAGAGAAGCCCCGCGGAGGCTCGTTTGCACACATGTGGAGTGCAGTTTCTGGAATCGGGTGAAGGGCACATTTGCATCTCGGCTAAATAAGCAGGGGCAGCCAGGGGGACCTTCGCAGTCCCTGGCAGCTGTGCCAGGATGGACCATGCTCCTGGGGGACCTGGTTGCATTCAGCAATTATGTCTCAAACAAATCTGATCTAAACAACCCAGAGGAAGGCGGGGGTGGGGGGGACAGGAGCTGGTGCCGAGGCCCTGACAGGGAGCGGCAGCAGGTGGTCTGGGGTGTCGGTCAACAAGCCATTGCAGTGTAGACCCCGTCCTTGGGGTTTGGAGGTTGCACAAACAATGCAGACTTCCTGGAGCCAAATCTTCGCTCCCCGCTAAGCTGTAGCAAGGACTCCTGAATCCACCAGTCTGGGCCAGCAGGAACTGGGGAGCCATGGGAGTTTTCAGAACCAAGTGCCTTTGATTAAAGATGGCATATCTAGAGGGGAAGGTCTCCAAGGACACGCACAAAACGCATGGCTTCCGGTGCAGGATGGAGGCCCGTGGGTGCATTTCCAAGCCCGCAGGGTACGCCATGTGAGTTGTGGGACCCAGAGCCAAAGGAAAGTGGGGGGCCCAGGTTCAAAGCTGACGAAGAATTTCAGGATGGCGGCTTCAGAGCGTATGGAAATGTGGGGCCCCTTGCAGAGGCAGGGTCACCGGCCCATGAAGCGAATCCCTGCTGATTTGAGAAAGAGCATACTCCACGTGCCCGAGGCCTGGCCCCAGGGGCCATGGCTGCCCCTATCTTTAGGTCACAGGCAGCTGAACTCTGAGAGGGAGGCTGGACAACTCTTGGAAAAAAACAGAAAGGAGGCAGTCAGGCTGCTGCCCTGGGCCTCCGCGCATTTCGATGGCTGAGGACAGACAAGAGGCGGCCTCGTGCCGTGCAAAGTATCTATCTGGGCAGGTGGATTCCGGGACAAGCACCCGAAGGAGAAGCACGCAGCGCTTTAACAGTGAGGCTGCTCATGGAAGTGCTACCTGCAATAACAAAACTTGGGGACAATGTCACAAGTCAGAAGAGGGCAAAACTGACGGCCACCATCATGTCAAGGACAGCAGGGGTGGTCAAGAACTTGTCAGTGCCTTTCCAATGACAGTGTGGAGAGCCACCGGGAATGGTGTTTTGGAAGAGTGTTTTCAACCCATGACATGTCCTTTGTCGCTTGGGAAAGAAGGACAGCAGGATCTGTAATTTAAAAGGATGCACTCGATTTTGCTTAATATACGTTTAGACTCACAGAAGGACCAACATCTCAGTGGTGATTATCAACATGGCGTGGGGTTACGAGTGACTTTTATTTTCTCCTTTTATATCTCTCTCTACTTTCCAGACTCGCTAGAGGACCAGACACAACGTGGATCATAATGCGTTGCCTATAAAAGTGAAAAGCTCCCCAGAGAAGTTAGGTAAATGGCCGGTAAATGTGCGGAGGGGCACCTGGCGTCGCTGGGTATCGGGGAAACGTGGATGAAACCCACGGGGAGACACCAGCTCACAGCCACTCAGATGGTTATGATCCAGAAACGAAAAGGAAGAGCTGACGAGGGTGTGGGGAGTCAGAGCCCTTTCACAGTGCTGGTGGGAATGGGACAGGAAAAACTGTCTGGGAGGTCCTCGAAAGGTTAACCGTGGCATTACCACGTGACCCAGCGCTTCCACCCCAGGTACACGCCCAGGAGAACCGAAAGCAGGTGCTCAGACAGAAACTTGCACGGAAATGCTCACAGCGGCACTCTTGACAAAAGCCCACCAGTGAAAACCCAAATGTCCATGTGATGAGTGCATAAACAAAATGTGGTCTATATAAGGGAATGTTATTCAGCCTCAGAAAGAAATGACATTCTGATACGCACTACCCCTTGGACGAAGCCCCAGACCCATTCTGCTAAAATGAACTGGTCACCAGAGAGCACATGCTGTAAGGTTGCGTTTGCATGCAGCATCCAGGACGGACAGACCTATGCAGACAGAGGGTGGGGCACGCTCGCCCAGCCTGGGGGCGCGGGGCGGGGGTGGTGGCGGGCTTGTTCTGGGCTGAGTCAGTGGTGATGTCTGCACAGCCTTGTGAATAGACTAAAAACCACGGAACCACCCGCCCTCGCAGGGGAGATTTCATGGTATGGGAATTCTATTTCAGTTTAAGAAAACAGAAAAGTGGGTGCCATGGCTGAAGACCTTAGGATTTCCGAGCGATGCAAAGTGAGGCGAGAGAAGGGTCGCCCCCAAGAACTGATCTGAGGACCCGACTAGATGGACCACGCCGAAGCTTTGGGAAGCTCCATCTGCCAAGCGCGAGCGCCAATTCCCGACCCACATCTGGGTGGTGCCCGGGTGGCCACTTCCTGCCCAGTCTCCTAGGGGCCCAGGCTCCTCCCTACCCCGGTTCTCCCCGACCCCGACTGGCTGGGAATGGGGGACATACACAGCGTCCTTCCAGATGCTCTCCTTGGCTACACGGTTTGTTGGAGCAGGAGCCCGGCCCTCACTTATCTCCTTTGCATATGCATGTCTTAAATTTCATCTGCCAGTGTGAGATTTCATCGTTCCCAGCATGCAGCCCCCATAAGCCAATGTTTATTCATTATCCCCAGTTCTGTTTCCTATCGTCTATTTCGGAGGAGCCAAAAACAACATCTTAACTCAATACAGAGCACCATATGATGGCTTTCGTTTTCCAAAACGAGCCACGGTGCACTCCGGGGTTGGGGGGATGGCCCTTGGCTCCCGCTGTGCCCCAGCAGAGGGAAGGCTCCTGGCTCTGGCTAGCCATCCTCAAACTGGGTGCCCAGGTGTCAACGGAGAGGCCTCAGGGCTGTGCTCGCTAGTCTGACAAATGGAGGGTCAGCAGCCACCTGCACGTACTGGGAGCAGTTCATTCACGCTACCATTTATAGGGCAAGACAACATCTGTCTTCCCGGGCCCCCAAGAGCCCATACTGCTCATGGCATGGGCGAGGAGGACAGGTCAGCCACCCTTTCCGAGCAGGAGGCCCAAACCCCAGTGCCACTGCACAGCTCTGCAGGGGCCGGGAGAGGCCTGCGTGCTAAACTCAGGGCACAGAGCAGACAGGCAGAGTCTGAGGCCACTACACATCATGTTGGCTGAAGGGAACTTCTCCCCAAATAATCTCCAGTGGCTGAAGCTCCAAAGCAACTCTGGCCTGAGATGCCAACGATGCTGGTGTTTTCTTGGGTCTCATAATAGCCCACTGCCTTCCCTGCTGATTAGACTCTATAGTTTTGAATAAATCTCAGTGTTGGAGAGGTTTAAAGGTGGGAGGGCTACAAAACTGGAATTAGGGTTAGCTGTGTATGAGAGATAGAATGGGTATCTACAACCACCCCCATGCAAAGTGCAACCACGCACCCATCCACCCACCCATCCATCCACCCACCTACCCATCCATCATCCATCCTTTCATCCACCGATCCATCCTTCCACCCAACCATCTACCCACCCACCCATCTTTCCACCCACCAGTCTACCCACTCATCCATCCATCATCCATCCATCCATCCAGCGACCCATCTGCCCAACCATCATTCATCCTTCCACCCACCCACCCAACCACTCAACCCTCTACCCACCCACCTATCTATTCATCCATCATCCACCCTTCCACCCACCAGTCTACCCACTCATCCAACCACCCATCTACCCACCCACCTACTCATCCATCCATCCTTCCACCCACTCACCCACCCAACCATCTACCTACCCACCCACCCACCCATCCATCCACTCATCTATCCATCCATCATCTGTCTTTCCATCCACCCACCATCTACCCAGCTATCCATCCATCATCCATCATCTGTCCTTCCATCCACCCACCCAACCATCCAGGAAGTACTTTCTCAGCACCTCTTCCATTCCAGGTACCACGCTAGGTGTGGGGAACACCAGTGTGAGCAGCTGTAACCTAAGTTCTTTGCCCTTGTGGAGGGCAATACACAGTGATCAACTCTGACAAACCCGTATTTACACACTAATTTACAGGCCTTCTCCTTCTACCCCCTTGGCTCACACCATTTGCACCAATTAAACCTGCTCTATCTCAGGGCTCAGATCCCAACCCATCTAACACCCCACCTGGAAAGCCTGGAAAGTCGCTGAAACATACAGATCCCTAGGTCCCCCCACACACCCTGGCTGCACTGGGCAGGGTTGGAGCCCCATTACTTTTTGAACAGCTGGGTTTAGGGCCGCGTTCCATGGGCATCTGCAGATGTGTTATGCAGGATGATAACAATCCAAGAGCCAATGTTCCGTGAGCATGCCTGCGAGCCAGACCATGCCCAGTGCTTTCCACCATGGGCTCACCGGCCCCTCCCAGCCATGCTGCGGTAAACACACTGCGGCCACTGCTGTTTCACAGAGCAGGAACTGGAGGTCAGAGAGGTCAAGTAACTTGCCCAAGGCCATACAGCAGCTAGTTGATGGTGAGCCTCTGGTTCCAGGCTCATGGCCTTAAACCAGAGCCATGGACCCTGATGTTTGTCTATTCTGCGGACCTGGCTCCGAGCCCTGTCTCCAGAACAGAGGACCCTAAGAGGCTTCTGAATGCTGGGGGATCAGCATGTAGCCTGGTCAGACAGGAGCCTCAGGACAGAGAAGACAGTCATTGCCCTCGACTCACTCAGACAATGCAGTGGTCCCGGTGGGGGATGGGACTGTGTGGCGGGAAGGATCCTGCTCGGTTCACGGCTATCACTCTTCAGCATGTTGTGAACTGAATTGTGTCCCTCTCCCCCAAACTCCTGTGTTGGAGCCCTAACCCCAATATGACTATATATGTGGACCTTTGAGAATGCTGTTAGGGTTAAGTGAGGTTATGTGAGGTCATAAGGGTGGGGCCCTAATCCCATAGGACCCGTGTCCTTCTGAGAAGAGAAAGGGATATGGAGATGTTCACAGCCGAAAGCCACACGAGGACACCACCTACACCTGCAAGCCAGGAAGAGTCCTCACCGGGAACCCACCCCGGTGACACCTGGATCTAGGACTTCCAGAAGCCAGAGCTGAGAGAAAGAAATGTCTCGCTGTTTAAGCTCCCCCGGCTGTCACAGTTTCTCATGGCCGACCTGGCAGAATGACAGAAACCTCTTTCCTGCCCACCACCGTCCATACAGGCATGGCCCGGCCCAGAGCAATGGCCCTGCGAGGGGGCTTTTTGAAAGGAGCTGCAGACACATCCTGCAGTGGCAGGAGGGACATGGGGAAGGAGGGCGGGGCTGGCACCAGCATCACCAGGTTGCCACGGTAACCCAGGGCAGGCCACAGCCCCCACCACCACTGGGAGGGGCGGGAGGGCGGGCCCGGGACCCGGAGCGATGCCAGAGACCGAGACCGCCCCACCGAACCGGAAGCCACGGACAGACCTGGCAGAACCCTATCTCGGGGGCAAGGCTGAACGTGGAAACCGGTATTTAAAACACAGAGCAGCTGCTCAGGGACAACAGTGCGCACACACCAAAGAGGCGAGGCTCCAAGTGTATTTTAATAAAATGGCGTAAAAGAAAGACGAAGGGGGAAGCCTGCGTGATTCTGTCACGGTTGTTTAACAAAAACATAATCGTGAGCAACCAGGACCATGAGTCCTCATATTTATTTTATGTTCTGTTAGGGAACAGCTAGTAACTCCTTCGGAAGCCGGCTCTTTTGTTGCTTATTAATATTTTAGATTACAATTGTGTTAATGGAGTCATTTGCCTGTATTTTTAAATTTTCTAAAGATAACAAAATACATTCTATTTTGGAAGCACCGACCATATGCCTGTTGTGATATCCTGCAGAGCCTTCGTACGCACCGTGACAAATGGGGCTTCTGTTTCATACCGGGACCCCACTGGCTCCTGTCCCGATGGCTCTACCCGGAGCCGCCCCGAGCACTGGGTAACAGCTCCTACCCCTTCTTTGTCTCCCTGGGAAGTGCTCCCAGCTCGGAGAGAGCAGGTCACAGCGTGGGCTCCTCTCCTATTCAAAGAGCCCAAATGCTCGGGCCTCTCTGCTGAAGGGATGTCTCTGGACGTCAACGAGGCTCTGCTGTCCCCCTCCTTCTGCTGGTCACAGCACCCCAACTGTCCTTAGCAGACCATCTGCCCACACTCACTCATCTGTCCCAGGCCCAGCCAGTCACACTTCCTAAGCACACTCATCCCCCAGTTCTAGCAACTGGTTCTGCACCTATCCATGACCCAGGTCAACCCAATCAGGGCCAATCGCTGATGCTTGCCAAGCAGGCAGGAAAGACATGTTCTCTCTATGCTGGACATGGACTCAGGAGGACTAAGCCCAGAGCTGTCAGGGACCACCCTGACAAGTGAGCTGGCCAAAGAATAAAGCTGTCATAGAGGAAGGAATCAGTACCTAAAGATGGAGAGAAAGCAGGCAACTTCGTTTCAACACCTGGATCCAGCTATGCCTGAAGCCACCAGACCCCCCTGGGTTTTTCAATTATGTAAGATAATAATTCCCTTTTGGGGGGAAGAGGGTGTTGGAGGGAGCTCTGGGGTTTTGTCACCTCCAATTAAAAAAG
Organism: Leptonychotes weddellii; assembly: GCF_054177405.1. NCBI lineage: Eukaryota > Metazoa > Chordata > Mammalia > Carnivora > Phocidae > Leptonychotes > Leptonychotes weddellii. The sequence goes on along the minus strand of NC_138379.1, from coordinate 2,450,348 downwards.
TGATAATGAACAGAGTATTCCCTGAACTGGGATGGGAGAAGGAGTAGCTCTGGGTTAGAAGTTCAAAATCAGATTTCCACGCCAGCTCTGCCTTAAGCCGGGTGTGGGATTCTCACCAACCAGGAGCCTGGACTTTCTTCTCCAACAGAGAGAGGCCTGAATCCTAACTCTAGGTTTTCTCAAACTGGGCCTAGAGACCCCATGTCTTCCCGGGCGCACCTCAAATCTCAGAGGAACCTTTTATTCTGTGCTTCCATTTAGGGGATGCCCTAAAAATGACCCTATGCTTCTTTTTTGTTTTGTTTTGTTTTTTTTTTAAAGATTTTATTTATTTGACAGAGAGAGACACAGCGAGAGAGGGAACACAAGCAGGGGGAGTGGGAGAGGGAGAAGCAGGCTTCCGGCGGAGCAGGGAGCCCGATGCGGGGCTCGATCCCAGGACCCTGGGATCATGACCTGAGCCGAAGGCAGACGCTTAACGACTGAGCCACCCAGGCGCCCCAACCCTATGCTTCTTTTTAAGAACAAAACTTTTCTATCCTAGTGGCTCACATTTTCATGGACAATTTCAGTTTTTATAATCGGATGTTTTTAAAAGTGGGAATGTTCCCTCTTTCAGGTGACCCACAGGTTGTGAAGCAGGAGAGATCCTGCTCTGAAGCCTGTGACTATAACTCACGGGTTGTGCGACCCTGGACACATTGCTCAATATCTCTGGGCCCATGTTCCCTTCTGTGCAAAATAGGAATGATGACACTTAGGCTGTGGGGCTGTTTTGGAGATGAGAAATGTCTGGTCCAGGGGCTGGTACAGGACCAGTGTCACAGTGTTCCGTGATGGACCTCTGTGATGGACCACCCCATGGTCTGCTAAGGACAGTAGTTACATGGACCAAGCCCACAGACCTATGATACCAACCCCCAGCACACACGTGTGAAATCTGTCCACCCAGTCACCCTGAAGGCCTTCGGGTGACCTGGGCTTTTTAACTAGGTTAAGTTAGGTTAACTGAGTTAAGGGGATTGTGTGGGCAAAGGGTCACAGCTAAGCAACCCCAAAGCAGCAGGGCCGGGTTTTACAAGTGTAGTTGTCCCTATACATTTATTTCTATAAGAAGCTCTTCAAATGATCATTTTAAATGGGAAGCCAGCATCCCCTGCCAGAGACAGAAGGTGCGTTCACATTAAATAAGGTGGAAAGGGGGTGATGGGGTCACAGTCGAGCTGGTGTGCCGTATGCAGGCTGCCCTGCACCCATGCCTGCCTCTTCCATGGTAAGGAGAAGGCTGGTGACCACGAGAGCCATGTGAAAGGGTCTCCAGCCTCCCAGGGAAAAGCCTGGCCACAGTCTGGGAACAGATGTGGTGAATGTGTATCGCTGAGAATGTCTTTCTTATACAATACATAAAGAGTGACCACAAATCAATAATAAACAAACGACCCTAAAGAAAAATGGGCAAAAGACCTGAACTGACACTTGACCAAAAAAATGCAAATAAATGGCCAATAAACATACAAAAACAGTTCTCACATTTGGAAGTAACGAGAGCAACACAAACTGAAGTCCTGTATTGATGCAGCATGGGCATTAAGACCCACAGCGGAAACGGTCTACCAGTAGCGTGTGCTGGCCAGATGTGGACGCAGCACCGCCAGGGACTAAAAGTCTGTGCTCCCCAATGCATCTGTCGAAGCCCTACCCCTGATGGGATGGTATTTGGAGGTGGGGCATTTGGGAGGTAATTTGGGTCCATGGAGGTCATGAGGGTGGGAGCCCCACGATGGGACTAATGCCCTTACGAGAAAAGATACCAGAGAGCTCGACCATGTGAGGACACAGTGAGCAGGTGGCCATCTGCAAGCCAGGAGGCCAACCATGCCGGCACCTCGACCTCGGACTTCCAGCCTCCTGAACCGGGGGAAAGAAATGTTTGCTGTTTAAGCAGCCCTATCTGTGCTACTTGTTACGGCAGCATGCGCAGACTAATACGCACACTTAGGACATGGCTGAAGGATCCAGAGAGACGGGGGACCCACCCCCCATCCTGGGGTATGAGGAAGAGAAGTGCAAACATGTTTACACCAGGGGACAGGGGCCGCAGCAACGCTGCCCATGACAGCCCTGGGCTGTAGACGACCCAGGCGGCCCCCCCTGGCAGGACAGATGGACAAAACCCAATGAACGACCTAATGGGACGAAACGGGTACCCCGAGCCACTCACACAACCCAGATATCATAGGTTAGGAGAGAAGCCGGACACAACACAACACACACACTGTTTGATTCCACTTACAAATGGTTCAAAATTGGCCAAAACTACGCTACGTTGTTTAGGGATGCAAAGTAAGCAAGTAGAACTTGTACAAAATAAGGAAGTGAGTGGCATGCCAGTCAGGGTGGGGTTAACAGCGGGGAGAGAGTGTTCTGTTGAGAAGGGGTGCGTGGGGGGCTCTGGGGACGTTGGTGACGTGAGGCGGGGGTGTTGTTTTTTTGTTTTTTTTTTTTTTAAAGATTTTATTTATTTATTTGACAGAGAGAGAGATAGCGAGAGCAGGAACACAAGCAGAGGGAGTGGGAGAGCGAGAAGCAGGCTTCCTGCCGAGCAGGGAGCCCGATGTGGGACTCGATCCCAGGACCCTGGGATCATGACCTGAGCCGGAGGCAGACGCTTAACGACTGAGCCACCCAGGCGCCCGGGGGTGTTGTTTTATAGCCATTTGCTAAGCGACACATCATGGTTTGTGAGCTCCTCTCTGTGTCTGTTATATTTCATGCAAAAAAATTAGAAACACAAAGATCATGCAAGCACCAAACTGAGAACTGAGACATACAGGGGCAAAATGATTTTTCTCAAGGGCACCCAGTGTTGATGTCTCTGCACGAAGGGGAGAATGTGAGGAAGAAGCAAAATTTCAGGAAATGGAAGAAGCAATCCAGGAGCTTCCCAGAAAGGAAGGTGAGGCTGGGAAGGTTGGGCTAAGTGGGCACATAGGTGGGCACCTACACTGCCATGTCCCCACTCCTGAGTGTACCATGAAGGTCGCATGCATCACCCGCAAAAGCTAAGCTGAGAGGTGAGGGTGAGGGGATGCTCCTGGAGACAGGGGTCAAGACTTTCCAAGTCTGGAAAGACTGGAACAACACTGCCTGGCCTTGCAGCGTGCAGGTGTTTCGGGCACCAATGCAGTCCCAGGAAATGCCGGGTGAGCGGAATGCAGCCGCCCAAAGAATGCAGACGGAGCCCAGCAGTGGACCAGCGCCAGGCCACAAGGATGCACCAGGAGTTAAGAACACGCCATCCTGCACCCGAGGTCTGGACCGCCCAGCTCCGTGGGCAGCCCTATCTGTGCTACTTGTTCAGGTGACCAGAATTTGGCTGTCTCTGGAGGCTGGGGACAGTGGTTGTTCACGTCACCTTGTCATCTTGTTCTAAGTGAACAGTGTTCGTCAGACTCTCTGGGCCTTTGTCTCAGAAGCTAAGATACCGTTTGCTTGGCAGTGAGTTGGTTTTGTCATTTTCTCAAATGGGGGGCCCCAGCTGCACAGTTTCTGCTTACACGAGCCGTGTCCCTGCAAATTGCACCCGCATGCGTTTGCTTTCCATAAACTGACTCATCAAAAGGCTCCCGGTGATGATTTTGGATATATCTTATCTGTTTCTTACTCGAGATCTGCCATCGGGGGCATGCCCTATCGTGGTTCATGTGTGGAATCCTGCAGAGACGGGACCAAGCCGCAGTCCAACCTGGCAGCCTGGACTTACGGATGGGGACGCGAAGGAAAGTGGAGGGGCTGCTGAGGTCCCCGCCGGGCGGAGGCGGCCCCCGTCCCTCCCTCCGTCCACAGTGTGGGTGAGTCATGGTGGTGGTCAGTTTTAGGTGTCAACCTGACCAGACCGCAGCACCCGGCTACCGGCAGGCTCTGGTCCAGGTGTTGCCGTGAAGGTGTTCTCTGGACACGGCTAGCAGCGCCTACAACCAGCTGACTCTGAGCAGAGGAGATTTCCTGCACAGTGTGGGTGATCAGGCTTCTCGAAGAAGAAATCCTGCCTCATGACTGCAGCCGGAGCTCCTGCCCGAGGCTCCAGCCTGCCAACCTGCCCTGTGGATCTCAGACTTGCCAGCCCCCACAATCTCCTGAGCCAGTTCCTTAAAATGAATCTCTTTATATGTATGTATGTCTGTATCTGTGTCCACGTCCACGTCCCTCTGTCCCCATCCTCCCGAGGGGTCAGTCGCCAGTCATGGCTCCTGGCCGGGGACCACAAGGCCGAGCCCTGTGGCGTCCAGGTCCCACGACTGGTCCTTGACACTGGGAACAGAGAGACAGGGGTGCGTGTCCCCTCTGAGCCAGAGGCCCCAAAGGCCCTTTAGAACGGGTGAGGCCACAGCGGGACAGAAGCTGCTGAAGTTACGGGCTCGTCCGTTACGGCAGCTGACATTGCCCCATCTAATACCTCCGGCTGGAGAGCTGCCATCCTTAAGAAGCCTGCACGCTAGGGGCGCCTGGGTGGCTCAGTCGTTAAGTGTCTGCCTTCGGCTCAGGTCATGATCCCAGGGTCCTGGGATCGAGCCCCACATCGGGCTCCTTGCTCAGTGGGGAGTCTGCTTCTTCCTCTCCCTCTGCCTGCCGCTCTGCCTACCTGTGCGCTCTCTCTCTCTGTCAAATAAATAAATAAAATCTTTAAAAAAAAAAAAAGAAGAAGCCTGCACGCTAGGAGCACAGAGGAGGGACACACAATAACCCCAGGATCACCATGCCTGCTGCTCCGCCAGGAAGGATGGCACAGCTCACGGCGTTAGGATTCCGAAGAATGGGTCACAGCCCAGCCTGGTGCGCTCCTGGGTGCTGAGACGTGGGTGTTTGTGTGTCATCGGGGAGGATGGTTCCCACCCTGCTTCCTCCCCAGGCCGAATGAGCTACCACAAAGGAAAGCCTGTTGGAAACTGTGATGTCCCTAGAAACACACGGTCCCAAGAGACGAGAACCAAGGTTCAGAAGAGCACGGGCTTCCCGCGCTGAAGACACAGGTCCCAACCTCTCCACACCACTGAGCCAAACGTGTATCAGTGAAGCAGTGGGAGACCCGGGGCCCCCACATCATTCTGCGGGGGCTGCCCCTGGCCCCTGACGTCAGCTTCGTTGCCATATGACGGGAAATCGGTTGGTCGTGCTCAGCCACAAGGTGCCCTGAGCTGCCCTCTGTGTGCTGTGGGTTCCTTGAATCACTCACCTATTCCATTTAATGCACGAGAGCGGGATTTGCTGGCTAAACACTTGCTTTACGTGGGGCTCCCCAAAGAGAGGGCACATTCGAGGCCCACAGCAGGCTGACTTGGTGCAGAGCGAGTGTGCTGGATGGAAACACCATCTCCGGATTCTGTGTATATTCCAGGTCTGCCAACTCTCAACATTTAAAAATGGAGGGTGGGGGGTGCTCCACACAAAGTACTGATCGTGAAAAAAAATAAGGAAGTGAGACTTCATTTAAAATTTTAAAAACTCCCTACTCCTTTAAGATGCAGTTAGAAAATAAAAGGTGAAGTCCAGGCTCGGGTAAGTATCTGCAGCACGTATCCGGCAAAGGGCGCACGAGGAACCCCCAAATCCAGGAGTGGCAAGAGAAGCGGCCCGATTAAAGATGGACGAAGACGTGCCCAGATCCTTTGAAAGACGCTGACCTCGGGGAGCAAGCACGTGGAAGCCGTGCGCTACAATCCTCCCCAGAACGTGGATGACATCCACAGCATGACACCCAGCACACTCACAGGGCGGCCGCCCCGTAGGGGACGGATAACAGCAGACATGGGCCAGGATGTGGGGCCACGGGAGCCCCAGGAGACTCAGCAGCTGGGACGGCCGTCTGGAGGTTTCCTCTAAAGCGAAATGCACTCCTGTCTTGTGACCTCGCAGGTGTGCACCCAGCAATTTCCCCGGGGCCAAAGGAAGCCACGTCTGCGGAAAGGCTTGCACAGAAACCTTCCTATGAGCCCAAATCGAGGAGCAACCCAAACGCCCATCGCTGGGAGCATGAGTAAACGGAGTACCTCGGGCATACACATGTGACAGAACACTCTTCGTGGACAAATACGGACGGATCGCTGGTGCTTGCAGCAGTGTGGCTGATGATCGGCTGTGTGCAAGGCGACCGGCCCAGGAGTGCGGGCTGCAGGGGTCCGTCTCTGGGAGATTCAACTGGTCACACTGGCCTCTGCTGCCAGAGCCCTGGGGAAGGCGCTGTGGCCGGGAAGCACCCAGAAAGAGTTTGCGGGGTCATGAACGTCTGTCCTAAGTGTGCTCGGAGACGCAGGCGTATACGTGGATCAAAATGCACTGAACGGTGCTCTCCAGCAGGTAAATCATACCTCTACAAAAGAAATCAGTAAACACGGCCCCTGGCGCTCAGCCACAATCTGAGAAAGCCCAAGGCAAGCAGAGCCTGGCGGGAGCCGCTCCAGAACCTCCCCACCCTAAAATCCAACTCCGAGTCTGCTCCCCCTCATGCCACCCTCTCCATCCCGGGTTACAGGGATGCCTCCTCCTCTGACCCGCTGCCCGCATCATAGCATAACTACTGCGTTCATAATGCCCCCCAAAGACACTCACATCTTAATGCCCGGCACTTGTGAATAGTGACCACACAGGGAGAAAGGGAATGAGGTTGCAAATCAGCTTACCCTGCCCTGGCTTATCCAGGTGGGCCCAGGCTGACCTAACAGGCGTCCTAACACGTGGGGAAGAGGTAGGAGGGGGTCAGAGACGTGCCGTGTAAGGGACCTGGCCACACTCTCAAGTTGGCCGGAGGGGCCACAAGCTAAGCATGTTGCAGCATCCAGAACCTGTAGACAAGGACACGCACTCTCCCCTAGAGCTTCCGGAAAGGACCACAGCCTGGCCGACACCGGGAGCCGTGAGACCCACACCAGACTTCTGACCTCCAGAACCACAAGATAATGCATTCGCGATGTTGAAGCCACTGGCCACTGGCCAACACGAGCAGCTCCGGCTCCTACGATCCTTACGGGCAGCACAGACCTGTGCCGTCTCAGGCTCAGGCCCCGCAAGCTGCCCGGGGCCACGAGGTACTCAGGAAACGTACGGGGGTGACAGCATACGGTGCCATGTTCCAGAAGGGTGTGGCACGGTCGCTTGGGGTCAGGGACCGGCTTGCATGTTCTCAAGTCCCCCCAGGACACACGGCCAGCCCCCAGAATTGGCTGGAGCCCCAGGAATGTTGAACCCTGGGATGAGCACCAGCCTGGGTAGCGAACGCCACATTATCAAAAGGACGCCATCCTGCAGAGTGTTGTAAGAAGCAAAGAACATCCTTCTAGGAATGTCACACCCAACAGCTTTCCCAAGATACACATACAAGCCGCTGCCCCCGGGGAGCCCCGCTGGAGGAAATCATCAGCCTGGACGAACTGCACCGCGCCCACCTGCCCCCGCGGACCTCTTGCCCCGGGCGAGGTGGGGCAGTGCCGGCAGGTGGGCAGAGAAGGCCCACAGCAGGAGAGGGGAGGAGGGGGCGCCAAGTGCCCGGCCTTCCCCTCCCTCTCTCCAGGAAGCCACGATTTCCTGGAGGATGCAGGGAGCAGGAAGGCCCGGGTGACCTGCACATGTGTTCATCTGGGCTGCCCCCAGCCAGCAATGCCTGGCACCCACATGCCCGAGTCTTTCCAAGGGAAGAATGTGTGTTGGGAGACGAGTGGCACTGAGGCTGTGTAGCAGGACTGGAGGGAAGGAGAGGGAGGACAGAGGCATTCGGCAACCTGGAAGGGGAGTCCCGCCCACAGGCTGTGGTCTTGCCCTTCACAGACCAGCGGGGCTGGGTGCGCTGCGTGCAGGAGAGGATGCGGGTGGGCCAGGGGCGGCAGGGCCAGGAGGTCCGGCTTGGACCGGGGGCTCAGGGTGTGCATCCCCGCACCTGGGAAGGCAAACTCTTACCCGCCTGCTGCCCACGGACGTGCCCAGCCGCCGTCCCCAGAGGGGCACACTCTGGCCTTCCCTTTCAAACCTGAGCTGAGCACGTCTCTCACCTCGACACCCCCACCATACGGCAAATGTCCCGGTTTCCCAGCTGAGCATCCCTGATGATGAGTCTGCAAAGCCAGCCACGTGCGGGGGCGGGGCGGGGACCACCGTGCTTTCCAGAGCACGCGTCCTCAGGACACCTCATTTCCCGGCGGTGCAGGCCACGGGGCAGGGGACCACCAGCCCGCACAAGCAGACGCAGCGAAGCCACCAGCTGTGTGCTCCGTGAGCCTGGGGTTCTGCCCGATGCCCGCGGAGTGCACGCGCGGACCGGGTTCACAACTTCCTTTTTCCCCAAGCACCATATTTCCTCCCAAGGCCATTGTATATAAATGATCTCCTCTTAACATTTTAATCAATTCCATCTTTTGGCAATCGATTTCAAAGCGGTTTTCAGCAAAGGCTATATTTGGAGTTCTGAGAGACGCTGAAGTGATTTCCCTTCGCGAACACCAACCACTTCGGAGCGGTGTTTATCGACACATCAAACCGTGTGGTTGTAACGGAGGGCACGGGAGGGCCTTGCGGTGAACGCGAGCTGCCCGTGTGCGACATCGGTATGAGAGATCGATAACTAGCCTTCCAGATTCAGTCAACCCACGAAAGCCCTTCCCCGATGGCTACAACGAACGATCCAAGTTTTCTGGAACGTGTACTGAGCAGCCCCTTAACTAAAAGCTTCCGCACCGTCTTGCAACCTATTTCTGGTTTGGACAGAGCCCAGAGGAATCGAATCAACCTGTTTCTATGACAGAGAGAAGTCCTCGCTTTGAAAGGCCACCTCTCTCCATAAGCAGGCGCACCCGGGCCCGAGGGCCGCGGAGACCGGCGCCCGCCGCTCCGCCTTACCTGCCTGGCTGTCCTTGGGCCTGCACTGCACCTCCTCCACGCACTCGGCGGGGAACCATCCGATGTGGCCGCGGGCGCTGCCTTCCCAGAAGCCTCCTTCACCGATGCTCAGAACTAGAGGCAAGAGGGGGAAGCCGTTAGCAGGCGGACTCGAGGGGCCTGGGGGTAAGCACGAAGAGGGGATGGTGAGAGCGCGGAGCCGTCCCCCAAGCCTGCACAGCCAGCAGCTCTGGTCCATCTGCCGGCCGTCCACACTTCCTTCAACTGTGGACGAGGGGACCCGGTGCAGTGTCCCTCGGAGAGGACAGTGACGAGGGCGTGGACGCTGAGATCCCCAGGTCTCTTCTGCCCTTAGCATGCAAGTGCCGGCCTCCTGGCATCTTTATCTGACCCCACAAGTCCTGTGACTACTCTGTCCCCCGTCTTGGTGTCCCAGTTGAGATGGCGGAGGGGAACTGCAAGTCGCCACCATCAATCATGTCATGTGTCACAGCAGCGGGGCAGGTCTCCTCCACGGATGGAAGGAACGATGAAGTCATGCATGCCCCTTCCCAGCTGGGGAAGGGGTCCAAGGGTCTGCCTGATCTTTTAGACCAGTTTGGGGAAAGACAACTGACAGCAGGAGATGGAAGAGCAGTGAGGGGCCGTGTGCCAACCCCGCGCTCTGTCTGGCCTCGAGGCGAGGAGCTCTAGGGGAAGGGGGGCCGCTGGAGCCCTGCACCTGCCCATCCCCTCAGAGACAAGGGTGGTGGGCCTGTCCACGGGGGCCACTCTGCACCATAGAAATGGGAAGACATTTCTTGAAGCCTTTCCTCCAAAATTCGATGCTGCCCCTTATACCCCAAGTAGCCCAGGCGGGGAGATGCACGCAGCTTCCCCCAAGAATCCGGACCTGAGAGGGTCACCCCAGACGGAGCGCTGCCTGGCAGCAAAGGGAGGCCAGGCACCTGCCCATGTGCTGGATGGGCCGAAGCCACACGTCTATCCACGTGACACACAGGAAGCTTCTTAGCCCCCCGTGCCTCGGTTCCCTCACGTGTTGGAGCGGGATACTAATCATAGCGCTACCGTGTGCGCGGCAGACACACAGAACTCCGTGTGGCACTCCTTCCCCGCTCACGGCTTCTCTCCAGACGGCCCGTCGGGGAGTCAGGGAGGACACACCACGGTTTCGTGTTTGATGGGCACCGTTATTCCGAGAGCAGCGGAAGAGAGGGAAGGCTGAGGGGCCCTGCCCACCGGGTCAGTTTCAGCTCCGTTAGGAGAGGGGGACCCAGCAGGCTGTGTGCTGGATGCGGGGAGAGGCCGGGGGCGGGCCCGGGACATCCTCTGTGCCTGGTGAGCAAGCGCTAGCCGGCGGCCCTCTTGGCAGAGGAGGGAGGAGCAGGGGCACTCGTGAGGGGGTGTGCGTGGGACTCTGGGTACCATCTGGAACATGCTACTATGTTTTAGGCCGTCGGCAAGACGGGCCCTCTGCCCTTAGGGAGCTGCGAGCGAGTCCTACAACCGTGTATGCTGCTGGGCCACCGGCCACACATCGGGCTTGCACGCTTGGGCTGTTGTCTACCCCCCTCCCCAGGGCACACCTGTGTCCAGGTGGGAAAGTGTGTTCCTTGTAAGCGAAGAGGGAGCTAGGTTGGGCTCACCCATAAACTGCTGATTTAAGGCACTGAAAAGTAGACCGAGAACGAACCCAGTATCCACTCGCCCTACACAAGCCCACACGCTCCGAGGCCACAGCTGAAGCAACGTGGTCGGAAGAGGTGCCCGTCCAGCTGACCACTAACTGGCTACTCCTCCGGGCCTCTCCCCTCCAGAGATACCCGGCCCTGCCTTGTACACTGGGAACCAGTAAGTAGTGGTGTTGGCTTGGCTGTATGGTCACCAGGCTTGGGCAGGACCCTCACTGCACGAGGCCCCACCCCCTCTGCAAGCTCCGCCCCACCCCTGCCTGCGTCACTGAGGAAGGACCTACCTGAGTGCCAGGAGCAAGCGCCTGGGCAGGGACTGCCTGAGTGGCAGGGTTCCCTGTTCTGTGCTGAGCCCCCTGTAGGCCATTTGAATTTTAAGCCATCCTGGGCTTTCCTCCACATAAGCATCACAAGGGGGATCAAGAGTAAGCACACCCCTGTGCCCAGGGAACCCACATTTAGGGAGAGGTGTGTTGAGCTATGCTTTCCCAGATGCACGGGCTCAGCGGTTCACTGGGAACATGAAGACCCCCCTCCACAGCCGAGCAGCTAATATGTGAATACAGTGAGAGTCAGGGCCCAGCCAGGGAGCTGGGGGTTATCAGCAGGACCCCACCCCCCTGGAGGCGGTGAGCTGGGTTTCTCCGGAAATCCTCCCCCGATTTCCTGCCCCTGCCCACCGGGCAGCCAGGCCTCCTACCTCTGCTATGTACGTTGAGATCCAGGGAGGACAATTCCCTTGGCTCACCTCTGCTGCCCGTCTCCAAGAGCCGCCAGCCAGCCAGGCAGGATGCCAGGGCCGCACAGTATGGCCGGGAGGGAAGGAGGCCCCAGCCCACCATCATGGGCTCCGAGGCAACTGCGAGTGACCCACAAGGCCCACCCAGCGGTCTTCAGACGAGAAGTCCTTTGCATCCGCCCTTTGCGGTGCAAGTCTGGGACCTGATTTCCAACATTTCTGTTCTCCGTGGGGGACTGGCCCAGCTCCCCGCACAGCCTGCTCTCCTGCAGCCAGGGGTGGGCCCCAGCCTGGGACGATGCCCGAGGACACATGCGGAGAGGGGCAGATCCCCTTGTACCATCACCCACAGGGCTCCTGCCTGGCCCCGGACCCCTCTGCGGCGGCTCGGGTCCACACCTCTGCCTTGAGCCACCTTCCCTCCGCCCCTGGCCTCCCCTCATCCAGGCCGCAGACTTAGGGTCTCCTGTGATTCCACCTTTCACTGCCCACCCCCATGGCCCCCCTACCCCTCTGACCTGAAGCCCCCTCCTCTCACTACACTTCTGTTTCCCATCCATGTCCAAGGGGACACAGGCTGGGAAGAGAACAGAGCCCAGGGCTTGGCTGGGAGCCGCCCTTCCCTGCAAGAGTGGTCGGTCCATCTCCCTGTGCTGACTCCCACTAGAAACCTGCCCCTGCAGACTTGATGGTGGAGCCTGGCGGGACCTCTGGGAGCCTTCAACCCCCACCCCAGAACACCCTCCTTGGGCCTCCAACAAGCTCAGAGAGGGACTCCGTGCAGGCCGGATGCACAGGCCGCTGGCCCCCCTGGGCCTCCAGTTTCCCTCCCCAGCACGGGGGCCTCAGTCCCAGCCACCTGCCCACCCGGTCTCAGCTCTCGTCACCCCACAGCGTGGGACCAGCCTCGGGGGCCAGTCTGTGGTCAGCCCCACGGAGCCCGTGGTGGGCTTCTCTGTCCCGAACCAGGCACGGCTGGGAGGAAGGGGGTGCTTGTGGCGTCCATGACCCAAATCAGAGACCGTGATCGAGACTCACCCAGGTGGACGGCAGGAACGCTAGCGCCTCGATGGAGACCCAGCTAGAGACTCCTGTCAACTGGCATGCGGTACGGGGATGCGTGCACTCACTCCCACACCCGCACACACGTGTGCACACAGGCACACCCCACCTTGGCTGCGTCTCCGAGGATCAACACGGAGACAACCCTCCCACCTTCTGGATTCTTGCTTGTGCAAGCCGGATCTGTAGGCCACACATGCTCCTCAGTCAGAGCTCCCACAGGACAAGTCGGCCGAAGTGGGGAGCACTAAGGACAGCCTCGAAGGACCCCACACTTGGGAGTCTGAGTGCTGCCAGTGAGGCGCGTGTGACTGTCCCTTTCCCAGGGCCCCAGCGTAGTGGACGCTTGGTGCCCTAATTGAGACACCTTCCCCAGGAGACGCACCGTCCCTCAGCTGTTGTGAAAAAGGCTGCCAAAGGCTCATGGCCGACCCCTCTCCACTGAGCTTCCTTCCGGACATGGGAGCCAGCCAGCCTAGCAGGTTATGCCCCGCTTCCCAGGGACTAAGCCAGGACATGGGGTGCCCTCATGTCACATCTGGGTCCGAGCTCCTGCCCCCTTACTGGCCCCAGCACTGCTCTGGGGACAGCCAGTGTTCAGTGAGAGGGAGCTGGGGGAATGAATGACCTCCTCCTTCCAGAGCAGAGCATGCTGGCTGACCGCTGGGTGTCCAGACGGGAACACACTGGGGAGAGAGTAAATCTGCCTCTCGTCTCTCTCCGAGACACGTCGCAACCACAAACGTGGGCACAGCCAGGTAAAGCTGGTAGCAACAGACCACGGAGGGAGCAGTCGGGATAGACAAAGCAAGGGGTGGGGGGACAGCATGGGCTTGGAGTCCAGGCCAACTAGATGTGGAGTCCCCAGCCCCCCAGTCATCAGCTGCGGGAGACTGGGAGGTCTTCACCGGAGTTACCATGTCTGCGGAAGACAGGTGCTTGGGCTGAATCGTGCCCCCAAATTATTCTATGTTGGAGCCCTGACCCCGAGCACCTCAGAATGGGGCTCCATTTGGAGCTGGGGTCATTAAAGAGGTGATCAAGGTAACATGAGGTCACCGGGGTGGCCCTGATCGATCCCATGTGACCAGGGTCTTACAAGAAGAGGGGATCAGGACACAGACCCGCATGGTGGGATGATCCCGTGAGGTCACAGGGGGAGGATAGCTGTCTGAAGCCTGCATCTCGGGCGTCAGCCTCCGGGACCGGGAGACAGTGAATCCTACTGTTCAAGCCCCCCAGACTGAGGGACTCTGTGATGACCACCTGAGCACACCCACGCCTTTGGCCCATAGCTGCTATGAGGTTCATGCAAAACCGTATGCGAAACATCCAGTAGTATGTGTAGTAAACAGTAGGTGCTCACTGATGAGTCTCCACCTTCGTCTGCTCCTGTCACTGTCTCTGACATACGGAGCCCCCAGGTACGAAGTGGCCAGCAAGTATCACTGGCAGGCTCCATGGGGTCAACCAGCATGGCCTGAAGCTCCACGTGGGTCTTGGGGTGCGGGGCGCTGTGGGCCCGCGTGGAATGAAAGTCCGGGGCTGTGGGCCGACGGCTTAGCCAATTTCAGAGTGGGGCTGGGCAGGGAGACCCGGGTGGTGTGTTGGGGGCCGCGGGGGGCAGTGGGTGGGGTGCACACAGACATGAGAGCAGGCCCCAGGGGGTGGTGCTTTGTCTTCACACGAGCCGCCGGCCTCCCAGGGCTCAGGGGCTGACCGCACATCACCGCCCAATGGTAATCAGAGCTCTTGCATGCAGCAGGTCCGGGGGGGCCTGCCCTTCCCAGCCTTCTCAGAATAGCAGCTCTCCGGGGGGCAGGGGGGAGGCAGGGAGGGGCCTCGAGGCCTGGCCTGCCAGCTCTGTCAGGAGCGGGGCGTCCCCGGGGCCCCTCCAGGACTCCATCCGCAGCCGTGGAACAGGGGTCATACCAGAAAGATGCACGGCCTCGGCAGCAGCAAAAACATTTCTGTCGTTCTGCCTGGGGCCCCGTGTGAGCGCCATGGCGGGGCCGCCAGCCACCCCGTCTGCAGACGCAGCGTCCTTGTCGTGGGGACGACCGGGAACTGCTCACACGTCCGGGAGAAAGTCTACCCTGCGATGCCTTCTGGGACTGAAGTTTAAAATTGCAGGTGGTGTGAATTTCTACATTTATAACCTGAATGTTACTAATGTGAAAGGTGACAAGAATATCGCAGTAAAGTTGACAGGGACTTGAACTTATAGGTGTGATGGGACGTGGCCCCCCCGGACACCCCAAAAGGCAGCTGTACCCCGTGTGCAGTGGGAAAGGTGCCGGAATGTGCGGAGAGGCAGCCAGGCCTGGTGGGACGCCTGGGGGCCTGTGGGAAGGGAGCTGGGCCAAAGAGCCCCTCTCCACAGCCGGGAGCCTGCACCCTGTCCACAAGGCAGGGCTGTGGGGGAGGGCGGGAAGGGAGGGGCCCGAGGGGAAAACCCTCAGTCTGAGCAGCCTGAAGAACCAGAAAGATGAAGCCAGGAGAAAGCATGCACCCCGGAAACCGGGGGTGTCCCCACCCGGGAAGGAGCCCGAGAGGGGCCGCAGACAGCCTCGTCACATCCCCAACTGTGCACAGAACAAGCACGGAGCAGCTCAGCTCAGCTGAGCTCCAGATCTGAGCTGGCCCGGAGCGGTCACCCAGGCAACCCACCCAAGTGGAAGAAATGCCCACAACTTAACCCGCCTGACATCCACGACACCATAGAAGATCACGAGACACACGAAGACCCTGTTCTCGCGAGAGGGGAGGAAACTGAGCAAGCCCAGCCCAAGGTGGCCTTGATCGCAGACTGCAGGTGGGGGCCTCGGCGTGCCGAACACACCACACCAGGGACCTAACACAGCATGTGCTTTCAGCAAGCGAGAAAACCCAACAGGGTAACAGGAAGTCTCACGTAAAAAGAAATGATTTAAAAAAAAAAACACCAAAACATGTAGAAACTCTAGAGTTTGAAGGTGTGACTTCTGAAATTAAAAAATGCACAAGACGGACTTAACAGTGAAGGGAACATTTCAGAAGAAAGGGTATTGGAAATAGATCAATAGAAGCAATCGAAGGCGAAGAAAAATGTTGGAACGAACATGGAGCCCCTGGGACTTGCACCTGCTACCAGATGGCCAACTCTGCGCGCACCTGGACGACCAGAGGAGCCGAGGGAGAACAGGGCTCCATCTGTCATCAGAAACTTGCAAATCCCAGCTGAGGTCAGCCAGATTCGTGCAGGGCACAGACGAGGGCGCTGGGTTACGAGCCAGTGCAGGCCTGGTGGTGACAAGGCGGGGCAGGCAGGATGTGGCCCTGGCCTGCCGACCTCTAAGGGGCGTACTGTTTATCACCTGCCGTGTGTCTTCTGAAAGCCTGTCCTCCATGACAGGGCGTACCACATGGCTGGGGATGCGTGGTGTGCCCTTTCTTACTCTACCTGGAGAGTTCAGCTGCTCCCACGTGGCCTGCAGCCCACACCTGCTGCTTTTCTACTTCCTCCCCACGGCCTCAACACCACAGCCGGCCTCCTGCATCAGCCCTAATTATACCCATCTTCCCAAATGGCCTCACATACCTGATTTCCCTACTCAGAAACCATCGCTGGCTCCCCAGTACCCCGGGAACAAAGCCTAACTCCTTGACCTGGCATTATTGGAGGCCTTCCATGCTTTTCAACCACACTTCCCAGGATTCTGCTTTGGGAATCATTCCCTCCAACCTGGTGGACTTCCTTCCAGGAAGGCTGGAGGCCTCCGGGCTGTGCTGGACCATCCCCTAGACACCCCTCCCTGACTCCTGAGAAGACATGTCCAAATCTGACCTGTGCCAGGCCCCGTCCCCATCCCACGTCTTCCCGGGGCCCTCAGGGCTTTTCTAGGTGGAAAGGAGCTCTGCCCCTTCCCCTGCACTTCCTGCAATGGAATCTCATCCCCAACATGCATGTGCTGCTTCCCTAACAGACACCAGGATGGCCGGCGAGCCCAGTCTGCTCCCCGTTCTGCCTGCCCAGGCTCCAGACGTCCCGCAGGGGCCCCGGGAAACAAGGCTCCGACACCGAAACCCCAACAGAGGGTCACCTGAGGTGGAGGGGGCCAGGACTGACCCTGCCCCGGAAGTGGGGTGGACACTGACCTTTGACCCTGTCGCCGCGGTGGAGGGGGATCTCGCCGTCGACCTGAGGGTGGTATGGCTTGACAACGACGAAGAGCCTCCCCGGGACCGCACTGTAGAGCTTCCGCTTGGGCTCCGGGTACTCAAAGGCAGACAGCGTGTCCTTGCTGGCACCAGGCAGGAAAGCCGGCCTGAGGGGGAGGGGCAGAGAGAGACCGAGAGGGTCATGGCCTGAGACAGGGCACATCACACTCCAGGCCCGCGGCCGATCTGTTCATGGCCAAGCCGTGGCGCTAGCGTCCCGTGGGAGCTCCTGACTCTAGACAGAACAAGGACATGAAAATGCCCGGGGGCAGCGTCCGGGGTTAAGAGACTCAGGTGGTTCCAGCAAATGCACTTCTGGGAACACACCCATGTTTGCACACCCTGTCCACAGCGGCTTTGCTCACAACAGCCCAGAGATGGAAACGAGCTGAGTCCCCATCCAGGGATGAACAGATAAACAGTGTGGTCCATCCACACAGTGGACTACTATGCAGCCGTAAAAAGGAAGGACATTCTGACACCTGCTAAACGTGGACCAACCCCGAGGACATTACACTCAGTGAAAGAAGCCAGTCAGAAAAGGCAAGTGTTCCTGGTATGATTCCATTGATTGCAGGTGCCTGGAGTTGTCACGTTCCTAAGTGGGACAGTGGGCGCAGGGGCGGGATGGGGGTCAGTGACTCAGGGGGACAGAGAGTGGACGGTGGGCGCCGGGGCCAGGGAAAGGATGGGGGTCGGTGACTCAGGGACAGAGAGTGGACGGTGGGCACCGGGGCCAGGGGAGGGATGGGTGTCGGTGACTCGGGGACGGAGAGTGGACGGTGGGCACTGGGGTGGGGGGAGGGATAGGGGTCAGTGACTCAGGGGGACAGAGTTTCCCTTTGGGAAGATGTGAAGTTCAGGAGGCGGACGGTAGGGACGGCTGCATAACAGTGTGAATGTGCTTAATGCCACAAAACTCTGTCCTCAAACACAGTTAAGGTGGTAAATTGTATGTTATGTGCACTTTAACACAGGGGGCACCTGGGTGGCTCAGTCAGTTAAGCATCTGAGTCTTGACCTCGGCTCAGGTCAGGACCTCAGGGTCAGGAGACAGAGCCCAGCATCGGGCTCTGCGCTCAGCGGGGAATCTGCTTGGGATTCTCTCCCTCTGCCCCTCCCCCCTTTCCCACCCACTCACACGCACACCCATTCTCTCTCTTTCTCAAATAAATAAATCTTTAAAAAAAAAAGAAAAATCAAAGACCCTAGCAATGCAGAAATCGAGGCAGACCTGGTCTCTTGACATTTTATCTCCTCCACCATGTGCACCAGCCACTCCGGATGAGGAAACCCCACTGTCCGAGAAGAGCTTTCACAATCACACGAGCCACCGCCCCAGCCGCCCTGCGGACTTCTCAGCAGACGCGGGGCTGCCTTCTTGCTTTCCGTTATTTAACAAAGAGCAAACGTTCCCATGCCCACGTCCAGGCCCGACAGTGAGACATGCCCCAGCCAGCCCCACGTGGGGCTATGCGTGCTCAAGGGGCAGGCTCACAGAGAAATGGGCCACGTGGTTTCCGGGATGACATCCACACAACATTGCACCAGGAGGCCAGATGTGGCCATGTCCAGTGGGGAAAGAGAGCATGCCCACCCCTGTTCTAACCAGGGACAGGCCCAGGTGTCACACTGGCTCGTCTTCCTGGGAGGGGGCTTTCTAAAACGCATGTGGACGAAAGTGGGCAGGAATTCCAACCTGGGGAACCACACCGGCGTCTCAGGAGGGGCCCACTTGTGTCAGAAACTCATGGCCACGAAGGACAGGGTCCCCAGCTACGGATCTCCTCTCACCCACAGATCCTGTGGCCCAGGAGCCCACGGACGGGGCCTCGAGCATTCTGCGAGGAAGAAGTTCTCACCCGTGGGCAGGAACTGCTGCGGACGGGCTTGCAGGGAGAATTCCAGAAGCTGATGTGAACCCTCCAAGTTCTGTTGGTCCCGTGCTTTACTCAGATCTGTACCCCCGATCAATGACGCCTGGTTTGCTTGTAGAAGCTCACAGAGTATGACCGTGCTGTGTTCTGTACTCCCGACTTTCTCACTCACCGTCACAACTTGGGGAGCCAGCCAGGGAAGCCCACGTCCACACATGCGAAGCCGGAGGCTGTGACACACTCAGTGTCTACCCGCATGTATACTAACACGGTGTGGAGAAGGACTGACCCCAGTGGCCAGAGCCCACCCAAACCCACATGGGGCAGAGGGTGGACAGGAACCTGGGTTGGTCACGTGAGCTTTCCTGGGTGCCCACCAGGGCTCAGAGACAGAGGTCCTCTGTCCTCATGCTCTCCTATCCCCAGAGATGCCATTCCTCCCCCAGAGCCTTCTTTAACCAAGTTTAAGCCACAGACAGAGGTCACAGAATCCTGCTGGCCCAGGTGGCCTTGCCCAGTGGCCCCACATGACCTCCTTGTTCAACCTCTCCCTGCCAGCCAGCTACAGATCGATGGACAAGAAAACCCAGATGTTCCCTGTGCGGGCTGTCCTGCATGCCCGGGCATGCCAGGGGCTCCAGAAGCGGGTGACTTTTGCAAGAGGCATGCTGTCCACGGGAGCAGCGTGGCAAGCCAGAGGAAGGGCAGAGAGGAAGGGCAGTCTGGGTCACCTGCCTGTCACATGAGAGAAAGCAGGAAAGCCAGAACGGCTCCGCCAAGTTCCCACCTGAGAGGACGCTGCCAGCCGCCAGGGACACCTGCTCAGGGTATGATTCATTCATTCAATCCACCTCATCTCAGCCTGACGCAGGGCTCGTTTGGCCCAGGACCGAGAGCTGAGAGGAGAGTAGGGAGCGGGGCACGTGGGGGGCCTCCTCCTCGGCTTCCAGGTGGGGGAGATGGGTCTTGGTGACCAAGGGGACCCAATTGTTCTGCAATAGGCAAAGCAGCCCCTGCGGCCACTCCACCTGGACACAAGCAGCTCAGAAGAGGCTTGGGGTAGGCAGCGAGGCGCCAAGGTCCCTAGACCTCTGTACGCAGTGGTCGAACTGTCTACATGCCACATCTGCACCGAGGGATGGCAGGGGTAGGACCCAGTGCTGGGGCTGCAGGAGGGTCCATGTGCGGATACAGATGGAGGGCCCCGCTCCAGGTGGCTTTGACAGCCCCCACATGGAGGTGAGCCCCCTGCAGCATCCCCCCCTAGCATTCTCCACCTGTTCTGGATTCTTCCCAGAAAGCAGGTCCCCACCCTCGGCTCTCCCCTCCCCGGGTCCCTTCCTATGTGGGCAGCACTGGAAGGTTTACTGGGCCCAATGGAGAACCACTGCATCTCCTGCAGGGTCTGGGGGAATCCAGGTGGGGAGCCCTTTCCCCGTGGCCCGCAGCTCCTGTCAAGCGCGTGTGGTCGAGTTCAGATCCCTCTGGGCCACATGCTCCCACGTCCCCTCTGGGGGTCACAGAGGGCGTTACTGAAAGCCAGCTCCCAGTGCCTGCTGAGCCAGGGCGAGGGCGCGAGAGGGACCGCCTGCGGGGTCGCCTCCCTGACCTAGAGATTCCCCCCGGGCTGTCCTCCCAGAGCGCCTAGTCCTCAGGGTGGGTGGGGCCTGTTGCCCACGCTGCATCTCGCTGTGTAGCCAGAGGGGGCTGTCCCTAGGACCACCTCTGAAAAGGCTTCCCTGGGGATGCTCCACGGAGCCCTGACCTGGAACAGTTCCTGGCCCCACAGTGGGGTCGGCATCAATGCCAGACTCCTGGCCTGCGAGGCCTTGCATGACCAGCTCCGACCCAGCTCCCCACTTCATCACGTGCTCTCCCCGGGATGCTCTCTGAATTTCAGCTCTATCCCTGTCCCTTTGCTCCTGGAC
>NC_138379.1:2403624-2429468 GCF_054177405.1 Leptonychotes weddellii | reverse complement strand
CGACATTCCCACCTTGGGGCTGAAACGTTAAAACGGGGAGCGGCGGGATTTATTAACCCGGGCCTGATTAAAATGTCCAGCAGTAGTTAGTGCCTCAGCCTGACAGGGCTTGTGGACTCCGCACATCGGCGCCCTCCCTACACGTGGTGGGACCCAGGGGGCCAGCCCGTCCCACTGTGCGGCCAGCAGCTTGAGGGACCGTGATAGGTCATCGCCCTGGGTCTTGGGGAGAGAGCATCATCTGAGCCACACTTTGCGCTCCTGGAGGAAGGGGAGTTGTGAACGAAGGGAAGGTATAGTATGATTCATAGACCCTTTTTCTTCGTTGGCTTTCACCCCCCACCCACCCCCGACTTGAGTACAAGCTCCTCGAAGGCTGTGCTGTTCATGACTTTATCCCAAGTGCCTAACGGTGCTTGGCACAGCTAGGTGCTCATTCACTCTCTGTTGGGCACATGAAGGGAAGGATGGATGGGTAGGTGGGTGCAAGGATGGACTGGTGGATGGAGAGAAGCAGGGGTGGGTGAAGACGGGGTAGATGGATGGATGGACGAAGAGTTGGATGGATGGATGGAGAGAGGGAGAGGAGGAAGGACGTGCTGGTGATATTTGAACTGGTAAAGTTGCGTTAGAGCACAGCTTCTTCTACCCAGAGTTATGATGAGAGGAAGGAGAGGAATGAGGTTAAGAAAAGAGAGAGTAGTTGGGGCGCCTGAGTGGCTCAGTTGGTTAAGCGTCTGCCTCCAGTCAGGTCATGATCCCGGGGTTCTGGGCTCGAGCCACACATCGGGCTCCCTGCTCAGCAGGGGAGTCTGCTTCTCCCTCTGCCCCTCCCCCTGCTCATGCTCACTCTCTCACTCTCTCTCTCTTTTAAATAAATAAATAAAATCTTAAAAAAAATAAAAGAGCAGTTAAAGCACCTGGCGAAGCACCTCCCCCCAATATGCACGCATGCACATGCACACACCACATACTGCATGTGCTTGCTCATTGTCATGGAACAGGGTTATATACTCATGATCTTGTCTCTATGCTAATAACCTTGTATGTCTTCCTAAAACTAATATGTGATTGCATGTCCATTTTCTATTTTTAGCTCGACTCTGAGTTGGGGTTGATGGTATCTATCCATCTACCCCTCCATCCACCCATCCATCCATTCACTAACCCACCCACCCTCTTATCCAACCACCCACCTACCCATCCACTCATCCATCCAGCCATTTATCCTTCCATCCATTTATCCACTCAACCACTTACACTCTTATCCATCCATTCATTCATCCATCCATTTAACCATCCTCCACTTATCTATCCATCCATCCATCCATCCATGCATCCACCCACATCCATACATTCATCCATCATCCATGCACCCATCTACCCGTTAATCCACTCATCCATCCATCCACCCAGTCACCCACATCCATCCCTCCACCCATCTATCCACTTATCCATCCGTCTGTCCACCCACCTATCCATCTTCCCACTTACCCAAACATCATATTCACTCATCCACACAAATTTCACAAGGACCCTGCCAGATGCCCAGCTGACCACTTACTACAGATGTTAGACAAGTGAGTTAACCTCTTGAAGCCTAGTTCCCCATCTTATAAGAGGGGATGACCCACAGTGACTGGAGAATGAGCCAACAGGAACTACTCTTTGCAGGTGTTAAGGGAACATTAGCACCATTACCACTCCCTGCTTCTCCTAGAAGGGGGTTCACAAGCGGCCTGCGTCAGCCAGCGGCTTCCAGCTGGTACCAGAGTATGCGTCACTGGGCAGAGAAGTCAAAGTGAACACAGCTCCGATCTGGGGAGCTCTGTGTCTTGAGCCATTTTGCAGATGGTCAGTTCCCTAACCCATCAGTCCATGCCTGGAAAGGCTTTGTCAAAGAACAGGAAGGAATTAGTCCCTCTAGACCACAGTGCATCCATGGTTCTAGGCACCAGCAGTGATGTTCGATCCCCCACAGAAGCTAAAGCATCTTCTCATTCCAGGTTAATCCGAGCCTCACAAAGCCCCATTTTACAGATGAGAAAATGGAAGTTCGTTCCACAAATAGTGACCTAGACACAGAGATACAGAGCTGACCTCACATCCTGGCTCCTTGACGCCAGCCCAGGGCTCCCTGTAGGCTCCCTGCTCCATGCAGTGATGAGCCCGGGGGACCATGACCTCTCCTGCAAGGGAAGGCGTCTTACCCTCACAATGTCCGGTTTTAGGCGCTGCATCCCAGGGCAGCAGGAGCCCGAGCCCCACGGTGGCCCAGGGTTGGGAGTGCCGTCTGGGGGCACAGAGGGCCAGCCTGGGGCCGCCCTATCCTGCCTGCACAGTGAGGATGGTCTGAAGTTCCCTACCCCAAACTGTCAACATTTCCTTGTGATCTGTCCAAGAACAGCCAGATGGAATCCCAACCACGTTGTTTTGGCACGAGAGCTAAATCACTGAAGCCTCAATATCAGAAAATTGGTGGCTGGCTGTGGGGTGACGTGGATGAGTGAACTGAGCCATTTCCCAGCTACCCTGGGTGACCAGGGACCTGCCAGACCTGGGACCTACTAAAATCGGGGTTCCTGGCTTGCTCGGGACCGGTGCAAGGACAGTGTTGTCAGTTTGGTGCTCTGATGAAGACAGCGCCACGTCCAACCCCAAAGGTCCCAAGACCTTATCATCCGCTGACTTTAAAAGCGCAGACCCTACGTCACTCTCTGTACTGTCGGTAACATCCCCCCTCTGCCTTGGAGACAGGAAGACGCAGGAATCCTCAGCGCCCACGGCCCTGCGCCCTGAGGCCCCAGCATGGACTCTGGGCTCGGCCCTGCCTCTGTCGTTCCAGCAACAGCACCCTACACTCCACAGCCTCCCCATGAGGCCCCGAGAAGGGATCTGGGGATGGATGGTCATCAGGACGTCCCATGCGCCAGGGGCCCCCGAGTGATGGGGAACAGTTCTGAATTTGCATCCTTCCTCGTACCTCCCACTCTCTGCCCCAGTCACACCGGACCCCTCACCCCCCACCCCGACGCCCAGCTGGCCCACTGCTTTCCCCACTTCGGGATCTCCCCTTCTCTATGGAGCCCCCCATCTCCCCCACGGAGCTCTGAGCCCTGGGGGGCTCTGTCAGGGGCACCTGTGGCTCCATGCCCTCAACTACATCACCCCTGCGAGCTTACATGTCTCCTGCCCTCACCCCTCGGGTGGGGACACGGCATTCGCCTCTGCATGAGGAGCACGCAACACAGAAGCGGTTGGTAATTCATGAATTCACACAACCAACCGAGAGAGCAAAGTCTGAATGTCCCCAAACATGGAAGGAGAGAACGCGGCAGGGAAGGGGTGACCCTTCCCTAGGTGCCTGGACATGGATTCCTCAGCAGCCAAGATGCACCTGCTCCCTCAGGGTGGGACCCTGGGCCTGGCCCTACCTCCCCACCAGGTGACAGACATAAACCCAGGGAGTCCCACTCCTCACGGATCCCCCCTCCTGACCTCCCAGTGACGTGCCGTTAGCGCCCCAGGCCAGGCAGTGCCTGCCGCGCCGACCGTACCCCGTCCTGCCCCCACCCTGCTGGCTGGAGCTCCCCCCGCCCCGACTCCCTTTCTGGGTCAGGACAGGCACTGAGTTCTCACAGAGGAAACCAGGTCCCTGCTCCTCTGGGGAAGCCAAGCTTTGGTCCCCATGGGCCCAGGAAGCAGGGAGAGGGCTCACAGAGGTGGACAGAGACTGAAGCCAGAGGGGCACCACGGCACCCCTTCACCCCCACAAGCCTGACAATATGGGAGCCTCATCCCCTGGAAGGGCTGTGCATGGCTAGGTGGATTCCCACCACCCCAGAACCTTCCAGGACCCCGTGGAAGGGGGCGCGGTCTCTGACTTCTGGCCTGTGGCTCCCCTCAAAAGGTTCTATTCTGTGAGCAAACCTGCTCTGGGATCTGAGGCCCCTGTCTCGGGCTGGCCTTCCTTCCTGGGTGCTCACAGAGGGGCAGGCGCTACTCAGGGGGGCACAGACTGGCAATATTGATGTCACCTTCTACCAGAGGGGCCATAGGCACAGGCTCGAAGCTGGCCCGGCGGCCCCACACCTGGGCCTTCCTCGGATGGCCAAGCCCCCACCCTGCGGGCTGCTGGCCCGCGTGCCGTCTTATCCACCCGAAAACCCAAACACCTGCATGGCCTCAGCTTCCCGTGGCCGGGTTCAGGGAAATGAAGGTGCCTTGCGTACCAGACTCTGCCGAGCCCCTGCCAGGTTCTGCCAGAAGGCTCAGGCTCAGAGGGAGGCCACCAGCCAACCACGGGCTGCATGAATCTCCCCTACACTCAAAAGCACGAGCCCTCCCCACCATGCTGAGCTAAACCCACCCAAGAGGTGAGCCCTTGATAAGAGGGTGACCAGAATGTTTCCTCGTGCCGATGAGGCCAGGGCAGCCGGCTGGGTCACGGGAGGGGTCCTGGGCAAGGGGGCCGCGGTTCTTAGGGACCTGGACGAGCCACGCCAGTGGGCCCCTACAGGGCGCCACCGTGGGCACCTGAACCTGGATTAACAGGTGCCGCAAGTACCTGGGTTCTCATCTCTGTGGACCTTCTACCTCCCTGCCTGGCACTCAGGTCAGCTGGTTGTGGAAGGCCAGCTCCGTGGAGGACGCCGACCCTGCCCACAGCACAGAGCCCAGCCAGGGAGGGAGCCAGGCAGGGACTGGGGCAGCTGGGGAGAAGTCGGTGCCCCACCGCAGTCTTCCAGTCTGCACCTGAGGGTTTGGCCACACTGATGCGCCCACCGTATTCCTGGCTGGGGTTTCTGGGGCCTCAGCTCGGCGTTCAGGCAAATGGGCTCTGCCTGACTCTGGTGCTAAGTGCCCAGCATTCCCCACCGGCAGAGAGGCAGAACGCGGGGGACAAGGTGGGGGTGCGGAGCCAGAGGACAAATCCTCCTCACGTCAGCAGGCTGTCTCCCTCTACTGGGCCGATGTGATTTTCTTTGCCTGGACAGTGACACCTGACCCCCTCCAGTGCCTGCCCAACGGGCCAGAGGGTCTTTCTGACAACCCAGAGCAGCAAACGCTTCTGGGGAGCCCCCTGTGAGCCAGACACAGCCTCAGAACGTGCAGTGGACGGTTATCAAATTCAACTTACTCCTCCTCCCAAACTACCAGCCCCACTCCTCATAGGAGGAAACCTGGCACAGAACGGTCAGGCGCGGTGCGGGTACACGGCGGGGACGAGCAGAGCTGGGGCAGCTACCCACAGAGACAGAATCCGTAGATGGAGGGGCGTGCAGGGGCAGGGCCTTTCCCTCCACTGCCTGGGGCCTCCTAACCCCACCCCGGGTTCTCCGAGATTCAGTAAGGGCTCTCGGGGCACCCTGGGGCACCCTGAGTGTGGCAGCCGGTTTCCCCCTTGCAAGGGCCCCATGCGTCGTGCCCAGCCAGGGTCCGCCTGCCCCAGGAAGGGGTTAAGCTCTGAGTCATGAAGACAAAGACTGAGTGGAGGGGTTCAGCCACCTCCTTGAGCCCCCACAAGGTCCAGGGGCGATGCTGTGGGGTCCTGTATCTGGCATCCCCCATTACCTAGGCTGTTTTGTATGGCCAGTTCTACGCCTAGGTGTCATTTGAAAGGCCAGACCGTGGTCTCCCAGCCAGGAAGCAGAGAGCCTGCCGTGCGGCTCAAATGCCCACCATTCCCTCACTTCCCAGGGGGAAGCAGGTGCACCCGGCAGGTCCCTGTTAGGACAGGGGAGTGTTGGGGGAAGGATCCCAGCAGCCCACTGCTTCTGTCACAGAGTGGCTCCCACCTCCAGCAAGGGAGCTGGATCCTGAAGAGATAGACACGGGACAGGCAGGCTTGTCGGGGTTGGGGGGGGGCGGGGGAGGAAGTCTGGACAAGGCACAGAAGGCAGGGCTCCTATCAGCGGCACCGCTCAGCAAGGCAGGGTGCCGGCCGGGCCAGGACAGATAACAGCCCCGCAGTTGGGGGCAATCCTGGGGTCCCGGGCAAGCCTGGATGGTCAGTCCCCCTGCCCACAGCTCTGGGTGACAAAGGCAACAGAACCAGCCAAGTGCCTTTTTTGGTTTCAATGTGGACCTGCGCTCCATCTAAGAGCCAGCCTGGATCGAGCACGTACTGTGTGCAAGCCATGGGCACAAACTCACTCACTGAGTCTTAAAAACAAACCCAAGGGGCCGGTCTTTTCACAATCCGCACTGTGCAGATGAGGCTCGAAGTGTGAAGTGGCCCAGAACACGTGCCTGGTGGTCCCAGTAGCAAGCGCTCAGGACAGCCGCTGCGGTGGCCTCCCATGCACCCACACAGGACACGGGGGACAGCCAGGCGGGGCCCCAGCAAGGCACCCCGGGGGCTTTCCTCCCTTCACAAGCACTGTTTTGTTTGCTGTGTTGCGGTCCCTGGCCCCCCCCGCCTTCAGTTTCTTCTTAGATTTCGTGCTGGAGGAAGGAGACACGCTCTTCTCAAGATTATAGTCGTAATTCCAGTGAACGGTGCAAAGTGGAATTTGCCGCCTCAGGGGAAGACTTTAATTTAGTTTTAAATTGTTCTTAGCACCTGGGACTTCTCCCTTGGGGTGACTCAGAGGGAGAATCTAGACCAGAGCCAGAAGGTGGATCTCACTGTTTGGAGGACGAGGCGGGTGGGCAGTGGCTGGGGCTGAGGCGCGGATGCGGGCTTGGGGCAGGCCGGCATCCAGAGCCTCAGGCCCGACACCCCTACCCAGGGCCCGGGAGACGTGCTTCCCCTGGGCACGTTCTCCCGATCCGGAGACCTGCCCAGCCTCCTGCTGGGACCATGTGAAGCACCAACGCCCCCTCCCATCCAGGCTCCCTGCCTGCACCCCATTCTGAAGACGGGGAATCTGCAGGACAGAGCCCCCAAATAGCATCGCAGATGTTATTAATGCCGGGGCATCACCAAGCCTCACTCAGCAGGCCTGGTGCACCCAGCTGCCTTCAGAGGCCTGGGAGGGAACGGGAATGAACGGGGTGGAACGGTGACATGCTGGACCTAAGGAGCACTGATACCACACCAGAGCCCTGTGCAGCCAGGGAAACACCGGTGAGCGGGCCCTCCCAGGCCACCGTGGCTGAGGACAGAGCTCACGGGGACAAATGCTTGAGAACCCCATGGCGCAGGCGCAGGAACCAGGAACCAGGAGGCAAGGGGCCAGCGAGCAGTTGCACGAGGACCAGGGCCCGGGCCCGAGACGGAGCACAGTGGGACTGGCAGGGCCGAGGGCCAGGGCTGCTTTCATGGCTGCGGCCAGCCCCAAGCCCCACACCCTGGGGCCCAGCTGTGAGCCTACCCCCGAGAAGTCCCATCCTCACGTGAACAATTCTGAAGGGGGCATGGCTGCATGGAGAGCGTGCTGGGGAGACAGCAAGGCGGGGAGGGCCCAGAGCCTGAGCACCGATTTTGGATCAGGTGCGTTTGCAGTAAATGCGGCACTTGGAAAAACTCTTGGCAACAGGCAGGCTGGTGGCCTTGGCTCCCTCTCTGCTCACATTTCACTTTTAGAACCCAGAATCCAATGTACATGGAAGGAAAATGAGGCCCCGATGCCAGCCCCAGCCCCAAGGGTCCCCCCCGACCCCCGGAAGCTCAGCCCTGCCCCCTACACCTGCCCTGGGCGGTCATCACGGGCACGTGCTCGTGCACATGACCCAATATCCAAGCTGGAGTAAAACAGGCA
This sequence comes from Leptonychotes weddellii, assembly GCF_054177405.1. Taxonomy (NCBI): domain Eukaryota; kingdom Metazoa; phylum Chordata; class Mammalia; order Carnivora; family Phocidae; genus Leptonychotes; species Leptonychotes weddellii. Next base: position 2,421,762 of record NC_138379.1, on the reverse strand, counting down.
TTCTGGCCAACCTCTGGGTGTGCCCCGAACCCTAGAAAGCAGGAGCCATGGTGCAGGGAGGGCTTCCTCACCCGGTTCCCTCAGGAGCCCCCCAGCTCCTCGCCAGCACCCCCCAACCCCGGCCACTCCTTACCCGACGTGCCAGGACTGCTGGGGCCTCTTGCCATCCTCACTGGCACCGCCCAGCCTGTTGAGCGACGGCGACCGGCTGCGGGGCCCGGGGGCGTAGCTCCCAAGGGTCCTGGCGGCCCCGTCGGGCTTGCCGGGCGTCTGCTGCAGCAGCTGGGGTGAGAGACTGCGGTGGGAGGTGGCAGAGCAGACGGCCCAGTCGGGGGTGCTGGTGTTCAGGTTGTTGTCACTGTTGGAGCGCAGCAGGACCCGGGGGGCGGCCAGCGTGTTGGGTGGCCGCCGCCGGCGGTTGGAGTACGCCGGGGCCTCTCGGAAGGGCACTGGGTCAGAGAGAAGAAGGAGAGGCGGGTGAGTGCATGCATGGCATGGTGGGTGCGCATGGAGCCCCTGCGTGTGCAGAGCCCCTGCGTGTGCAGAGCCCCCTGCGTGTGCAGAGCCCCTGCGTGTGCAGAGCCCCCTGTGTGTGCAGAGCCCCTGCGTGTGCAGAGCCCCTGAGCGTGCAGAGCCCCTGAGTGTGCAGGGCCCCCTGCGTGTGCAGAGCCCCTGCGTGTGCAGGGCCCCCTGCGTGTGCAGAGCCCCTGCGTGTGCAGAGCCTGCCGTGTGTGCAGAGCCCACCCCGACACAGAAGCAGAGACGAGGTGGACACTGAGAATGTCTCCATTTCATGGAGGCTCAAGCGAACGCTTGAGATGGAAGGGGCTTGGGGTCCGCCTTCCATCCGGACCAGCGCCTGATCCTTCAGCAGCCGAGACACGTGTGAGGGCCTCACGATGTGGTCGGGACACAGAGATCCCCCTCGCCACCACCTGAACTTGGCCCCTGGTAGGGGCTGGACCAGGTCCCCCTGAAATTCATGTGTTGGAGCCCTAACCCTTGGTGTCTGAGACCATATCTGGAGCTGGGGCCTTTACAGAGGTGATCAAGGTAACACGGGGTCACCGGGCTCTGATCCAGTGTGACCGGGGTCCTTACAGGAAGAGGGGATCAGGACACAGACCGCCACGGAGGGATGACCCCGTGAGGACCCAGGGAGAGCAAGGCCGTCCACACACGAGAGAGGCCTCAGGGGACCCCGCCCTGCCCGCGCCTGCATCTCAGGTGTCGGCCTCCGGGACCAGGGGACAGTGCGTCCTGCTGTGTGAGCCACCCCATCTCTGGGGCTTTGTCACTGCTGCCCCAGGACACGCACATGGCCTTCTGGGTACCCTTCAGCGGTGGTCTGCTTCAGGACCAAGCATGCTGTTTTCCCCACCCATCAAACTGGGGCCCAACAGCGTGCAACAGGAAGGCACGAGCACACCCCATCTGTCTTCTACTAAGTTCTAGACCACAGGCGAGGCCCTCACTCTGCCGAGTTCAGCGAGCCCAGGGACTCAGAATGAGGACACTGCCCGCAGGGACCGTGAGGACAGGTATCCACACTGCATCCACTCCGGGCTGCTCCGAGGGCTGGAGCCAGAAATAGAAAGTGTCCTTTCTCAGAAGACGCATGTCAAGAACAGTAGCCTTCCAGGCCGCCGGAGAAGGTGCCGATGCCCCTGGAAGCAAGGGACGCGGGCTTCCTTCCAGCGCCTGACCCCCGGGCAGCTTCCCGCTCACTATGGGATCTGCATGCTCCGGAATGAGGCCGAGAGAGCGAGCTCTCGCGTCCGTGCTGCCCGAGGCCAGACCAGCGCTACAGGGCAGCAGAAAGCACGCACCCTCCTGGGTGAGCTGGGCTGGAGTGGGAGTCCTAGTGTCTCGGAGAAGAACATCACGGGTAGTCCAGGACAGAGCCCTGGACAGTCCACCATCCCCGTGCCCAAAGTCAGAGGCTGCAGTGAAGCAAAAGGACAGGTGCACCCTTCCCAGAGCCTGGGCCCCCCATCAACCCCTGGCACTGGCCCGTGACCACGCTGGGCAGCAGAGCGCACCAGGGACAGAGTAGTGCGGGCAGAGATCCCGGGGGCACAGGCGGGCCAACGGGGAGGTAGCACTGGCAAAGAGAGCGCTGGGGGAGCTCCACTGAGGCAGCTGTGACCCAGCGCACCCCCTCACCGCCTCGCCAGGATGCAGGGCAGTCCCAGGAAGGCAGAGATGGAGCCAACCCGGAGAAGCCATGCAGAAATGGCATGGGGCTCAGGACACGCGCTGGGAATCCACGTTCCGAGCCGTTGGTGAGATTCTGTAATGGACATGTCGGAGGTCCTATTTTTTGACCCAAGGCAGCCCGGGCCCATCCTGACCTGCTCCCTCTGGGAAGCCTCCCTGGATGCAGCCAGGGCTCTTCAGCTGCGGCTGGCATCCTGCTCTGAATTCCTCAAAGGACACGAACTCACCAGGGCCAGCCCGGCTGGGAGAGAGGCGGGCGACGGGAAAGGCCGGCGGTGTCCTCCGTGGAGCCCTGGCAAGAGGCTGCCCTCTCAAGGGGCTCAGCCCACCGGGGAATCAGCAAGGCCTAGCCGCACCTGCTAGAAAAACCTCACTTTGGGGAACATCCCTGAGTTTGCATGTTGCTGGTGGTGAGGGAGAACCGCATCGGTCACTCCCTCTGGGCAGACGGAGGCCAGAATGACCCCTGCAAGGACTGAGCACTAAATCCTTTACGGTTTGAAAAATGCACCTGTGGGTGGGTGCTTTGGGGTGACCTGACACCTGCCTGATGATGGGGTGGGGGTAATGAGAGACCTCACAGAGGGCGAATGGCCGCGCAGTCCTAGAGGGTGGAAACCTTTCGTGCACAGAGACAGTCGGCTGGAGGACCGAATCACAGCGAGAAAGCCAACCCCTCCAGCAGACACATTAAGCAGGAAGGGTGATGGGGCCCTGGGCCTCCTGGACCATCCTCCCCGCCCCCACCCCCCGCATCTGAGGAGAGGCCAGGGCTCACGCTACCCGTGGGGAGGGGACACCCCAGCTCCACAGGGACGCTCCCAGACAAGGACACGCGTGCATTTAGTGACATGAACTCCTGACGAGGCAGCTGGGTCTCTTTTTCTGACCGATAGAACTGTAAAGGACTAATGCCCTTAACAGAAATTGGGGGTGGGGAGTCCTGCCGATGCCTAAGACAGACTCATGAGGGGAGAAAGGTCTATGAAAGAACAGAACGGACACCGAATGTTCCCTGCTGTGCACGGGTTCCAAAAAGTGAAGTACCAGAAGATGAATCTGGGTTAATAACGCAAGAAAATGAGCGTGGACAAAGGCTGTTCTTTATATAAATTCCCAAGACGCGGGCTGGAGCCGGCTTTCTGAGCAGGGGGCTTAGGCACTGGTGGGAATTCAGGACTGTTGCCCTGGGAAGATCAAGGGATGGGGGAGCCCTGCCCCTGCCCTGAGGATCAGGTGGGGTACCGAACCGGGATCGCAGAGGTAACGTTAGGGCGAGCATTCAAATGACAATTAGCTCGCTTAATTACCAGGACTCGCATTAAATTAATTCCCCGTGTAAGGTAATTGGAAATTTTTTTCGTGCTTATTTTATGGCTTGGGCTGGCAAGCACCTTCCTAATTCCTCCAAAGTCATGTCTCCACAAACCCGATTTCATAAAGCGAGAGTTCTCTGTCTGACAAAGTAACTAGAGCCATCCATGGAAATGTTGATTTTTTTTTTTTTTTTTGGTGAAAAGGGTAAAAATAACTCTTTTCCTGTCTGAAAATGATTAATATTCCACCCAACTGTTTCCTTCTTTCAGGCAATCTGCAAACTCTAAGTGGGTGGATATTTTCTTAGCTGTCTTCCATGTATTTATTTATACATATCTTTTTTCCACAATAGAAATCACACAAGGTATGACAAAAACCCTATGCACTCTCAGAGTCTGCCACACCGCATCTGCATCCACTCCAGGAAAATGCCACCAGGGGACGGCCAACGAGAGCCAAGGAGTGGCTCGCAGAGCGTCCACCCTGAGCCGGCACGGCCAGCAACGTGTTCCGACCTTCCTCGCTCCCGAGCAGGTGCTCCGCAGCCTCCGGGAAGCAGGCAGACTGAGGCAAAACTTCCTTTATTCTCCCTAGGACTTAGTTCCCAACGTGCCCTCCGGCACGGTCACCATGGAGGCGCATTCCGGAATGCAATGTGCAAGGGGCTGGGGACTTGAGAGGACCGTGAAATAAAACCGCACCTTCGAGTGGGTTAGAATCCCAGACCAACTACAACAAAGCCCGAGGGCGCACCCGAAGTCATTATTCCCTTCCATGATGAGAAGGGACAACCAGCAATTTTGGGAGGGACCAGAGTCCCCCGCTCCCCCAGAACATCAGTCAGAAACTGCTAATTCCCATGCACCACGCTCCCGACAGCTCTTCCTTACCTTCCTTCTTGGTGAAGGCATTTAACAAAGACTTCATTTTCCCTCTGACTTTGGCAGCAGTCCGCTCATTATATAACCTTCTCGGATGGGAGGAAGGAGAGGGGGGCTGCCCGGCCCCTCGGCGCTGGAGCGGCTCGGACCCGGGGAGCGGCGGCGGCGGCGGGCGTCTGGGCACTGCGTGCTTCCGAGCATGGCTGGGCATGCCAGACCCAGCGTGCTGGTGACAAAGCCCACCCCATGTTCTGTCTGTCAGCTGGGAACCAACCGTGCGTAGACTGGGGCTGATCTCAAGCCCTGCTGCTTCTGCCACCACCTGTCATGTGAGCAGTGCTACTCTGCTTTTGTGATCAGTGCATCCGGGAGGAGGGCGAGCACGAGTCAGGCGTCCTCGAGCCCGCGGCCGGGGAACCCCGGAGGCATCCGCGAACCGGAGCCCCAGCCGTCCGAGCCAACTCAGGCTCTGCTCTGGCTGCCTCTGCTCGGATGCGCCGGGCGCGAAATAGAACGCCCCGTGCTTTCCGAATGTTATTTTTAAAGAAAAAGCCAAGTTTTTTCTAACGCCGTTTGTTTGTCCGCTAGCAGATGCGGTGAGCGAGTCAAGACGAAACCCCCAGTTCCAGATAAGCCTCACCAAACCAGACCCACATGAACTGGGCAGCCCTCGCCGGCATTCTGGAATTGCTGAGCGTGACCCAGATTTCCGCTGCAAGGAACCAGACACAAGTACCTATTCCTTCTCCGGCTCACCCCATCGTGGTAATTACCCTGGAGGAAACAGGATTTCCTCCCCCCCTTCTCTTCCCTTTCTTTTTTTAAAGAGAGAGAGCACAAACTGCCCCCGAGCCCTGGTTCGCCCTGATTCCAGGCGGCGGATCAGAACGAGTGTCTTCAGAGCCCCTTTGCACGCGTCCTGAGCATTTCCACCCCGAGAGAAGTCTGGGAGACTCCAGGAAAGTCCTATCTGAGGAGCGCCCGGAGAAGGGGACACGGGCTCGCGGGCTCTGCAGCAGGTGCACGGGGCTGTTTCTAGACAAGGACAGAGGGCTTCCCGAAAATGAAATGGAGCATCCCAGGGAGCCGGTTCCGTCGCCCGATGCACCTCCTGCTCGGCTGTAATTAAGTGTGCGTTTTCTCTGTTGCCAAGAGAACTGCTTCCGAAATTAAAAAGAGAGAGAGAGAGATGAGACAGGATGAGGAAAAAGCAATGGGAACGTGTCAGTGGAATTCCATGTGGTCGACATACTTTGGGTCGACAAAAATGGCAGCGTTAGGAATGGCAGGCATCTGCCTTGGAAGGACGGCCCGAGGGGTTGGACGCCTGGCCCAGCGGCCTGTCCATGCCTCGGGAAAGGACAGCCAGGGCCCAGGTCCTAAAGCAGCTGCTCATTTAAGCATCATCTCCCAACGAACACCCACAGCACCCCAAATCACTCAGCTCACCCAAACTCAGCCCTAGGTGACCCCCTTGCCCCACCACGCCTGGTGGTAAATCCACACGATGGAGGGCAAGCCGTTTCTGAGACGTGCCCTAAGAAACGCATCTGCTGCTGGCACATTTTATCACCAGAGACCCCACCAACTTGCTCTCATGATGCACGTCCGTGGGGGGCAGAAGGCTGAACAGTTTCCGGACGCATCTCCCTCAGGTGTAGGGTGTCATCAAGGACACAGCTGCTTCCACTTGGGGAGACCAGTGCCGTGTCCCCCCCCAAGGCAGAGGTGCTGGGGTCTGCCAGGTGGCGGTGCCCTGATACATGGGGCTGGGCTGGCCACAGGCCAGGCGCCCTCCCTGGCCGGGACGGGAGGCCACAGGGACGGCACAGCGAGGGAGGCCCTCTGCAGAGGCTGGGCCCTGCCGCGTGAGCCCTGAGAGCTCGCCAAAGCGCAGGGAACCCTCTGGGAGAGTGGGAGGCTCGGCGCTGCTCAACCCTCCTCCATCTGTCTCTGGTCGATAGCCTCCCAGAAGCACGGAGCCTCATCCTGAGCCAAGTTCCCTCGCCAATCCTTAGTGCCAGCCGCGGAGAGGAGGGGTGTGCACCAGGGTTGGTGGGGGTGGCACTTCGCCAAAGGCCACTGCTGCCTCTGGAGACCTCCTCTGTGCCCCTGCTGTTGACCTTGGACGAAGGGCGTGGGGAAGGAGCGGCTTCTCGCGGCACGACTGTGAAGACCCCGCCTCTTTTCTTCTTTGAGAAGGCAGGGAACAAGACGGAGCCCTTTCCCTGTGCTGGGGAGCAGGAGATCCCCAGACAGCACTTACGCGTGGCCCAGACGGGGAAGCCCCAGCAGAGCCTCCCCGTTGCTTGCATATGGTGCAACCACTCCTCCCGGTGCACTTGCCCGCAAGCCGGAGCAGAGTCAGGAATCGGTGGGGCCGTGGGGCTGGCGCCGAGAAAGGAGCCTTGCCAAGACAAGGCCCAGAGGCCTATGATCAGGACACAGGCGGCCGGCTGGAGGCAGAGGGGCCGCCAGGCTCTCCACGCCATGTCTACCCCCCACCCCACCTGGACTGGCGAGTCGCAGGCTCTGTGCGAGCCACGGACGGATGCAGCAGGTAACAGGACAGAAAAGATCCCCAGTCTCCCTCTCGGGCTGCACGGGGGGCCGGTTAGGGGAAGAAGACCAGACTTGAGGATTTGAGGAACTGCAGGAAACACCCCTCAGCCACAGGATTCCTTTCTGCACACCTCCTATTCCTTTAATGGGCTGCTGGGCATCTGAGTAAAACATTCACAGAAACTAGGAATGGTCGCTCTGTTGGACTCATGTGCAGGACTGCCGTGTACCCTGGGCTCTGCCCCACGGAAATCCCACCTCCTGACCCCACCCACCTGGCCCCTGAGGCCTCCTCCCCACTGGCAGGCATGCTCTCCTTGAATACCTCCAGCGACAGGGGGCTCACTACCTGAGTACGAAGGTTCTCGCTCTCAGACACAGGCTGCGGCCTCCCCACCACGGAGGTGAATGCCAGTGCTGGGCCCACATGTACGAGTCTCCTGTCCCTTCACACAGTAACAGGCTTGTGCCTGGCACATACCAGCTGGAAGGGAAAGGCGTGGCACTAAAAGCACAGATTTTGCCCCGACAGACACACAGCCAGGTGTCTCCTCGGGGGCATTTTCCACTCTGCGCTCCGGGCCATGCTTTTCTGTGCAAACCGTTACTGGAGATCGACGGGCTGGACCACCTGCAACACCAGCATCGATGTGCTCGACCCGTCTTTTGTGTGCATGCACAGCTGAAGCCCGCCTGCCTGGGAGGCTGGGACGGGAGGCGTCCTGCAGGGATTGCGTCGGGTGCTGGTGCTTTGGGTCTGGACCCTCCCACCGTGACCCAGGGCTGCAGGGCCCCCACGTCACAAGCACAGAGCATTCCTGCTGCCAGACACAGGCTTGTCCATGTCAGCCTGCCCTCAGGAAAGACAGACAGACAGACATCCCGCCCTTCACGCTCAAACCACGAGGCCGCAGCACCCAGCGCTGACCCCGGCCTCTCCGGAAAGCTGGGGCAGCAGGGGCGGAGGGAGGTCTGCTGCAGAGCGTCCGGGAGTCCGCTCACACTGCCTCCACCTCCCAGACAAGCTGCTGCAGGACACCCGAGCAGGGGCTGGACCACGATAAACACGGAGACAAAGGTGGAGGACGAAATTTGAACACCCATTTCTCCCCGAGGCTTCCAGAGATCCCGGGATGGGTCTCAGAGAGCTGGAACCTTCTTGCGGAGGTCCCATTAGGCTCCCCGACTCCAGCCGGGCTCCCTGGATGAGCTGAGCGATGTCCACAGACGGGGGTCAGGCTCCCCTGTCCCACGGCCATAGGCTTGCAGGTGTCACAGCCCAGACTCCCCAAGACGGCTGGGGTGAGGCAGGTGGCGGGCAGAGGGAGTCGGGATGCTATGTGGTGACTCCGTCCACCTGGTCGCCCACCCATCCCAGATGGCAAGTCTGAGTGTCTTTGAGTGGGGCATGTTCGATGTCCACGGATGGATGAAAAAGCATGAGAAAATCAGGTGGAGGCCCTTCCATACCCCTTCCGGGTGGAAGAGAATCACCCCAAAATGAACCCCCAGCTGTCAACCTCCTAGCCGGGCCCTTTGGCCACCAGCCTGTCCCACCCAGCCCAACTCTGGTACTAGCCCCTTGGTAAGAAAAACAAAATAATAAATACGTAAATAAACAATAAATAATTAACCCCCCCAAAGCCAGCCCCGTCCAGCCCCCAGTCCCCAATCCGCATGAGCCCTGCCCGGCTTCAGCCTCAGCACCCCACAAACCTGCCTCGAGTTCTGATCCGCCCTCCCAAACCCTCCCGCTCGAAGCCCTTTATTTACCATGTCTTTTGACAACTGCCTGACAACAGGCTGAAAATAATTTCATTTCTCATATAAAAAAAGGCTCTTCGCACATCAGAACATTATAAGGCGCTCTGAAGTCCTGGCTGGGAGGACGCACCAGGTGTGATAAATATGCCTCATGAAGAGTCTGTGCACCGGTGGGTCTTGGCAACAGTGCCCGTCCGGTGCCCACCATCAGCCTGCCCCCCCGGCCATGGTCTGACGCCAGACATGGGACCCCAGCCGTCTGAGGTAGGGGCTAGCTCTGCATCTTACCTCCTCAGTGGCCGTGGGCTGGCTAGGCGCCCCTGGCCTCAGTTTCCTCATCTGTAGGTGGGAATAACCCTTCTCACTCCCGGCACTGGCTGTGATCAGCTGAGCTCACATTTGAAGCGCAAGGGCTGGGGGGGATGGTGCTGACCTTCCGGGGACGAGCCCCAGCCCAACCACTTCCCAGCTCTGCGACCCCAGGAAAGTCACCTCTCACCCGTCAAATGGGGTGTGAATGGTGCCCCCTCCCAGGACGGTCATGAGGATCAGGCCACGCAATATTTGTGACAGTGCCTGGACTTCATGATTGTCGGTGGTCACTAAATGAATGCATTTAATTTCAAAAATCTGCCAGCGGAGAGCAAGGCCTTCTCCCCACCCCAACCCTGCCGTGTGTCTGTAAGGTGCCCTGATCCAGCCATGGAGAGACCCCTCCTCAGGGTCTTCAAGCTCCCCGAATGCAGGTTCGATGCCCAGCTCCCCTGTCACCCTGCAAACCGGAGGAGCTCCCTACAGCTCCGGATGTGAATGAACAGATGCATGAATGAACCAACAAAGAGAGAGGTGGTGACTCCCAGCTCCTATTTTGTTCTGAGCATCCCGAGGCACTTTTCCAGGTTCACCAGGCTGGCCTCCTCAGTTGTGCCGAAGCCACCTAGGGCCTGAAGCCATCTCACTTCTCTGTCCTGTCCTACCACCCGCCGCCCCCACCCCTCGGAGGCCCCTGGGCCCCGGAGGAGGCCTGCCCCGCAGAGCTCCAGGACCGTATTTGCCTGCACCCCAAGGACAGGTGCACTGGACTTCGGTCAGGCTGGTGTCCTCAACATCCTTGCCATGTCTGCCCGTCCCCACCTGGAGTCCTGCCTGCCTGGTGGGTTGTGGGGAGCCCTGGCTCATTCCGTCAGCCTTCCCTGCTGCCGGGGCTGGAGGCAACCACATGCATGGCACAGAGCTCTGATTCAGGAGGACGGAGCCGGTGGGTGTGGACGAGCATCCTGTCGGGGAGGTGACAGCTCCCCAGAGCAGCCGGGGGCAGCCGGACACCAGGCCGGCCTCCTTGGTGTGCTGGGACCTTCCTTTCGTGCATCAACAAGTCGGATGGGTCCCTTGCTTGCTGCCGAGACCCCGGCCGATAGAGCTGACGAGGCTGGGGCTCGGGCGCGAATTCTCCAAGACCCTGAAATTCCAGATGGTGCCTGTTTCCCTTCTCTTTTCAAGTGGCCTGGCCTCACCTCTTATTTGTGGGGGTGGGGAGAAGGGAGAGCAGGCTGGCATGGAGACAGCCCTGGGTAAACAGAGGGAGGAACTGAGTCTATTTCTCCTTAATACAAACTCACGGAGGTGTCTCTAACCTCTCCTCAGAAAGGGGGCCCATGGGGCACTGAGAGGAAAAAAACAAAACTCCAGAGGGTCTCAGTGGCCCACCAGCTACACCCAGCATTTTATCTTATAGAAGCTAAAACTGAATGCTGAGAGCGAGAGTGTGCGGCCAAGCCCGGAGCAGGGAGGCAGCAGGTCTGGGCAGGTGTGGGCTGGACCCCGATCTTCCCGCCCACCCCCACCTCACCCCAAACAGCAGACCCTGCTTCCTTCCCGCGTAGCTTTAGATAACTGCAACCTTTCTCCATCTCACAATAATGGTTAAATGAATCATTCTTTTATAAATAACACAAGATATAAAAAGGCATCTCGGCAATAATGCGGGGTTATCTTTGAACAAAGATGTAGGTGTCTGCAGCATTTGCAACATTCCCGGCAGCCGGGGCCACTGAGGGAAGCTGAGCTCCTGGAGGATCCATTGAGCCCTGTGGATAATCCGGGTGAAGGGCACCCGACGTGGGGTTCCCCAAAGCCCCGCAGGGTCCAGGTCTCTTCCCGAGGATGGGTCAGGCTCCGCGCCCCCCGGTGGCCGGGCTCAGGCACCCAGCAGGTGCTACTCACCATTTTTCTGACACAGTGACTCGGGCTAAGGTCACAGGGGCAGGGAGAAGGGCTTGGGGGTGTTGAACTGGGGACTGACCACAGAGGGAGGGGTCCCCAAGGAGCACTGTGGAAGGATCACCCTCCTACGCTTCCCTCTATGCAGCTCGGCCTTCACCACCGAGTCCTACAGATGTCATGTGTCCAGCAAACTGCTCTGATCAGGAGGTGTGGGGACAAGGACAGCATGAGCCTCCTAGGTGGCCCTTCTGAGCCTCTTACAGGGGAAACTGAGGCTCAGAGCCCTGAGGCAAGCCACCTGCACCCACTCAGCCCTATCTGTTCAACAGACTCACCCTCAGCCACCACCTGTTCCCGGATGCAGCGCAGCGTCCCCTGCGCCCATGCTCGTCCCCTGCGCCCCTGCACCCATGTTCCCCTGCACCCATCCCACACTGTGCCCATGCTCAGCAGGCGAGCTCTCGGGACTGAGCCAGCACCTGTTACACCATGGGACCACCTTCCTCCTCTGCAGGGCTTCCTGGGAGAGGCCCGGGCACACCTCTGAGTCCCCGGGGCAGCTCGGGGAGGCTGCTGGCTGACCAGATGGATGGGTGTGCGAGCACAGTGCAGCAACCTGGTACCCCAACTCCACCTCTGAAGACCCTGGCACAGTTGCTGCCCTGCCCCCGTCACTCAGACCCAGCCCTGATCCCCAAGAATGACCCTAGAATCCCCCCCGCCTCCACCACGGAAGGGCAGGACGTCCGGAGGCTCTGGTGCAAATCTCAAAGTCTTTCAGGGAATATGTCACTCCCCATCAGCACCAATCAGAAATGCCACTGTCACCCGTGTCCTGGGCTGGGCCACCCCCTTTCTGCAGGAACTAACTAACTGGCTCCTTCTTCCTGACGTGTTACCAAATGATGGAGTCTGAGCTGAGTCCTGGGTCAGCCTCTGACTCAAGGTGAGACTCAGTTTCCCCGTCTGTAATGTGGGGAGGCTAGGCCCCGGCACGCTGGGCTCACGAGGTGTCTGAGAGGGCCCCACAGATGTGGGCTGCCTGCCAACTTCCCTCCCCTACAGGAGGGCCCAGCAGGGTGAAGGAGGGACTCCCCAGGACTCAGGTAGGAGCTCCGCTCGGTTTCCCACCGTGGAGTAAGGTGCCCCGAGTTCCGGAGGCTGGAGGCAAGCCCTTGGGGGCAGCAGGCCGCACATTCACAGAGGGCCGACTCGCCCACATGGGGCCCACGGGAAGTCTGGCTCTTAGTTCTTAAGGGGGAGAGGTGGGGACCACACCTGCCTCCTGGAGCGCCACCAGGTGCAGCAAAGCATGGGTTTGGGGAGTCAGGACCGTGTCCTGTGTCTGCCCCCTTCTGCCTGTGACCTCAGGCACATCACCTCGCCTCTCCGGGCCTGAGCACCCACCCTGAAGGGAGTTAGAGCTGACGGAGCCCAGTGTCCACAGACGTGAACATGTGCGGAGTCCCAGGTGCAGAGGAAAGTACTTTCCACGGAGGACCCAGTGGGTTCGAGCCGCGGGGGAGCCCAGGGACCTGATGGGTCCACTGCGCTTGCTGGCTTCCCCATGAGCCACTGAGGCAGATGCTGTCTGCAGGGCCCCTGCGTCCGTCACACCCGACTGCTCTGGACACGAAGGACTGGACTGCAGAGGCAGGGCTCAACTCAACACTCGTCTCTCTCATGGGGGAATGACGGAAGTCTCCCCTCAGCTGTCTGAGATTTAAGCTGCTGTGTTCCACTAGGACCCTTGGACTCTAATCCTGCACATGCTAGTTCAGAAGTCAGTCCAGGATTTGAGGGAGAGTTTATGTGCAGATCTTGGGCTCTTCCCTTTCTAGGATTTCTACCCTCTATTTCCAGCCACTCAGGCAGCCCTGACCCAGACCCATAACCACTGAACTCTCAACTCAACTCACTTTCTGTCAGGGGGATCCCTCATTAATACGTATCTCATCCGGTAACTCCCCTTTTGTCAAGGGTCCCAAATTCTGTCTGCCTTTGGTTTCCCGCCAAAGCCTACAAACCATAGTTGCTATCTTGTCCAGTTTGCCACTGTCATCAGCAGGACGGTACATGTGACGCGAGCCGTCCTGCCGTTATTGGAAGGCAGAAGTCATGGGCTCGTAAACATATATTAAGCAAAGCAGTGCTCCCCCCAATCACACACCGGCACACACACACACAGTACCTAGCCGTGAGTGCCTGATCTCCGTGTCTGGAGGTAGAAGCTGTGCTCAGAGGGGAGAAAGTGCGTGTGTCAAAGCAGAGAGAGGCCCAGGGTGAGGAGGCCTGGGGGTCTTGGCCACCGACCATGTCCGCAGAGAGGCCTGGGGCAAACAACAGTTTCTGGCACCACAGTGTCCTTACAGCCCGCCTGAGAGGCCTCGCAGACCCTGAGACAGTTTACTTCAACACCCCAGAATCTGACTCTTGTGAATTCTGAGCACCTCCAGCTGGCTGGAGGTACGGGCAGGTGCAAAGGCAGGTCCCCACCTTTTAGATCAAGATGTTACTGGTCGGCACTTACGCAGGTGCCCGGATGCCCTGGAAAGGGAAGCGCCGGTAACGATGCTGAGTGAGCGGCGGGTCAGTCCCCACCTGGTTCATTGCCTCGTGAGCAGATCCTGCTGCAGGTTCGTATTTTAGGAACTAATTAAGCCTTGGTGACCGATTTAACCTTCAGACGAATTCCTTCCAGGGCTGAGCTGGCAGCATAGTCCCTATTAGGCACCACCATCAGGAAAACCCCAAGTCCAGGAAGAACCCAACCCCAAAGGGCAGGGGAGCAGGGAGGAGGGGACGGCAGACCCACCATGGGCTAGCCAGCAGGTGAGTAGCCACGGACACAGGGCGGAGGGGGCACAGAGCCCCGGCGGCTTCCCGACATGGGTGACGGCACGAGCAATCCGGGATGAACAGAGCGAGGGCTCCGAGGACAGAGGCAGCGTGGCTGTTCCTTGGACGTGAACCCCAGCGGCATCACCGTGGCTTCCCGTGGCTGAGCGCCCAGTCACCGCAGGGCCCGTTCCAAGTGTCCTTCTCTCTACGGCCCAGTGAGGTGGCGCATTCACGCCCGTCTTACAGGCACGGAGGCTGAGACTCGGAGAGGTCCTGGAGCTTGCTCCCCCAGGCCCGCCACTCCAGGGCACTGCTGGTCTCACTGTCACATCACCTCAGGATCCCAGCCAGCCAGAGGTGCCCCGGCCCGTGGGCGGAGGAGGGTGGATGCTCCCCCGGGAGCCCAGCACACGGCATGGCCGAGGGTAGGGGATGCTGAGTGAACAAGCTGACTCGGGTGTCTGTGGGTCCCCATCCTACCTCTGCTCAGCTGTGAGTCCCTGCCTCCCTCGGCCTCAGTCTCCCCATATGTCAAGTAGGGAGCCAAGTGGAAAGCCCTCTAATGTTTCCCCTGGTGACAAATCCAAAGACCTTGTCGGCAATGAGGAACATCCTTGTCTGAGAGGAGCAGAGGGTCCCCAGGGCTGACCGGCAGGATTTCAGGGGCATTAACGTCACTGGTTCAAGAAGTGCAGAGTGAGGAGGTCAGTCTCTCCCTCTATGCTTCCTACAGATAAGAGAGCACAGGAGAGCAGCCCACCAGAGCTCCTGGAACCTCAGCCATTAGGGCGGGGTTGGTCCAGGCAGAGGGGACGGAGCTAAGGCTGGGGGGCCACACGGGGAGGCTGGAGCCTACAGACGCAGGGCCTCCTGGACGGGCTGAGGACAGGGCCACGGGCTCTCACTGGGGTTGCACTCGGCCCCCAGGAACCGGGGCACTTCTGACACTCAGGTCTGCCCACCGCAGGCCAAGGGACTTGAGCGAGCTTCCCTGGGACCTCCCAAACACCCTGGCTCGCTCTGCTCTTGCTTGGGGGTGCAGAAAAGCCATGGGGTCTAGGAATAAACGTGGAATGACCGCAGCAGCAAGTGACGTAGCAGGTAATGTCGTCTGTCTCCGGTCCACAGCACAGCGGGTGCCGACTCCCGCCCTCGCTAGGCACTGGAGCACCCTGGGGCCCAGAGCGGATCAGGACCTTGCCTGAGGTCATGCACCAGCCAGAGGTGGGCTGGCCCTGAAGCCACGGCGCCTGCCCTTGTGCCGTCACCCCGGCAGCTGACCCCACACCCCGAGCCCTGCCCTGGGTGTCTGCACCAGCTCCCGCAGAGTCAGGGTCTGTGTGGCCTGGGAGGGTCCGAGCCATTGCCCTCCTCCTCCGTGGTGTCCAGCCCACACACGGGGTAGCTTCTTACACGCCCTTCCACGCTTCAGCCCGACCCAGCCGAGTCGGGTCAGGTCTCTGCTGCTGTCACAGCCCAGACAGCCATCCCCGAGCCTGCACCGGCCCAAACCATGCTTTGGCCCCAGAGGTGATGGCCGTCTGCCCTCAGGAGTGGCCCTCGTGTGTCCCCTGTGCTCTTCCTGGCCTGGCACCATCCCTGCGGCATGTAAGCACGATCTGCGTGTCTCCCCCATGATGCTGGGGCCCCTGCAGGCCGGGCTGGGACTCCGCCCGCCTCTCTGCGCTCTGCTCTGCAGCCCGCCCGCACGGAGGCCACGGATGGACAAGCGTGGCGGCAGGAATGTGCAGGTCACCCTGGATGGCCTGCGTGGTGCTGGCCCATCTCCGGCAGCAGCTTCTGTCAGGAAGACTTGACACTCTCTCTCGTTCCTTCTTGCCTTCACTTGACTTGGGGCCAAACACAAGCTGGGAAGACAAAGGCACTGTGGGGGAAATAGCGCTGTCCTGCGTGGGGGCAGCCAGGGCCGTCCACGAGGCCTTTCAGACACACCGTGGGGGAGCCTGAGGTGGCCAAAATGCGAGCCATGGAGCCCCGAGGCCACGTGGTTACCGCGAGGGCCCTGCAACCCGCCAGTCCTGGTTTAGTCCGTGCCGAGGTCTGGCTGTGCAACCCTGAACAGCTGCATGACCTCTCTGAGCCTGTAAGTGAGGCTCTGGTGGTGCCCTCTGCACTTGGCCCTTTCAGGGGCCCCTTCAGCTGGAGAGAAGCAGGCAGGAGGGGAGGGTCTGCAGCCTGGCGCCAGCAAGCGCCAGCTCTGGAGCGAGCGTGAGCCCTTGGGCACCTCTGCACACCCTGGTGAGCAGAGTCCAAGATTCCGAGGCACACGGCCTCTGCTTTACAGACGCTGGCTCCTCTGGGCAGCTAAGGGCTCATTTCATGCTCAGGGAAGAAGGCAGTCCTGTCTGAAAACTGCAGGAGGGCCACCGCGAGACTCACGGGGACAGCAAGCAGGGCTCCCGCTGCCCAGAGGCGCACCAGATGGCCCAGGTCCCTCCCTGCAACCCTCGCCCGAGCCTCCGCCTCAGACCCTGGCCTGGGATGCAGCCCCCCAGCCAGGACCAGGGCACTGGACAAGATGACGGGACAAAGGCCCCCGGCTAATTAGCAACCAGCCCAGTTCATGTTTGAGAGAAAGCAGGTGCCACAAGGGGATGCTTTCCGAATGCACAGCAGGAGGGCACTTCTCCCCCCCCTCCCCACCCAGGGGACATCTTCAGAGGAGTCCTTGGCCTGGGCGTGCGGGCATGAGAGAGGCCCCCAGGGGGAGGGTCGGTGACTCACACCTGAAACCCCGGGACCAGATCTGGGTGCGGAGCCTTGTTTATCTGTGTCTGGGATGGTGAGACGCGGGGAGAGCCCCAGTGTCGACGGGGCACAGTCACCACGCACTGAGTCACACAGTCACTCTGTCTGCCTCTGACTGAGCAATTATGCAAAAGCCACAGGGGTGGGTGGAGCGGCAGGCACAGTTCTGGAAGCTTCCCGCCAGCCAGCACGACCCCCTCTGCTGTGCGGGCTCCGAGGGGCTGGCCAGCCTGGTGATCTCTCCCTGATGTCCTGGCATGACTCAGAGGGTCAGCATCGCATCCACACAGGCGGCTGCGTTCAGCGTGGGCGCCCTGGGCCTCCACCCCGTGTGCTTCCAGCCTCCAGGACCAGGAGATGGTGCGTGTCAGCTGCGTGAGCCCCGCCTGTGGGGTTTGTTCCAGAAGCCGGGGCAGACAAACAGCCTCCACAAATCCTCACAGGGCCCGTGAGTCCAGGCTTCTCAGCAGAACCTCTCCGGCTGCCCGGCGTGCGCCTGCGGAGTTCACAGATTTCCCTGGCGCTGTACCCGGGCCTACAAGCTCCACCATCTTGGATGAATGGCTGGTCCACCTTCATCCTCCCTGCGGCTTCCTCCAAGGACCCCTGAGCCCTCCCGGGAAGGGACCGCAGCCCCGAGCCAGCAGCGCCCACTGCCGGCCCTCACTCGTGTCTCCGCACAGACAGAATCTTCCACCACCATCGTCCCAATCACTGGAGGTGCCTCCACAGCTCTGGCTGGACTCATGAATGCTCGGTTCAAAAAAACCCAGCCACGTCCTATTTCCTAACTGGGTCAGGAGAGTACTCCCTTGAATAAAACTCGAGCTGTTCGGAGTTACTGCGACGCCGTTCATACTGGAAGCCGTCATGCAGTTTTCCTTCTGGGGGGCGAAAGCGGCTCTCCGCAAACACTCAGCCTAGCCCCCACAGCCAACCTTCCCAACGAGGAGACCATTTTGGGTGTCATGTGCACTTCCCAACCTGGCCGGCCGTCCTGTGTCACAGGATTCGGGACACCTTTGGGAATGGGTGACAGGACATGTGGTCTTGCTCCAGACGGGGACACGTTCCTCAGAGCGGTGGAGGCGGGGTCCGGCTTCGACTTTCCCAAGTAACGCTGCTGCAAACATCTTCACACACGTGCTACCTTCCTTCTCGCGGATCGTTCCTCGGTTTCTATTCCCGGGAGTGGACCTGCCGGGTCACCAGTTCTGGACGTGTCTAGGGCTCTGAACACACATTTCGCAAATTGCTTTTCCCCCATAGAGAGATACCTGTTCATACGACCAGGCAGTTGCAACCAAGTTTTTTTTTTTTTCCTTAAAAGAAAAAAATTCTTTTCTGGAGTGAGAAAGAAGGAAAATGTGTTTCAACCAGGGAACAATACGTTTAGAAAAGCAAGACTATCAGCATGCTCGTAAGAGTGCTTATGCAGCGAGTGGATTATCCGAGGGGATACAATTCCACTCAAGACCCATCAAAGCCAGAACGGCGTCTCCTCGCGGGGACGGAGAGCTCGCCTCGGCTGCAGCAGCCCCCTCCAGACCTCCGAGCCAGT
>NC_138379.1:2378243-2403124 GCF_054177405.1 Leptonychotes weddellii | reverse complement strand
GTCACGGAGAACGGGCCAGAGTCCAGTTTGGATGCAGCGGTCCAGGAGCAAAGGGACAGGGATAGAGCTGAAATTCAGAGAGCATCCCGGGGAGAGCACGTGATGAAGTGGGGAGCTGGGTCGGAGCTGGTCATGCAAGGCCTCGCAGGCCAGGAGTCTGGCATTGATGCCGACCCCACTGTGGGGCCAGGAACTGTTCAGGGCAGAAATGGGATAGGCAGTGGGGGCAACAGGATCTGACTTATGGTTCTTTGGAAGACCCTTCTTCCAGGTGCTGGGGTGGAAACTGCACTGTAGACAGAAAGAGTGGAAGCAAAGGCCCTCACTGGGAGGCTACTGCACTAGTCTGTGCAGGATGACAGAATGTGAGCCTGAATGGAGTTAGTGGAAATGGAGAAAAGTGGGGTAGATATATCCGTTGGATTTTAGACGACGGGACATAGGACAGGACTGGCTAATGGGCTGGACGTGGGGTAACAAAACAGGAATAATTGTAGGTGACAGTTGGTTTTCCTGCTTGGGACACCAGACAGATCATGGAAAGAGAGAGAAATCCTGTGCTTAGGAAGTTGGGGACTTTGGTATTAGTCACACAGCATAAGAAGAGGCCTGTGGGACCCCCTGGGAGTGGCCGGATGGGCAGCTGGATGCAGCGGCTGGGGTCTAATGCACCAGAGGTAAGAATCCGGAAATGAGTGCACACACAGCCTCACAGTCCAAGAACAACAGGGCTGGGGGCCAGGTCCACATGCGGTGCTCACGTGAGAAACAGGGACATGGAGCTGACTCTGCTAAGACCCCACCCTGAGGACCCCAGATGTAGCAGCAAATGAGCCACGAACACATGATCGTGACAGGTGGGCAGAGGCCGCTCCCCAGGACTCCCAGAACTGGGAGCCATCTATGTTGGATGGAGGCGCCTGAGCAGGGCTTTTTCAGCCCGAGGAAATCCCAGAAGAACCCTGAATGCGGTCACATCCCAGGGATAAATCTGACAGGAACACACAAGGTAGATGTGAAAAGCGAAATTTTCAACCCCAAAGCAAACAGATCTTTTGGGGACAGACAGTAGGTGACGGAGGTCTTGGGTCAGGAGAGGATGGCCTGTGGTCAGCTGCCCACTGGGACACAGTCCACAGGCGATGCCCTTCCCGGTCACTGTCTCAGCTGATCCAGGCCCTGACTCCGCTGACGCCACTTACCCAGGTGCCCCCGCACACAGCCTGGCCTTCGCCTGGCCCACCGAGCGCCAGGAGGTCCTGGACCAGCCACGAGCGTCCTCTGCTTGGTCCCCTAAGATGCCAGCAAGTTCATGGGGGTTTTCCTTTCCTCTGAGGCTCGTCCACCTGCTCCAATGACATGGCTTCATTTTCAGGGTCCCAGTGAGTCTGCAGGGAGTCAGGCTGGTGGAAACACGCAGCGGCCTGCCCTGGGCGTTCCCTTCAGACACCTGCCTGTTCCGGCTCCAGCCCCTCGGGCAGGAGCCACAGGGAAGAGCACCAAACACCGTGTTTCAGCCTCTCAGTCCTAACCATCGGGAGCTCTATAGATTGAACCCTGTCCTCCCCGATTTTCAAATGTTGGCGTCCTAACCCCCAGCACTTCAGGCTGTGACCTTATTTGGAAATAGGGTCCTGTAAGGAGGTAGTCAAGTTAAAATGTGGTCCTGAGAGTGGGCCTTAATCCAGTACGACTGGTGTCCTTGCAAGAAAAGGAGATTTGGACACGGACAGATATACAGAGAGAGGATGACCTTATAAGCCAAGGACCAGCCTGGAATCGGCCTGTCCCCACCAGCCTCAGGAGGACTGAGCCCTGCGGACACCTGCATCATGGACTTCCAGCCTCCAGGACTGACGGCCGATCCACGCCAGTGCAGCTCTAGGAACTAACACAAGGAACCACAGGGAAGAGGCATTGCCCACCCCCACCCCTGTCCTGACACCCCAGCAAAGGCAAGATCACGTCCAGACTTTACCACTGCCCTCCAGCTTTCATCCCAGAGAAGGCCCAGGGAACAGGCCAAGGGGCCCACTGCGCTGGGCAAGTAAAAACCAGCTCTGTTGCTGTGGCAACCTTGCTGGGACTCCCGCTATTTGCACCGTGGAACTGGGGGCGTGGGGTTGGGGGAAGGAAAATGGGGAGGAAGATGAGGAAGACAGGCATGTGGGGGCAAAAACCGAAAAAAGCAAAAGACGGTAAGGAAGAAGCCAGCTGCAGACTGTCTTGAGCCTGTGTGTGCTTGCAGAGTTCAGGGATGACCACTGTGTGCTCGGCAACGTGCATGCGGAAGGGACGGTGGCCCCGGCCCTCGCCGTCAGGTGAGCAAGCTGAGCCCGACAAGAAGTGTCCTGGGCAAGGTCGCCCAGTGACCTGGGGAATTCTCAACGTAAAGCCAGCTGCTCAGGGGAGGGTCTCTGTCCCTGCCATGAACTATGTCCCCCAAAATCCTTACCTTAAAACCCCGATCCCGTTAGGATGGTATTTGGAGGCAGGCCTCTGAAGGTGATGCGGTCCTGAGAGTGGAGCCCTCTTGAATGGACGGAGCACCCTTATAACGAGGCCGGCGGCGTGCATGTTAGGAAGGCGGCCGAATCACACTGGCACCCTGAGCTCAGACCTCCGGAGCAGAGAGAAGGAAGTTTCTGCGGTTGGTAAGCCAGCCCGTCGGGGGCACTTCATCATGGCAGCTGTGTGAGGACAACCCCCCCGTGAGGCCCCTGGAGGGGGATCAAGGGACCCGAGATGCCGGGGGCGGCTGGGGGAGTCAGACCACAGCCCCACCTCGGGCACCCTGCGAGATTCAATTTCTAATCCCAGGTCTGGCTCGCGGGCACGCCAAGAAACGATTAAACAGGAAAGATGGTGCCAAACTGGACGTCTAAACTTAGCCTGACAAAGAGTCTACAGTGTGTGTACGTAGAACATCCCTACTCTGAAGGGACATGGAGAGGGCACCACAGGCCTGCATGACGACTTTATCTGCAAGTAAGTGAACTCGGGCAGCGGTAAGTGAACTCGGGCGGCGGGTAAGGGAACTTGGGCAGCGGGTAAGGGAACTCGGGCGGCGGGTAAGTGAACTCGGGCAATGGGTAAGTGAACTCGGGCGGCGGGTAAGTGAACTTGCGCAACGGGTAAGTGAACTCGGGCGGCAGGTAAGTGAACTCGGGTGGTGGGTAAGTGAACTTGGGTGGCGGGTAAGTGAACTTGGGTGGCGGGTAATGAACTCAGGCAGCAGGTAAGTGAACTGGGGCAGTGGGTAAGTGCACTCGGGCAGCAGGTAAGTGAACTCGGGCATCGGGTAAGTGGGCTTGGGCGGTCCTCCCTGAGAAAGCACAGAAGTTGTCCGTAGGACACCTGCATCAAGCGCAGCATTGAGGAGTGGCTTCCTCATTCCCCGATGACCCTGCAGTTTGCATTTTCAACATTTAGAGAGAGCACCTGGCCACCCAACAAAGATGAGGTCTTCAGTGGGATCCCTACCTTTTCCCAAAGTCTGATATTGCTACCCCCAAGCTGTTCTCCCTGACCACGTGTTCTCTATAAAAATGTAACAACTGCCTCGGTTCACTCATCTGTGAACGTTTTGCTTTTTATTTTAAATTTTGATGAAAATAACTTCACTTACTAAAATACTTTAAACGAACTGAATAGAAAGGATTAATCCACGTAAAGACAATAAACAAAAGTGAATAAATTCGTTATAATTAATTTGCTCTTTTATCATGCCAAAAAAAGTAACCAGTAAGAGAATTAAAATCCCATTTAAAAAGAAAAGGAGGGGCACCTGGGTGGCTTAGTCAGTTAAGCGGCTGCCTTGGGCTCAGGTCGTGATCCCAGGGTCCTGGAATCGAGCCCCGCATTGGGCTCCCTGCTTGGTGGAGAGCCTGCTTCTCCCTCTCCCTCTGCCTGCCTCTCTGCCTACTTGTGCTATCTCTCTGTCAAATAAATAAATAAAATCTTTAAAAAAAAAAAAAAAAGAAAGAAAAGGACATC
This sequence comes from Leptonychotes weddellii, assembly GCF_054177405.1. Lineage (NCBI taxonomy): Eukaryota > Metazoa > Chordata > Mammalia > Carnivora > Phocidae > Leptonychotes > Leptonychotes weddellii. Next base: position 2,399,128 of record NC_138379.1, on the reverse strand, counting down.
CCAGCCACACATGGAGCTGTCCATGCAGAAAGCATGCCCAGAAGCTGCTGGGGTGGAAAACCCCGTGGCTTCCTCGACTGATTTTCCCCTCCTTCTGCTCAGCTTCACCGTTTGTGGAATACGGGGCGCTCCTAAATGACCCGGCGTGGCCAATCCTGCGCCTGGCTGGCCACCCACTCCCTGGGGGCCTTCGTGCACCCCCCCCAGCTCTGCCTGCCTCAGCCACAGGTGGGGACACCTGGGTGGACAGCACGCATCTTCAGGTTTGCCCTCGAGTCCCTTGGAGACGTCTGGCACAGCCTCCCAACACAGCTGGGCACGAAGCGGTTTTCTTCCAGCACCGAACCAAAGGAGCCCCAGAGTCAGCCTGGCGTTCATCCCTTTGCTCAGTCATTCACAGAACCTGAGCACCTACCCGGGGCCAGGTGCCACCCTGCCCCCGGGGATCCGTGGTCCCTGTTTCAGCGTGGCTCCCCCAGCAGTAGCCGCTTCACCCGGGTGTGGGGGGGTCCTTCACTGCCCCTGGGCTCCCGCAGCCGTCCGCGCATTCAAGATGAATCCTCTGCCCTGTCGGAAGGGCCTGGGGTGGCCCCCGTTTTCTGGATTCGCCTCTCCTGCACACACCCTAAGGGAGCGGTCAGGGCACCCGAAGCCTTGGTCTACACCCTCCTGGAGGAACACTGGCACTGACCCCGGACAGCACGGCAGAAGACAACTCGGGGAACACATCCCATCGGGGAGAGATGGCTTCGGAGGAGAGGAGGCAGGAGGCCCAGGCCACCGTTTGGGAACTGGGTAATTAGCATCCAAGGCCGGGGTTGCGCCAAAGCCCCCGGAGCCAGCCGCGGCCAAACCAAGATGGGGAACTGGACCAGGGAGCGGACGAGACCAGGAATCATTCGGGAGGTAACACCTCGCTACTAAGAGTTTTGAAGTGCTCCTGTCTGCTGATTTCCCAGAACGACAACTTGGTGCATTCGTCAATAGCGCACGCACCCCGGGTTCGCGGCTGCCCTACGGATCTGGGGGTGCAGCGAGAGCGCGGGGTGGGGGCATAAAATCACAAGTGGGATTTCGGCCAGAAGGACTTTTCTTACCAGTCCCTGAAAAGAGCCAGAAACAAACAAGGCCACCAACAAAAACAGGAGAGTCTGGCCATTACTAAAGGTCTGTTTTTGCTTGCGTTTTTCTGTGTCTCCCTGGCGGAGTACCAGCCCAGCCACCAGGCACGACAGCACACGGCTCCTGCTCCAGGGACAGTGTGCCCCCCACGACGGCAGAACGGAGCCCCCGAGTAACTCCCACCACCCGGGGTGGGCACTCCGGGCCATCACGGCGCTGAGAAAGTACGAGGCCCCACACCTTCCACCCCGTCAACCTCCACCTAACATCCTCATTTCCCGCAAAATGACCCTCCGATTCCTTCCTCTGGGACTGCCAGCCCCAACAGGGCAGCCTTGCGCCTCCTCCCCGTGCCAGGGAAACGCTCACAGGCTGAGGACTGTGTTCCGTCCTGCTGGGGAGGCCAAGGCACCTGCACAGCCTGGGGACTCGAGCTCCAGCGGCAGGCCTGTTGACCCTCAGGGGACCCCGTGGCACGTCCCCTCAGAAACCTTTTCAGAGGTTGTCCTAGGGACAGCCCCCTTTGGCTGCACAGTGGGACACAATGCCAGCGGCAGGCCCCACCCGCCCTGAGGACCAGGCACATCGGGAGGACAGCCCGGGGGCATCTCTAGATCGGGGAGGAGGGCCCTTCGGCAACCCCACAGGCGGTCCCTCTCGCGCCCTCGCCCTGGCTCAGCAGGTGCTGGGAGCTGGCCCCAGAGGGGACGTGGGAGCGCGTGGCCCAGAGGGATCTGAACCCAACCACGTGCGCTTGACAAACTGCCCCTGGGCTGGGAGCTGCGGGCCACGGGGAAGGGGCTCCCCACCTGGATTCCCCCAGACCCTGCAGGAGATGTGGTGGCTCTCCGTTGGGCCCAGTAAGCCTTCCAGTGCTGCCCAGACAGGAAGGGACCCGGGGAGGGGGAGGGGCTGAGGGTGGGGACCTGCTTTCTAGGAAGAATCCAGAACAGGTGGAGAATGCTAGGGGGGAGTGCTGCAGGGGGCTCACCTCCACGTGGGGGCAGGGCCGAGAGTGGGGCCGGGGGCCGGGCCAGGATTCCAGCCACGGAGGGACAAGAGGGCGGCCATGAGCGTTCAGCTGCTGAAGGGATGCAGGCAGGCCAGCTGAGGCTGGAGCGGGACACACAGCCACCCAGGCTGCTCATTCGCGGCCCACGGGTCATAAACACCACCCCAGGCCACCGGCCCTTTGGAGGACAGAGCCTGTAGATCTGTAGTGGCTGCCACCAAACTCAGAGCCAGCCAGACACCCACACCTGACTATTCTGTGACAACATTCTGCTGCCCCGACTTCATGGCCTCTCCCAGGGAGGGCACCAAGCGCTGAGCACCAACGCCCGAGGGACACGGCTGGTGGGCTTCGGGGGCAGCGCCCGCCACTCCTGCAATGGCTGGTCCCCCTTCCCGCTCTTCCTGCACCCTCTACAATAAGTCAGCCAAGTCATGTAAACACCCAAGACTCAGTTTCTCCATCTGTGAAGTTGGGGATAAAACTCGAACAATGTTGAGTCCCTCCGGCACCACGGTTTCAAGCCAGGCAGGTAATCCTCACTACATCCACAACCAACCGACTGTTATTTATCCCCGTGATACAAAGAAGACAACTACACAGAGAGGTTAAGGAACTTGTGTAAAGTCACACAGCCCATAAATGGCAAAGGCAAGATGCAAACCAAGAGAATGGGCTCCAGGGTCCGTGCACGTAGCCCATGTGTTGAGGTGTACTGTGCCCACTCCTGGTCGTGTGGGTACAATCAGCACACCAGGAGGACACACCAGGAGGACAAGGAAAACCTCACAGTAATGATCTGTGCCAGGTCGGAGCCATCACATCAGGATGGGGGCCCTGGGGCAGAAAGTCTTGCCTTAGCAGGCCCCTTCCACAATGCTGCCCGACTCTGATCCCGGGCACCAGTGTCCAGGGACTGCAGCAGGTTGGGGGGGGTGGCTCCCAAAGGCACAGGCCCAGTCCAGGTGGGCATCAATTTATCTGTTGAAGCCCCAATCCCCAGAAGCTACAAATGTGACTGTATTTGGAGCTGGGGCCTTTAAAAAGGTGATTAAGGTAAAATGAGGTCACCAGGGGGGTGGGCCTTGATCCCATGTGACCAGAGTCCTTACAAGAAGAGGGGATCAGGGCGCCTGGGTGGCTCAGTTGGTTAAGCGACTGCCTTCGGCTCAGGTCATGATCCTGGAGTCCTGGGATCGAGTCCCACATCGGGCTCCCTGCTCAGCGGGGAGTCTGCTTCTCCCCCTGACCCTCCCCACTCTCATGCTCTCTCTATCTCATTCTCTCTCTCAAATAAATAAAATCTTTAAAAAAATAAATAAATAAATAAATAAAAAAGAAGAGGGGATCAGGACACAGACACACACGGAGGGATGACCCCGTGAGGACCCAGGGAGAGGACCTCACCTTGCCCACGCCTACATCTTGGGCTTTGGCCTCTAGGACCACACAGAGAATAAACGTCTGTGGTTTACGCCCCCCCGTGTGTGGGATGGCTGCCCAGCTGACCAACACATTGCAAAACCCTACAACCCAGACCTGTCCTCCAGAGCAGCAGGAATCCACGGGGACCCATGCCCGCAGGTCAGGCGGGCAGGGGATGCACTAGCCTGCGATTATCCCCCCTGTGGGGCGGCCCACGTCAAGTGGCTCACCCCAGAGACGGTCAGTGAGCTGGGAAGGGCAGAGTTGTGTGCGGACATCTCGGCCCACCCCGGCCGGCTTCTGCCATCTCGCTGCCCAGCCAGGCTGCAGGGCCCAGGGCTCCTTGTGGCACTTGGGCGTCCAACCTGCTCTGCATCCGGGGCTCGACATGTGCTTGTGAGCAGAGGCCTTCCTTGGGGCGGGAGGTGGGTCTGAGGTCCGAGGCTCTGAGCAGGGGTGAGGGGAGAGCTGGGCGGGACAGAGGTCAGCACGAGGACATCGCAGGCCCCGGGGAGCCATGCCGCCCCTTGCTGAGATGTCGTCCTCAGCCGGTCCAAGGGCGCCCTCCTCACACTAAGTCCATGTCTGTCTCTCATGGAGGCTGTGAGTCCTGGCAGCCTCACCCCTGTGCCCCCCAGCCTCACCCTGCAGAGCCCCCAACACGTTTGCTGAGCAAGCCAGGCAGGAAAAGACAGGACAAGAGGAATCAAAGAGTAAATTCGACAGTGTGCCCGACTGGAAGAGAAGAAACCCCAAAGATGGCAAAGCCGGGATACTCCAGCCACTCCCGGGGTCCTGTGGGGTTTAGTAGGACCTGGGGAGTGTGGGGGCAGGAGAGGACTGGGGGTGCACAGAGAGGTAAGTCCTTGCCTGAACTTGACCAGGTGATGCTCTGAAGGCATTTGCGATTCTATGTAAGATTCCCATTAATATTTAAAGCAAAGCTGCATCCCATGCTACATGGCAACACCACCTTGAAAGGAGCCTTTGCAACACTTCAGAGGTAGACCCGGGGTTATTTTTAGATCAAGAACCCTTTTGTTCATTCCACAAATGCAGACCCCCAGCACCATCTCGGAAAGCCACGGGGCCGGAGCTGTTCTGGTATTTTCAAGTTGCCTGGCTTTGTCCCGGGAACACAGGGCATGGGCAACGTGTGTCATGAGGCAGCTGGTGGGCCCGGGCAGGGTCCCGTAACCAGTCCCAGGAGGGATCCTGCAGGGGATGCATGCATGATCACACTAAGTAGGATAAATAAAGACCATAAATAGATTCAAATCGGTTCAGATCACGTCTGACTGCCAATGAATTATGGAAAAGCTTTTGCTTTTGAAATCCTTTTTCGAATAAAGGGTGTGGATCCTGCACCTGTCTGCTGGCCGTCAGGTTGGCTGATGTGCTCCGCGAATGTGGGCAGGGGAGGGGGGCAAGGGGGCAGTGACAGTTGGCAGCAGGGACAGGCACACAGCAGAAGGGAAGAACAAACATGTGTGTGATGAGGAAAGACACGGGAGAGGCTGTAAGGTGGGGCCCCATGTGGAGGAGGGGAGGGGACCAGGGTCCTTCCTGGAAGGGCACGCAGGCTACCGCATGCCACATGGCCACATGGAGAGAGGAGAGACACCTACCCATGCAGGTGCCCTCCACTGACCACAACCACGGTGCATGGGGCCACGAGCCACGTGGAATGGTGACCTGTCCCTGGGCCACGTTCAAACCAACTCTTTGGTGAGTCTCCTCCAAGCCCCAACACCTGTGGATGACCCCTTCCATTCCCAGTTTGGCCAATTAAAGGTTGATGGGTAGCAACTCTCACCTCATGCTATCTTAATAGACACGGGGCTCCTTTGCCCGGTGCTGAAATCTGGGGCCACGCTTGAGGCTGGCAAAAAGCTTGGGATCTCCCGGTTTATCAAACAGAAGGGAGCCCATGACACCCTGAAGAACCCCGTTCCTCAGGGCAGGGTGGGCACAATTCCACTGCTTATCCCCTCTACATATGCCTTAATCCCATACACCCCCGATCAGCCCAAACCATTAGAAAGGTTGAAGGCAGTCACAGGCGCCTGCAGAAAGGAGAGAAATGGGGACCGCCCTCTAGTCCACACGGTCCTCCTGTCTTCCTGAATGGGGAGCCCCCCCGCCAAGTCAGGTGAAACCTGCAGTTTGGACCAATCCACTTCACAGGATAATGCCCGTGGCTCCCCAAACAAAGATCCATTGCCATGACAACGGCGGCATCCCACCAGCCAGCCACTATTCTGAGACACCAAGCCACGAGCTTTACTTTTAAATGAATCTGATAAAATTTGCCTTGAACACGTTACCGTGCTCTGACAAAAGTGGTGAGCACCAGAAGGAGGAACACGTTCCAACGGCTGACACGAGGCTCCCAGGGACGGTATCTGCTCAGAGACAGGAGGACGCAATGGCTGGAGACACTTCTCATGGGAGCAAACCACGGAAGCGGAAATGCAGGGTTCGGGCCAGAGGCGGACAGGGTCCCTAACCCTCCAGCTAGCGGCTCAGGGCAGGTGGAAGACGCTGTCAGCGTCCGGGGCCAGGGCACGAGACACGCCGCCAGAACCGCCTGGGGCATCTATCCTCTCCAGCGTCACCGCTGAGAACCCAACGGAGGGCAGTGCCTCCAGCATCCACCGAAACGAGCCTCCTCACTTTCTGTAAAGGAGAGAACCCAATGCAGAGACACTCTCGATCTTCCCCAGCCCCGGCCGGTTCATGAGCAACTTTGCTGTTGTTCGTCAGTATCTCACGGGATTAGGATGCTACATGGCGACACCAGAAGACAGAATTGGGTTTCTTCCCAGCACCAGCAGCCTGAGCCAGCGTGCCCTCAGCAACACAGGCCGGCCAGCAACCAGAGAGACGCATGGTCTGGGGAGGGGGTGGGGGGCGAGGCTTCAACACAAAGCCTGCTTTTGGCAGAACGAGGCGTATATACACCTGTATGTCTTGCTCACCGTCTACGGGATGCCCACCCTGCACCAGGCTCTGCTGGGCGGTTCACCCATCACCCTGTTTCCAGCCACAGCCGTGCCCAGGTCTGAGCGACAGCGGTAACGTTCTGAGACAATCCAGCGAACCATCCCGTCCTGGTAGCCACCCCCCACATCCTGACTGCTTCTTAGCTTGGCACATCTAGACACTGACAAAGGCCCTCACCACCCAGGCCTTGGAGAATTCCGGAAGGACTCAGAACCCCCCGCGCCAGCTCTTGGTGCAAGAAGGAAAGTTGTCTGTCAGCAAGCCGTCCAGCCAGGTGCACAGCTCAGAACCTGGTGAGATCCTAACCAGCCTGGCCCCCATGAGAAATGACCAAATACTGTAGGTCTGCCCCCGGCCACAGGATCTTGTCTCTTCCTCAGCGATATTTTAATTTCTGTAATGTGCACCAAAAAGAATACTGATAATTCCTAACAAAAGGAGCAAAACGTGCTGTTCTTAAAGTGCTTCCCCTCATGGAGCACATCCCCACCAAATCTGTCTTCCATCAGCTGGACGGCTGTGAGAGAAAGCAGAGGACGTGAGGGACGAGAGGCAGAGGCAGGACCCCTGTGCCCGAACCCCGACCTCACACCAGCGAGCGGGGTGTGACCTTGGGTAAGCCGCCGAGATTCCTGAGCCAAATTCCTATAGCAACCGTCGACCAGCCTTTGTCACCTGCCCTTCTGTTCCCTCCCACTGGCCGCAGGAAGACCACGTGGCCCCGCTGTGAAGGGGAGGGTCCGGGCTCCTTGTCCCAGCTCTGGTGGGATGCTGCCCCTCCGGGTCACGAGGTTTGCCCTGCTTTGCCTTCCCAGCTCTGCCTCAGGAGACCCTGATGGACCTCCCCATCCTGGAGATGCCCCCTTCCTGGTGGCCTCGCGGGTCAGCCGATGGCCTCGGGGACAGGAGTGTCTATCGGTGTCTATGTTTCATGCCTGGACCCAGTTGGGGAGGACCTGAGCCTCATCACCCCGTGAGCCCAGACGAGATGTTTTGTCTTCTTCTGCCTCATTTCTGTCACCTGCTGCTGCCTCATTAGCTCCTCGATGTGTCCCTTCTGGCTTGGCTAAAATCAGCAGCACTTGGGTGCACACGTGTATGAATTCTTTCTCTGAAAAACCCTCTGGAAAGTCTTTCCACTTATGCTTGTTGGAAACCAGAATAGAAACCTTTCCTGCATTCAACTGAGCTCCACCCGCGAAGTCTTCCAAGTGCTCAGCTCAGTTATGAGGCTCAGACACTCAAGCCCCACGGAGACCTTCAGGAGGGAATGCTTACTTCTCTCGGGGCTCAGCCCTCATCAAACCAAAACCCTAAATGCAGCCATGGCTCACGTCTGTAGGGGCTGCTGAGACCAGGAGAGACGCTAGGCTGGCCCAAGATCACACGGAAGATGGGGATGCGGGTCCTTCTGGCACTTGGTCAAATGCTTTTTTTTGAGGTTCTACTACCCAGCTGCCTTTGCATGTTAATGAAAATTAAGATTGCTACGATTATTTCCAGATGCTGCTTGCTACCGTGGCTCTACACAAGGAAGACCAGAAATTCCTGGGGTGAGTGCCCTTCCCTAAGGGCCAGGCTCCCTGAGAGCTAATGGGGTCCTCGGCAGGACGGCAGGGGAGGGACCGGCCTAATCCAGGCCTCGTGTGGGGTCCTGCAGGGGCTCCAGGCCTGGTGAGTCGGAGACGCCACCGCGGAAGGTCATAGCTGAGGGGTCACAGCAGGGCCCAAATGCATCCCAGCACTGTCGCTGGGAAGGTAAAGGATGCTTCTGGCCTCTGGGGGTAGCCAGATGTTTGTGACGCTGCTGCCCACCGCAGAGCATTCCATCTGCTCCATCCTTCATTAGTAAGTACTCACCGTGCAGCCCTCCAGCAAAACCTAAGGTCCCAGAGCTGGGAGCGCCAGGTGCCGGGGACAGGGAGGACCCAGAGCCTGGTGTCTGGAGCTCCCCATCCAGCCCAGGGGATAAACGGTGCACCCCAATTTCTGTAAAATGAGCCACTACTCTGATTGAGAAAAGGAACATCCAGCAAATGGGTCCTAGGGCCAGGGGATGACTCAGGCACCTTGGGGCGGGGGGTTAAGGAAAACCAGCAGAAGAATTGCAAGGGTCTTTAAGGAAAGGTGGGGAGATGGGGCAAAGGTGCTCGGGGCAGGGGGGCAGCTTGAACACAGGACCAGTAAGCAGGTGGGACAGCAGCGGTCTGACCTGCACGGAAGGGCTGGGAAAAGAGAAGGCTGGACAGGTAAGTGGGGGTCCCTTGGGAACCAGAGGACTTCTCAGGGCTCCCCACCTGTTACCCGGAAGTGGACACGGTCTCAGAGGGGCCTGGGGGCATGTGCCTGGGCAAGCAGGGGGCCGTTCTGCTCTGGGTTAGGTTGTCCCCACGAGGTAGGAAGAGCAGCCTCGTAAGAGCCCCTGCCCCTCCAATCCACCGACTTCCCACCCAGCCAGTGTGGGGACTTGATGACAGGCATCTGGCTGAGCAGCACGTTTCCTGGCGCAGAATCCACAGGGGCGGCCTGGGTTTCCGGCCGGTCTGAGAGGCAATGCTGGACTCCACACTGGGTCTGGGTTTCCCTGGGGTCACCAACTGTCACCTCCAGAAGACAATTACTTCCGAAAATACCTTCGGATTCTATAGCTTTCACCAAGAAGGCTGGGGGTGGGGGCACGTCTTACGACAGTGGCTAATGTCCAAGGAGCCGACTGTCCTCTCTTCAGGAGACTCCCCTAGGCGCTCTCTGCAGAGCGGGGAGGTGAAGGGGGAGCGGAGTTCCGGAACTCCAGAGCTCCTTCGGCTACACGGGGTCCTTTGTCAAAGTGCACTGGATTCCTCATTGAGAAGCAGAAGTTTGAAAACCTCAAACCGGAACCCCCACCCCCAGAGGGACATACCGAGGACGGGAGCTCAGGGACAGGCCAGGGGCATGCAGGAGGATGGGGAGGGGGGGAAGGCGAGCTCCAGTGTGCAGGGGAGCAGGGGAGCTTCTGTGGGCAGAGGTGGGCAGCCCAGGCGACGGGCAGGCCCGTGGAGGGGAGCGGGGGAGCCCTCCTGTTCCACATCCTACCAGCGACAGACGACTGCCCCTCTCGGAGCCCAGGGACACTGGTTCTCCTGGACAAAATGGCTCAGAGAGAAAGACCACCGTGGCAGCAGCCCAGGGCTGCCCTCCTTGGAAAGTCCTGGCAGCAATGCCACAGACTCCCACGGGAGCCGGCCACGGAGCACCGACAGGACGCAGAACGGGGCTGGGGCGACGGGGCTCGTCGGGGCGGAGGTGGGTTTGGGCTAGGTGGGCAGAACCCAGAACCTGCTCGTAGAGTCAGCCAAGGGCACTGGGGCGGAGGGGAGGACAGGCATCCCCAGGGCCCTGCCCAAGGCAGCAGTGGCGGCTCGCCCGTGGGAGGGCCTCCTCTGGGCTAGGCGCCCGACGGCCCAGTGTCGGGGAGCACGGGGGGGAGCTGCCTGCTCGACCCCCACGAGGCAGACCTGCAAATGTCTGGAGAACCCCACTCCAGCAGGGACGAGAGGAGGCGTGCTGGGGGGCAGGCTTGTCTGAGGCCGCGGGAGGACCCGGGCACTGGACGGGGCTAGGAGATGCCCAAGGGTTAAGGACAGCATCATACACAGAAAGGGTCGCTCTGCAGCCAGGGGCCTTGGTCCAAACCCCAGCTCCTTGTTAGCTGCCCTCCGCCCCCACGTGGGACCCGTTCCAGGGCTCCGGAAACCTCGTTCTCCTCATCTGTGGGCTGGGGGCAGCGCCACCTTCCCGCAGGGCTGTCTCTGTGATCCCTTAACAGGCATGGAGTGCAATCCGGGCATCAGTGGGCCCAGAAACTGCATTAGCTGTTTTTGTCACCTGTTACCTCCTCCTCCAGGAAGCCATCCAGACTCTACAGTCCACTGGGATTTAGTGTCCCCTCATGTGGACTTCAGCCCAATCCCCTCCCTCCCACAGGCACAGACCTTCTCCATCAGCAGGGCACCTAGGACACAGAGTCCTGTCCCCACCGGCCCCAGCAGTCTTGCCTGGGGCCTCCCTCAGGAGCATGGTCTCACGGGAGGAGAACGGCACAGTGTGGCAAAAAGCCGAACCCAGGACCCAGAGGCCAAGAGAGCGGGGAAAGGAGGGAGGAGGCCCAGCAGGGCTGCGGGAAGCAGGACGGAGCAGCAAAGCTAGGGGCCCCGGGGCACAGCTCACCTCCCCCTGGGGTCCACACCCGAGGCACGGCTGCAGGTGGAAGAAACCAGAACCAGCCTGGACCCGGGCTGAGGCATGTGCCTGGGCAACGTGGGCAAGGTCGGAGGGAGGACCGGGGGCCCCGGTGGGAGGAGCAGGGCACATACAGGCCAGTGGGGACGGGCACCCCAGCCCACATCAGAAGGGGCACACCTCCCATGCAGCACGCCTCTGGAAGGGGGTCCACGCCTGTCTTCATGCACCCCCGGACCACGGTGGTCCTCACCACGGGCAGAGGGCCCCAGTGGGAATCAGAGGGGCACAGGGTCAGAGGCAAGCAATCGGAAACAACCCTCGGGCCCGAGCCCTCATTTAGCGCCCAGTGAAAACGGGGGTGCGTGGGAGGAGCCCAGCAGCAGATGCTCAGGGTCGGGAGAGGAGCCTCCCGCCTTTGGCCAGGCACAGGCCCAGTTCCCGCAGGGTGGGTGTCCTCACGGGGGCCGGTGGGGGCTCATTTGGTCCGCCAGACATTCCTGCACACACAAGGCCTGCTCATCGGGGCGCCTTAGATCCTCGGAGGGACCCACACGCACGAATTCTTGGGTGTGGTTTTCAGACTTGCTGGGCTTTGTGGGAGCGCAGCTGCGTCACAAACGAGAGAAAGCACGCTTGGCGTTTCTCCAGAACTTCACCCAGAGGCATCCCCAGCTCAGAAAACCCGGCCACCGACGGAGGAGCACCCTTCATGCCCCCGCTACCCACAGGGCTCCAGGATGTGATGGGACCGAGCGGGGCATAGCGGGTCCCCCAGGCAGGACGCCCGCTCGCGGGAGCCCAGGCCACGGTGCCATCCCTTCCACTCTGCCTCGCACTCCTTTGCAGGACAGCGGGGGCGTTAGGCCCATTTCTACAAATGGCATGACCGTGTTAGAGCGCATTACAAACGCCACGTGAGGCTACATGCTACTTGTTATTGAAGGGGCTGGGGGCCTGACGTGGTCGGGCTTTTTCAGCGCCTCTGTGGTTCAGGGTCTGGTCCCACCCTGCTGCTGGGGATGGACTGGGGTAGGGCTCTTCCCTAGGGGCCCAAACTGCCCCAGGATGGGAGGTAAAGAACCAGAAGAGGCTCAGGTTTGGGAAGAGTCAACCCAGAGGACAGGAAGGAGCAGACACATGGGCAGGTGGGAGGGTTTGCTGCGCACCTCATGGGACAGTTTCCAGCAGCCACACCTGTCCACGGCACCATTCCGAGGCCCGCCGCAGGCCTGAGACGGCCAAGAGGCTGCTGGGGGGCAGGTGCAGGTGAGCCCCAGGGCGGAACACAGGCAGTGAAGACAGCACGCGTGGAAACGTGCAGGCCACGGGAGGTCAAGGCTTCCCACCACTGCGGCACCTCTCCAAGACAAAGACAAGTGTCCCTGGGTGTAGGGAGAACACAGCGTTTGGGACAGACCAGAGACCTCAGTAGATTCCTATGTCCACCTCGCTGGACAGCGGTGCCAGAAGTCGGCCACGGAAAAACCCCATCCCAACAGAAACCACGTGCAACTCGTGGCTGTCCCAAACAGGGTGTCCCTTTGCGCGTGTCCCGGCCCGTGCGCTCTGTGTCGGGATCTGGGGATAACACTTCTAACCAGACAGGCACACGGAAGCGGGGTGGGGGAGGGGAGAGTACCGCAGCAGCAAGCACTCGGCCGGCAGGCAGGGAAAGAGGGAAGGAGATCTGCCCGGAGCAGGACGGACGCAGCCCACAGCTCCGGTGCAGGGAGGGAGTCTGGACTGCACACGCTGCGTGGCTCCCTCGGCCCCACGGAGGCCGGAGACACAGGAACAGAGTCAATGTGGTGGGTGACGGCAATGGGTTGCTCACATCCGCTTAGGCTGCATCATGTCTCCCTCCCTCCGCAACTTGCTCTGGGGATCCGGACAGCAGCTGTGGGATCGCCACCCAGTTCTAGCTGACACACCAGCCTGGCTTTCCCTGAGAAGGCTCCTTCCGGCAGCCTGTAAAAGGGAGACTCGGCACGGCCAACCCCAACCGATCTGATCTGAAGAAAGAGCTTCAAATTTGGGGTTTTCCCCAGGACCTGCTGGCCCTACTGCCAAACACACAGGGTCCCCTATGTCTCATTCACGGTAAGTGGCATATCTTACAGTCACAATGCTTCTTTCAAATCAGATCTGGTTTATTTCACAGCAGGTGTGATCTGCCAAACAGGTTGTTATTTTTTTTTTTTTAATAAAAGATCAGCATGGGTTTTACATCCTGTCTCATGACACTGCCCCCCCACAAATATTACATTCAGAAATCTGTTTGAAAACACCACCCCCCTGCCCATCATCTTTACATATCGGAAGCGCAATTACACAAGCACGCGGTCTCGAAACCTAGCAACAGTAACCAAGTCGTCCTGAGTCGGCTAACCAGACACCCAGACTCACACACCAGCTCAATGTGCTTCCTCTTGAAAAACAAAACCCCTCGTTTCTCTCTCCATAGCTGCGGAAGGACAAGATGTATGAAAACAAACCTTGTTCAGCTGAAGAAGAACAACCCATGCCATTCAGCGCATCTGACAGAGCATCTCCCCGCAAAGCCGGGCAAAACACAAAAATCACAAACACTGGGAAAAATAGGTTATCCCAGTGCAAAGCTTCTCAGCTTGCAACATGCTTAATGTTTGCACGACCGTTTCGGACACAAGCTCCCCAGCTCCCCGGCAGCCTTGCTACGGGGACCGCCGTCCTACAGAAGCCATCGCAAACGCCCCATTGGCAAAGCCTGGAAGACCCGGTGGGCTCGTGTGCTCAGCCACGGCTCAACCCTGCAGGGCAGCAAGCAGGGATTAACTTTGGTGCTTGCGGTGGCTTTTAAACCATCACTTTCTCCAAGTCGGCAAATAAAATAACCAAATGGAGGTCGCGTTTAATTTTTTAGAAGAGGAAGGGAGTTCAGAAAGAAAAAAAAAAAAAAAGAGCCACAGCATCAGTCGATAGCATGCACGCTAGCCGGGTTGTGAGCAAAACATTTCACGACAAGATGCAATCCCCCCTTTAAAGGGATAGACCTGCATCGACACGGCATTCCGGACCCATTTCCGGATGCTACAGACCTCAGAGTGCCCGCTGATCACCTCACTGCTTTTCAACCTGTTTCCTGTCTTCCCCAAAAGCCGCATCGGAGCGTCCTAAGTGCCCTGGTTTCTTGGTGGTGTCCGGAAAACAAAGGATCTGTCGCGCTGAGTCGGGGGGAAGGGGGGGTGGCTATTTGATGGTTTAAAGGGGCTTTTTGAGGAAGGCATCGCCGATTAGGCAAGTCAGGAAAATGTTTTGTGCTGCAGTTTGCTCGCTCTGAAACATCAAAGTCGACCCCACGTCCCCACCCTCAGCTTGGAATTTGGGGATCCTTCCACCATATTTACATTCAGAAATGCAGCCCAACGCGATGCAGACAAAGGGGAGGCTTACCCTCATCCCCTCCGTCCGGGGTCCTGACCCGTGAGGCTGGTGCTCCAAAACAGTGTCCCAGCCCCACTGAGTGTGTGATCGACAAACTCTGTGGGTGAGCATCGTGGGCTGGTCCTGACCCAGAGGCAAGGGCCACCAGCCTCAGGTCTAGGACACATATCCCTGTCTTCCAATGTTTCTCTGACGCCTCGGGGTAGCTTACAAGTCAATATTTAATGCAGATCATAAAGTAGAAACACAGCCCCGTCCCGTCCTCTCCAGCAACCCCGCCACAATTCTGGAGGTGGACAGGAATAGACGAAGGGCACGTGGGGACACGCTGAAGCCCTCGGCATGGGACGCCTGCCACCCCAGAGTCCAGGAGCAGACAGAGGAGTGGCCTTGATATGGACAGACTGTGACGGCACCCTCGCAGGTCCCGAGGATGGGGGTCGGGGAGCTGAGCCACCGAAGCTGGCACTGGAGAGCCACGTGGCCACAGAGCCTGACCAACGGCACATTAGAGACCCTCAGTCTAGCGTGGCTCCAGAACCACTTGGTGGGAGGGCCGAGAGGCCCATGCAACCCGCTGCCCACGTCTCCCCTCCCCGTGCCCCGTGAGCTCTGCCCCTGGACTCTGACCACGTGTGGGAGGGAGCACACATCACAACACTCTGGCAAGCACATCAGACCCAGGAGCTCATGTGCCCATAACACGCGCTCTGCTCCCCAACACCCGTGACCAGGAGCCAGGAAAGCGGGTTTTTATTTCAAGAAGAGACAGGAAGGAGAGGAGCTTGGAATGGGGACACAAGCAGTGAGGGGCTACTCACTCAACAGGCATTTACTGAGGCCCTACTACGTGCCGGCACTGCGGGGAAGGCCGACGCCGCCTGGCTCTGCAGAGGGGACAGCCTCCAAGAGACAGTCATGCGGCCATGTGACTGCCCTCGATGGTGGCTGACGTGCCCCAAAGACACGCCTGCGCCCTAATCCCTGGATCAATCTGAGAATCTCAAGACGAGAACATCCTGGACTTAGTGTAGGCCCTTGAGGGTAGGGTAGCCTTGTGCCCTCTCAGAGAAAGGAGAGGGGGTTTGAGACACAGATGCGGAGCAGGCCACGTGCAGCCACGCCAGGGACAGGAGACACACTGACAAGCCCGGGCTACCACCAGAACTGGCGGGAGGCAAGGACGGACCAGCCCTGCCAACAGCTCGACTCTGCACGTCTGGCCTCCAGAGTGGCAGTGGAATACATCTCACTTGTTATGTGCCGCCCAGCTTGGAGCATCTCCTGACGGCGGCCCCAGGACACTAGCACGTGGCCTGTCCTCACATCCTGAACCAGCCCGCCGGGGATGAGGGGCCTTGGGAAGCAGAGGTGGGGCGGTGCTCAGATGCCCAGCCTCAGCAAGCTGGAGGGACGTGAGATGGTGCCTGCAGAGGCCACCCCAGGCCCCCGAGTCAGGCTCCCTGCGGGGCGGCTCTGGGCATCTGCGCTCTACAAAGCTGGGCATGTGCTGCTGGGCGCCGGGGAACCCGGAGGTTTTGGCTGACGACCCAAGCCAAGAACAGGAATGGGGTGGTCCCAAGCTCTGTCTTGGGATCGACTGCCAGGAGCCCAGAAGATGCACTGGGGGACACGGGGGGGATGAAGAAACGGCCAGGGTGGCACGCGACCAGGACATGGGGAAACAAGCAGATACAACAATCCAAGAGGGAAAGTGCAGGAAAAAGTCTACTCTTCTGAAGTCATGTGCCTGGTAGCCTGTCCTGCTCTGGAAGGGGCCACAGGGTCTACAGGGGACTTTTGCTCCAGAACCCGGGGCAGGGCAGCAAGGAGGGCATTAGCCCCGGTGGTCCACACCTCCTAGTGGACCAGTCCTCCGACGGACCAAGGTCTCTCAATTCCCAAATTGGCATAGGGCCTGCAGAGGAGAAGGTGCTCAATGAAGAGTCACCATGGAAAGAAGTGACCGAGGGGTGACAGGGCTGGCTTCTCGGGTACTGGCTGGTTCAGGTACCCCAGGGCCGTTCTCAGGAGGTTCCAGCACGGCACGGTTCCAGCGTGTGAAACCGCAGAGGGAAAAGGATGTCCCCTCCCGCAGCAAGAAGCAGACGGCTTTCCTCAGGACGCAGGACTTCCCCAGACAGGAAGGCACTGGGACACCTCTCAGGTCTCAGAGCCAGGCCTCCCCCAGGGGCGACCTCGTGGAGGGGACCCTGCACCCCACATGTCCTCGTCCCTCCTGCTCTGGGTCCCTTGCCCCTGAGAGCCGCTAGCAGGTGGCATCCTTGGTCTGCAAGCTCTCCCCATGATCTTGGGGCTCAGGAGTGCTGCTGGTGGGCAGAGTGAGTTGTCAGAGTGGAATGTGGACGTCAAGGAGGAGTCAGGACGTGGGGAGGAAACCATCAGTTCCCCAGGTGGATGCTTGTTCTGGACCGCGGGTGAGGACAGGGGCCCGCAGGAGCTCCATCTAAAACGGGATGCCTCCTGAATGGCGGGGGGAGCAGCTTGCACACCCTGAGCTGCAAGCCTTCCCAGGCATGGCCCTTCTGCACAGCGCAGGATGCTGCCCCTCCTAGACCCCACCACACACGGCATCCACCCTCCTGCACGGGATCCACCCTCCTGCACAGGATCCATCCTTCTGCATGGGATCCGCCCTCCTGCAAGGGATCCTCCCTCTTGCACAGGATCCACCCTTCTGCACACCACGGGGTACTGTCCTTCCCAGATTCCCCACAACACACGGCATCTGCTCCCCTCCAGGAGCGAGGGTGGCCCCAGAGGGTCAGCGAACACAGGGCTGAATGGGGGTTTTACAAGTGATGGACGGCTTCTGGGAATCAGTGCACTGAGGGACATCTATGCACACAAAGGACCCACAGGCTTCGTGTGCTCTGGTGCTAGTTTGCTCGATCGGTCAGACCCTTCGTCAGGAAACTCAGAGGAAAGGAGAGGCCTCTTTTTTCCCTCCCTGGAGGTGCTGAAGGGACCCTGCAGGAAGCACAGATTTCCTTACCATCCGTCCCTGCAGGATACACAGCGGAAAAGCCCGCAAGACAGGTACTGAGAGGCGCTGACGCCTGCCTAAGTTGACTGTAAAAGCTGGCCCTGCATCTTCAGGGGGCCCCCGGTGGTCTTGCGAAGGCACAGACCTCAGTCCCAGCACCATGAGATACGGAAGCTGCACGAGCCTGCGGCCAGTGTCCCTGCGACTCAGGAGGGGCTGCCCTTCGGAGTTTAAACAAGTCACGGGTCCGAATGGTGAGTAGTGACTAAAACATATTCACCAGACCAACGGGTACTCTGTTCATAATCGGGAAAAAAAAAACCCTCAGTTGGTCCAGAGCTGTCTGCATCCCATACAGGAAAGCTCATTCTATCTCCAGCTGGAGGAGACAGTCAGGAATCTCCCTACTCTTTGTTTTAAAATCAACTTGGCATCTCAAGGGACTTGGCAGCTCGTGAGGACAGTGAAGTGACTGGTCCTCATACTGGCGGCGGGACAGGCAGAGTCCCCGGGGTCTCTCGGGCCACCTCCCATCATCCTTTCTGCCATGCGGCCCCATCAAGGCCCATGCTCAGAACAGCGAGGAGGGCAGCCCCGGGCTTGCTACCACCACAGACCGCTCAGCTCAGGAGGCCGGCAGGGCCACCAGAAAGCCCTGCCCACGCTCCCTGCCCCTCCCGGGCCGAGTGCCCAGCAGCCGATACTCTCAGACCTCAAGCCAAGCCCGTCCCCCCGCGCTGCTCTCTCGTGTTGGGGACATGGTGGGAAGGGAGCTGCGGGCACCGCGCAGGCCCAGCCCCTTCCCTACATGGCGTGGCAGACGTGACGTCAGCAATCTTTACGGTGCGCTCACGGAGGTGCTGGTGCGGCCCAGGTGGAGGCCCGGGTCTCAGAGCAATGCAGTGGTTTGCCCTGGCTCTCGGGAGGGACTCGTGCCGGCATCGGGCGGGCCTTCGGGAGGCCCAGATGCTCCACTCGGGGCGCTGGATGACGCAAGCAAAGCAGCATCTGGCTCCCCACCCTCGTGCGAGTCTCAGACTCAGGGCGGGAACCGGCCACACACTGAACACGATAAAGACTCGACAGCCTGACACGTGGCTGCCCTCGCCCCCAGCAGCAAACACGGGGTGAGGGCCACAGGCAGTAGGAGACACAGATGCCATCCGGGTGCCACCCCATCCACGGACTGGCGCCGTGTCCGAAAGCTCACCACTGCTGGTCCACTGGGACTGCTCGCCGCTGCAGGTCCTCTGCAAGCCCGGGGCCGGCGGAAGCAGGCCAGCGGGCTCTTCCAAGATGCAGGACTGAGCCCAGCCACCGGCAGGGCGACAGGGCAGAGGAGGAGCCCCAGACACAGTCCTCCTGGTTGGCACAAGGGGTACTAGAAAGGGGAACGGTCATGAGCACCACGGGGCAGAGGAACGGGCTCAGAGACGGGGGTCGGAGGGGGCCACTGAGCCTCTGCTGCGCCTCGTTTAGCTACTATCTCTTAGCTTACATGGGAGTGTGCACAGGGCAGAATCTTCCAACAAACCCACAAATAATAAGCTAGCCACAAATTCGTCTGACTCACCAGGGGCACAGCAGTGACCTACGTGGGCCGCATGCCGGGAGGGACGGGTACGTGAGAACGAAGATGGAAAAGTGGCCAGGACCACACGTTGGGTTAGGTTTTGCTAAACGCGGACTCCGAGCCAGCCTCGTGAGGATTAGAGAAGGCGGGGAGCGTCTCCCTACAAGGCGGAGCCCTTCCTCCCCGAGCCTACTCACCGACATCGGTCTCCTTGTGGTTCTTGATGTATTCCGCCAGCTCGAAGTTGCCCGCGATGATCGCCACCTGCAAGAGCGGACATCGCGTTAACCAGTCAGGGGCAGAGCCTGGCCGTTGGCACGCGTCCCCACCACCGACGGCCTCGCCCCACAAACGCACCTTCACAGTCCCCCGGTCTTAAAGCAAAAGATGTCCCTTTCTCTCCAGTTTCATTCAGATATAACTGACACACAGCACTGTGTGAGTTTAAGGGGCGTGACGTAAGGACTCGACGTACGTAGATGGCGGGAAGGTCACCATGAGGTCAGTCAACATCTGTCACCGCGCAGAGTGACAAAAACCTTCTTTCCCCGTGATGAGAGCTTTTGAGATCTACTCGCTTGGCAACTTTCCAGCGCACCGTATGGCACCATCCGCTCCAGGTACCGGGCTGAACACCACACCTCCGTGAATGGTTCACCTTCCAACTGGACGATGGTGCCTCTTGACCACCTGCCCCCCGCCCCTGGGAACCACAAGCCTGACCTCTTTTCCTGTGGGTGGTGCTTTTAGATTCCACGCCTCAGTGATTAGACGGTTTGTCTCCCTGTGTGACTTACTCCGCTTAGCTCGATGCCCTCCAGGCCCATCCCTGTTGCCACAAAGGGCGGGATCAGTCACGACTGATAAAACGGCAGCCCCGGCATCCATTGGGCCCCAGACCTCAGAGTCAAACGCCACGCTCGCCCCCCTCAAAGCCCCTGGCCGTGTCACCAGATGAGGCTCTCGTTCCACGAGAACCCACAGAAGAGCGTGCCTCCGCCCAGAAGCCCCCGCGAGGACCACGGCACAGCCCCCCAGCCCCGTGTCCCGTGCTCCCACCAGGGCACTCCCGGGAGCCCCGTCCTTCGGATTAGATGCGAGCCGCTCTCCAGAAGCAGGGGGAAGGGACTCCTCCAAAAAGTACCCGAAGCTCTTCATCAGATTTCAGTGTGGCAGGAGAAATTCCAGCCTGCGTGTGTGCAGAACACCAGAACCAACACCTACAGGAAATGGTCCCAACTCCGGCCCTACAGATCTACGGGCTCAAGCAGAAAGGCCAGGCAGGAGGCCCCCGGCAAGACCTGAGCCAGGACCCACGCGGGCAGGGCTCCCGGCACCCCAGACAGGAGGCCATGGTCTACACCCCCGGGGGAGCCAGGCACTCGGGTGCCAGCCTGCAGACACACACATCTACCGTCCGACAGCTTTCGTGATAATGCGGGCGGGGGAGGCCTTATTAGCGAAACCCGATTTCTGGGAGAAGAAATCCTGCCTCAAGCCTGCAGCATCGACTCCCGAGTCTCTGGCCAGCCCTCCAGATTTCAGACTTGCCAGCCCCCACAGTCTCGGGAGCCAGCTCCTCCCAAGAAGCTGCTTAAACAGATGCGGCTCCAGCCATCAGGCCTGCTGCCCGGGAGCGTCATGCCCAATGCCGCAGACACCATGGGCCCCAGAGCCCTGCCCTCGGGGGTGATGCTGGTTTCCTCTCCTGGGCACTGCCTCCTACAGCTCCCTGCCCTCCAAGGAAGCCGCCGTGGCCGCCCCTGTCTACACCAGCCAGGGGGCGCGGGCAGAAGGCGGAAGGCAAAGACCATTCCAGAGGCAGACCCCGTCTGCAGAGACAGAAGCAGGGCTGGAACCACCAAGCAGATGATGCTCCTCCAGCGACCGCCCACCCGGGACCCAGGCTTCCGCGCGTGGGCCCCGGACGCGGGGCAGGGACAGAGGGTGGGGAACGCGGCGGGCCGTGCGCAGTGTCCGCTGGCGCAGCCGTGGTGGGAAACGGTTTGGAGCGCCTTGGGGGTAGGACAGAGTTCCCGTTTGGTCCAGCAGCCCCACTTCCGGCTCTAGACCCAAAGGGCCTGAATGCGAGT
>NC_138379.1:2362661-2377743 GCF_054177405.1 Leptonychotes weddellii | reverse complement strand
ACGCACCACACATGCACACACACAGCACACGCACATGCACACACGCACACACACCACACACACCACACGCACGCACACACACCACACGCGCACACACACCAAACACACACACCACACAGACCTCACGCATCCACACCACACACACGCACATACACACACACCACACGCACACACCACACGCACACACGTACATGCGCACACGCACACACACCAAACACGCACACACCAAACACGCGCACACACCACACGCACAGACACCACACACACACGCACGCACACACACCAGACACACATACACACACATGCACACACCACACACGCGCACACACACCACACGCACACACACACCACACGCACACGCCACACGCACACGCACACACACACCACACACACACCACACACCAAACACATGTACACACACACCACACACACCTACGCACACGCACCCACACCACACACACGCATACACATACACCACACGCACACACATGCACATGTACACACACCAAACGTGCACACACGCACACGCGCACCCACGCACACACACCAGACACACCCACACGCACACACACCAGACACACACACACGCGCACACACATGCGCACACACGCGCTGCCCGGTCCCCCCCGAGCCAGCTTTCACGAGGCGGCACGGCAGGCCGTAGACATGACCTCCCGAATTCTGGGAGGGAGATGATACAGTGATCCGCCCGTCATTGAGACGGCACGCGGTACCCCCGCCCTTCCTGCGGCGAGCACCTCCGAACGAGGACGCGGCCGAGCGCACGACGGCAGGGGCGCCCCTCGAGCCTGCCCGCGCACCCAGCCAGGGCCGGCAGCCGGGGCGAGGTACGCGGGACACACGGGACACACGGGCCCCCGGCAGGCGGGGCGTGCGGCCACACACCTGCGCCCCCAGCAGCAGACACTCCATTGCTACACCTCCCAGCGCCGGAGCCCCGGGGGCCGGGCCTGAGCTACTTCGGGTCGCTTTGCTTCGTTTTTATTAGGAAGCAGAAACTGGGAAAGCGAGGGCGGGGGGGTGACCGAGAAAGGCCGCCACGCAGCGCTGCAGCCAGGGCTGTCCGGGGGGGGCGGGGGGGCACCTCTCGGTCCCGCACACGGTCCGCCGCCCGGCACGCTGCCAGTGACACGTGGGCTCGGCGGCCCCTGGGTGTCAGGAAGCCGCCAGGTGAGCGTCTGCGAGCAGCCCACGTTTGGCACCGTTTCGGTGTCAGGACCAGGAGAGGAGGTTGCTACAGCACCCGCACCCACTCGCCCGCGGGGACAAGGGCCGAGCCAGCACAGGGAAATCCATGCCGCAGCCTCAACCGCTGCTCCGGGGCGGGACTCGGGCAGAAAGGGCACCAGCACCTCCCCGCGGGGCCTCCCGCACCAGCGCCCTCCGGGGACAAGAGTCCGACGCTGCTCCTCACACGCGCTCGCGGCTTTCCTGCCCCGTAAGGGGGGGCCAGTGGCGCCGGTCCCACGGGTACATCGTGTCCCGAGTCCCAAGGCCACCACCCACTCCTAGCTTCTTGTCCAAGCCACGGACAACCGGGCGGCTCTGTCAGCTCAGGAGGGATCGGAGAAGACGTGCAGAAGGCTACGTGGATACTTTTAAAATTATTCACCAAAAGCAACCAACCAGCACTTGGTACCTGACAGTGTGCAAAGCTACAGAGAACGGAGCCGAGCGGCCATGCTCCTCGTGCGTACGCGCTGTGTGGCTTCGGCCCTGTCGCTGCACATCCCTGAGCCTCGGCTTCCTCGTCTGCAGCAGTGATAACAGACCCTTCCTCACAGTAACCTGGCAATTACAGGGAGCTAGTGTGTGCAGAGTAATTAGCACGGCCCGATACACAAGCCCTCGAGAAATGGCAGCTTCTACTATAAGAACTCTTATTTTTGAAGAGTAGTCTCTATAAACAATGGAAGAGTACGTTTAAAAACATTAGTACCTAAGGGGAGGAAAGATGAGACTAAGGAGGAGTCTGGGTGGCTCGGTCGGTTAAGCGTCCGACTCCTGGTTTCCGCTCAGGTCATGACCTCAGGGTTGTGGGGTCAAGTCCTGCATTGGGCTCCACGCTCAGCAGGGAATTTGCTTGGGTTTCTCTCTCCCTCCGCCCCTCCCCCTGCTTGCTCACATGCTCTCTCTCTCTCAAATAAATAAATCTTTACAAAAAAAAAAACAAGAGACTAGGAAGGAGAGGGAGAAATGGTGACTGCTTCATGTTTCCTTTGTTTTATAGATTTGACTTCAGAATGATGCAGATATTTTATATATCTATAAAAATTTTTTAAATCTAAAAAGCGGTTGTTACAAATCAGAAGTAAAATTAAACAAAATGAACCTAAATGCACATAGAGCTGGTGGCATAAACAAATAGAGAAAAATGATTCCAAATGACTTCCAAACACAGACTTCATTGCACATCCCTAAGGGGATCTACTCTGATGACAAACATAACTTAAACCATCCAAGCATCACATCGCTGGTGGAGGTGTTGGCATTATGACTGGGAAAATTTTGCATGTGCGCAAGGGAATAAACCAGGAGAACCGCAGCACGGCGGATGGAGACCTGAGGGTTCAGCACGTTTGAAAGGAGACACAGAAGCAGGATCAAGGTTTGGCAAAATCCTTGTCCTGAATTACTACAGGCAACACTGAGATGACTTACCATGTACATCATCTTTAAAATAAGACCGCTTGCACTTAGAATGTAGCTCCTAAAACCACTTGGTGTGAAAAGGAATGAGGCTTCCCTGGAAAAATGGTCGCTTCCAAGTCTGAGCAAGAAATTTGCTCCAGGAGCATGCAAACTCTTGTCATGCCAGAAAATATGGAAGCCGTCCATGATGATGAGGTCATGCTCAAAAGGCTTATTAGGAAATGATCTGGAAAAGCCTCCACTGAGCACAGATAGGTGTGATGAAGTGGCTAGAGGCAGGTGATCACATCCCCAAGAAGAACAGAGCAGGATAAACAAAGACAACAGGCATGTCTGTTGAGCTTAGCTACCACTAAGACCCACCGTGCGGGGCCAGAGTGAAGAGAGGAGCTCACATCCCACAGCTGTTTTTCCCTGGGATCATGTGCACATTCCCAACTCAGGAAAAGGGCTGGGAACCCCAGGCTGATCCCTGCTGGGTGCAGAAAAATCAGCAGAGTGTTTAGCATAAGGCAGGGCTAGTGAACAGTCAAAACTGCAGACCCGAAGGGCCAAAGTCTGGGTGGGAAGGAAGAGTGGAACACTGAATGAGACATTTAGCTGTTTTTCCCTTCAAGACAAACATTTTTTTAGGGGACTCTGAACCTGGGAGGGACAGAAGGCTAAGGAGCGAGGCATGAGCACTGGAGTGCAGGGCCCATCAGGCAGAGGGGCACAGTGAGCACAGTAGATGCTCAGCTGAGAGCATCTTAGGGCCCCACTATGGGAGAAGGAGCAAACTGGGCTGGAATGAATCCTCACAAAACCAACCCAGCCTTGGCTCAGCCCCATCTGCAACCAGCCCCCGACTATCTACCTAGTGCAAGATAGGGTGATCCTCTCTGAAAGCAAATCTGGAGTCTCTATAATTTTTTAAATATATGCCATGCCCGGCATTCTATAAACAATCACTAATCATTCCCAGGGACAGTGCCACGTGTTGGAAAACAAAGAGAAAACCCAGTCAACAGAAACAGACCCACGGATAGTGCAGACACTTGCGTGAGTGGTTAAGAACTTTACAATAATCGGGGAGCCTGGGTGGCTCAGATGGTTAAGCATCTGCCTTCAGCTCAGGTCATGATTCCAGGGTCCTGGGATCGAGCCCCACATCGGGCTCCTGGCTCAGCAGGAGAGCCTACTTCTCCTTCTCCCTCTGCCTCTCTCCCTGCTCATGCTCTCTCTCTCTGTATCTCTGTGTCTCAAATGAATAAATAAAATCTTTAAAAAAAAAAAAAAGAACTTTACAATAATTAATATCTTCCAGAAAATAAAGGAAAAACAAAATATCTGAAAAGATGGATAATTTCACCAGAGAATTGGAACACCTAAAAAAGAATCCATTAAAGACCTAAACGTGCAGCCTGAAACCATAAAAATCCTAAGAGAAAACGCAGCCTGTAATCTCTTGGACATCAGTCTTAGCAACACATTTATGGATCTGTCCCCTGAGGCAAGGGAAACAAAAGCAAAAATAAACTGTTGGGACCACACCAAAATAAGAAGCTTTTTTACAGAGAAGGAAATCAACAAAACAAAAAGACAACATACTGAATGGGAGAAGATATTTGCAAGTATATAATTGATAAGGGGTTAATATTCTAAATATATGAAGAACTTAAACAATCCAATCAAAATGGGCAGAGGACCTAGATAGCCATTTCTCTAGAGAAGACATACAGATGGGCAACAGACACATGAGAAGATGCTCATCATCACTGATCATCAAGGAAATGCAAATCAAAACCCAATGAGCTATCACCTGACACCTGTCAGAATGGCTAGAATCAGAAAGACAAGAAACAACAAGTGTTGGCGAGGATGTGAAGAAAGGGGAACCCTCGTGCACACTTGGTGGGAATGCAAGCTGGTGCAGCTGCTGCGGAAGACAGTATGGAGGTTCCTCAAAAAATTAAAAAAAGAAATACCCTATGATCCAGTCTTTGCACTACTGGGTATTTACCCAAAGAAAATGAAAACACTAATCCGAAAAGATATATGCACCTCTATGTCTATTGTAGCATTATTTTAAATAACCAAGACATGGAAGCAACTCAGTGTCCATTGATGGATAAATGGATAAAGATATATATATACACGTACACGTACACACACACACACACACACACACAGGCAATGGAATGTTACTCAGCCACAAAAAAAAGGATGAGATCTTGCCATTTGCAAATGGGAAACAGAGGAGCCAGTGATGGAGGGCACTGATATGTGTATGTATAAATTTCTAAATGTGTCATCAAAGCCGGGAGATGAAGAGGAGAAAGCTGAGTTGGTGATGTAAAAATAAACAAATTACAATAAAATCTCCCTATGCTTTCTAAATTATAAGCAAAACTAAAAGAAAGGATGAATTTGAAAGAGAAATCTGCACTCTATGGCTGCTAAGAGTTACAATACCTATTATATTGGTATAAACCGATAATAAAGAGGCCCAAACCCAATCCCCAAAACAGGCAAAACCCAATGGGCAATCTTCATACCAAGGAGTCAACAGGTACCAACGGGTGGTGTGAGCCATCAGATGTCAGAGGAGAAAGGCGGCAGCAGGGCCTGAGGGTCCCCCGAGCTCCTGGGCAAAGGTTTCGGGTTTGAGAGTGAAGACCTATCAGGTTTTGGTGCGTTTCTCCCACTCGGGTGGCTGCCCACATCGCCGGCGTTCACCCCCATACTTGAGCATTGTGTTTGAACCCCGATTGGCTTCACTCGGCAGCTCCTCTTTCCTTCCAGCCTTGGGCACCCAGCCTACGAGGAGGCAGACCCATCTGTCACTGGCTGGTGGCCATTCAGCAGGGGCCCCGAGACGCAGCAGTGAGCCCTGTGTCCACCCGCAGTGGGGCTGCTGGTTACAAAGACGTCACCGTCATCACAGGGAAGGGATGCCAGATCCTGGGTGCCGCTGGGAAATGCTTGCTTTCAGAGGTGCTAGGCTCAGCACCCCTCCCATTCCCCCCCGGAACAGTGCGGCTGAGACCCCTGACTTCACATCTGAAGCATTTTCTATCCACCCAGAGGCTTCAGTGGGTGGCCAGGCCAGGAAGTTACATCGAGACAGTGTCACTATAGACCAGGTTTTCCTCCTTGAGATTCTGGTGAGGACGCCGGACATCACGTCTCTTTCATGGTCTTTCTTTCCTTCCGGTTGGAGCCTTCACGTAGGACTGCCTTACGGGGAGGCCACGGTCTCCTTTGAAACATGGCACCTGTAACAAGCAACTCTGGGGTCCAGCTTATGTCTCCCCCCAGATTCAATGCTCTGAGTACCCAGACACAGCGTCTTCTGTGGTTTCTGTTCTCTGGCCATTGCCCGCCCCCAATCCTACAAGGTCAGCTGGACCCTCCCGCCCCACCGCCATCCCGGCGCGGGGGGGGGGGGGGGGGCAGCTTCTCGGCAAACGGAATCGAACACCCTGCCCACTCCAGCGGTTACTCTCAGCGCCACCCCGCCACTGGCAAGGAAACGTACAAAGCCTGCTCCAGAACGACAGTTTGCACCACAGAGGGAAGGTGTGTGGGGTTTCGCGGTGGGCCACTATTTATATCTGCATGAATCAGCAGCCCGAAGCTGTTTCTGTCAAAGAAGGCAATGGATAAATACATGACACATTTCATCAGTGACTTTATGGAATAAATACTTCAAAAGTGTCCTGCTACACAGACGCTAAGAAACACATGCATTTTATTAAAGACCACCCATCAGAGTGAAGAAAAGCCTTTTAAACCTTGTACATGAGATGCCTGATGGCTGTGGGAACCGCCTGGAAATCTTCAGGGTGCCTGGTAAGGAAACTGCATGTTCATAAAACATGTCCTTGGGTCTCTTCTAGGATCCGAGCCCCACCCCGTGCACCTGCCATCAACACCAGCAGAAATCTTGAAATGTGCCTTTGCTAGGGCCAGATACTTAAAACCTAGTAGAAAAAAAACACACTGAGGCAGGTCATTTCTCCCTCAGAGCGTCATGCCCATGTTAGGGTTGAAATGTAAAAAGCAAACCCACCATCTGAGGGGCACCTGGGTGGCACAGCCAGTGAAGCGTCCGACTCTGGGTTTTGGCTTAGGTCACGCTCTCAAGGTCGTGAGATAGAGCCCTGCATCAGGCTCCACACTCAGTGGGGAGTCTGCTTGGGATTCTCTCTCTCCCTCTCCCTCTGCCCTTCCCGCTTGTGTGCATGCTCGCTCACTCACTCACTCTCTCTCTCTCTGCCCTCCTTGTTCGCAGTAGCTTTGTCCTATAAAGGCACTGTGAACGCTGATTTAGAGACTCCTGAACAGGTGGTCCTAGGGGAGACACAGGGCTAGGTCCCCACCAAGTGATGGACACACAGCTGGCTTGATGGGTGTGCAAGGACACCTGGTTTAATACATACAGTTTGCTCACTGACACTGACCTCATGGAAGCAGGGCTGTGGCTCGTGCCTGGATGAAGCTTAGCAGACACACGCCTTTTCTCCCTAAGGCCCATTCCTGTGCTCAGCATCACTACCCAGCTCTTCAGCACTATGCCTCGGGGCTGTTTTAAGCAGTTAAACACCAACAAAAGAACACGGAAATGCAAAAAAGAAAGAAAAAGGAGAAAAAACATGCTGCAAGGTTTTATTTTGGGGTTACAAATAAATTTGTCAGCTGGCAAATTCACAAATGCTGTGCCTACAAATAATGTGACAGGCCAGAAGGGTTTGCAGAATCCCCTTGTCTGGCCACATTAACAAGAAGAGGCGATCCTCACTTTCTACCACTAATCACTAGGCCCTCGTCTGTCTCCTGGTTGGTCCATCCCCACCCGCTGGAGACAGAAAGGTGAACCAGTGGTTAGAATCTTCTGCTGCCGGGTATGGAGGGAGGGAGGCAGGCACACATCATACGCTTGTTGAGACATCTCAAGATGTTAGCTTCTCCGTTTAAAAAAAAAATAAGAGCCCAGAATACAAAACAGACTCAGAAGAAACACATGGAGACAAAAGAGTCTTTGTACCTATTTTATAAACAGTAATGCTTCCCACAGTGTTAAAATGAGTAAGAATCCTGGAGCACTGACTCTGAATTCCATTTAAATATTCATGAAGATTCCGAACTCCATCTTCAGAAAAGATCGCACTGTTAAATGCCCCGTGGAGCCCCGTGTCAGCCTTCCCTCCTGTTCTGTGCTCTGGGTCATTTCACTGCCTGGCTCAAGAGCGGTTAGACCGGACGGAGTGGGCTCGTCCTGTGGATTTGGGCCAAAGTAGGAGAAGCACTGCAAGTCAACGCAAGGAAGAGAACCTAAGGCAGCAGACCCCCTTGGGAAGTGATGAGTTCCCCATCTCTGAAGGGGTTCAAGCAAGGGAAGCCAAGATCATGAGGACATGATAACTGCCAATAAGACACAGGCATGGTCCAGGTGGCCTTTGAGACCTTTCAGCACCATGAATCACATGTCCAGATTCCCAGATGTTATAACACCTGCTGCCCCCTGGGAGGATGGCTCAGATTCCACAATTCCTTTGTCACTTTTAGGAGAGACTCCAGGAATCACAGAACTCTCCCTTCCACCCCGTGACCCAAAGATGTTTAGAAGGAAAGGCTGGTGGTCTCTTTGAAGGGAGAGGTCTGAGACAACTGGTCGACCGGTCCGCAAGCCGAATTCAGTGAAGAAGAGTTCTCAGCACTGACCAGGCATTGATCAAGGGCTTGTGCTTGGCAGCCTAAGGTACGTTTGCTGAGATGGGAAACGGAGGGTGGTTGTCAGGGCAACCCTCACCCCAAAAAGGGCCTTCTTGCAGAATGCTCCTGCATGATCTCCTGCTGGTTTTCATCTGGACAATGAGATAGGGTCCCAGGGCTTGGAATGGAGAGACAGTGCGTGGAGTACAGTGAGGGCATTTGCTTTAAGGCTGATTGATCGCCGAGACGGCGGAGCATCAGAGATGCTCTTTTCTCGAGGAGGAACCAGATTCCCCCAAAAAGCACTCACAGGGCAGAATCGGGACCAAGGAAGAAACACATCACAGGACTGGTAAGGTGGGCAGTGCTGGAGGGCAAGATTCAGCCGGCGGCCCTGAAGCCAGACGGGCAGTAGGACCACCTTCCAGCCCCCACCAGGCCTGTGCCAGAGAAGGGAGGGGAAGACGAGCTGCCGGGCGGTGTGGGTGACCAAGAGTGACAGCCGGTACCTCCTGGGTGGGTGGGGCTGGAGGACATGCACACAGATCAATTCTAACAAGACTCCGAGGCGGACACAGACCTGCAGAGTGAGAGCTCAGACGAAGCTTCTAGAAAAACAGGGTAAGAGCGACACCCACGAGAATGCAATGTGCACAAGACCTGCCATTCCTTTAATCTGTGTGCCTTCCAGCATGTGCACATGCGGTCATCGTTCATTAGCGCGTATCATAATAAGGAAGTGTGTTTTTGTGGAAAAGTCTGAGAGCATCATTGAGGGCAGGACGCCAGCGCTTGTGCTGGGCTTGGCCCCAAGAAGGGTGCTCAGCGTCACTGTGGTCTCATCTCTGACACAGGGTAAGGACAGGCTTTGTCTCAGGGGCTGCCATGGGGACTCAGTGGCTGGGACGGGAGTGCAAGTGTCCCAGGGCCACTATAATGAAGGACAGACGCAGCAGCTTACATCAACGCACATTTAGTACCTGGCGGTTCCAGAGCCAGAAGTCCTAAAATCAAGGCGACATCAGGGCTGGTTTCTTGTGAAGCTCTGGGGGAGAATCAGTTTCCTGGCCTTTTCCAGCCTCCTGTGGCACCGTGTTCCTGGGCGCACAGCCCCTCCTGGGTCCACGAGGACAGCAGCCCAGCACCATCCATCAGCCGCTCTGACCTACGCTTCCTTCGCCATGTCTCCTCTCACTCTGCCCCTCCTGCCCCTCGTGAATGACAAGAGACCACCTAGGGAGTCCAGGACCACCTGCCATGTCAAGACCCTTACCTGAATCACACCTGAGAATTGCCTCCTGCCACAAAAGGGAACAAAAGCATGGGTTTGGGTGATCACGATGTAGACATCATTAGGGGGCCTCTCCTTGGCCCCCACAACAAAGAAAGCAGTTGACCATGCTCGCTACAGAGAAGCAAGCTGTCCGTACCACCTAAGAGGCACCGGGATGGTGACAAGGAAGGTGACGAGGATGCTGGCAGGGATGGAGAGCAGAGGTGAGTGCCAGAGAGTAAAGATCTCCAGCGTCGCGGGCCACACGGTCTCTACAGCGTCTGCTCAACTCTGCCACTGTCGCTCAAGAGCAACCACGGAGAAAACACAAATAAATGGGCGCAGCAGTGTTCCAATAAAACTTTATTTACAGAGATAAGACAATAGGCCAAATGCAGTCCAAATTTGCCAGCCCTGATGTTGTGTTTTCCGGGCTCCAGTCATTCTACCTCTGCCCAGACGAGGCTTAGACAGCCCTGCCCATGGCCTGTGAGTAGTAGTAGGGCCTCCCGGTGGAAGGGAAGCGGGTCCTTCCCTGCCCCACTGACTCTGGCTCTGCCTGCTCCCTGCCGTCTCAGCCTAAAGAAGAGCCGGGTCTCCTCGGCCTGGGTCCTGGGACAGAGATGAAACTGGGACCAATTTTAGAACAGCAGTATTTGTTATGCTAATTTTGACTTGCCAGGATTTCTACAGGCTTGAAGGAAAATGGATGATGTTTTTCATTCTTTCTTTAAAATGTTAGCAGGATGATTTTTCCCTTTGGAAAAATAATCGGGGTAGCACAGAGCCCTTGGAAATCGAGTTCAGGGGCCACTGCCACTCCCCTCCCACAGCTTAGAGGGACACCGTATGGGCTGCTTGGACCCCAGTTGGAGCTGTCCGCTTGGCCACAGCAAGTCAGGATGAGGGGACTGAGATGCAGAACGATCATTGGTTTGTGAGCTTTTTCCAGATGGGGACATTGTCACCGGTGACCAGGGGCAGTGTTTTCTGGGTCATCTTTAAGACCTCACCTAGCCCTTCCGAAGGAAGAAGAGAAGTCCTGACATGCCCCTATGTTAAGGGTCAGCTGCTGGCTACCACAGTGTCACTGCATGGGTCCCCGATTTTGACAGCCACCGTCTGCTGGTGGGTCCACCTCGTCTGCACAGATACACACTCTCAACTACCCTGATTATTTTTCCAAAGGGAAAAATCATCCTGCTAACATTTTAAAGAAAGAATGAAAAACATCATCCATTTTCCTTCAAGCCTGTAGAAATCCTGGCAAGTCAAAATTAGCATAACAAATACTGCTGTTCTAAAAAACTTTGAGTCTCTGTAGGCAATATTTATTAGCCATTTCCATAAGCCCACTCGAAACTTCTTAGAATTACCATAATCTGTCTGACACCGTATCTTCCACCAAAAATGTCTTCTTCCAGCAGAAACCGTGATGTTCTTGGAAGAAAAGAAAACATTTTGGGGACACCCAGTTCTGGGCAAAAGTGTTGGTTCTGCCTTGCCGATGGACACCTTCACGATGAAGACCAAGTTCCTTTGAGGAAACAGAGTCATTGTCTCTCACAAGGGTCACAGGAAATCCTAATTTCCAGATGGACTAGTTCTTCTCTTAAACCGTGGCCTGTAGGAAGCGAGGCCCCATCTCAGACGCTCCAGAAACGGGATAATAAGGACTCTTCAAATTCAATTAGCGACAGGAGCAACAGGGTCCTGCTGGGTTCCACGTCTGTGCTGTCCTGGCCAGGGGGACCACAGACACAGAGAAATGCACCCCATGGCAGGCGGGACCCCCATCGCTGGCTCTGGGCCCATTTCCAGGAAACCAGTTCTGGTTTCCACTAACTAGAGCCACTTTCCCAAGTCAGGCTGCCACACCTCCCCTTCCCAGGCTGTGAGCAGCACCCTCTCCTGAGCGTTCCGTCTTGTGCTGGGACAGAGCAGAGCCAAGGTGAGAGGGAGTGGAGAGTCCGCCAGACCCTCAAAGACCCCACATGGGGGCCACCAGTTGGAGGGCAGGGGTGCCCGTGTTTCCCTTACAACGTTGTCCTGGCGGTTGCCACACAGACAAAACTATTTAAAAACACACAGTGTGCCACCTTATGCCCATGAGGACGGCGAACACATAAACCGAAGCAGAAACAAGGGCTGGCGAGGAAGGGCAGAGCCCTGGGCACGGCTCGAGGATAACGTGACGTGGGGCAGCTGTTGCGCAAGACAGCACGCGGTTCCTCAGAAAATGAACCACAGACTTTCCACGTGGCCCCGCAAGCCCACTGCCGGGGTGTCCACAGAGAGGCGAAGGCAAGACTTGGAGAACCACCTGCTCACCCACGTTCACGGCAGCATTATTCACGGCAGCCATGCAATGGGAGCGCCCAAGGGTCCATCCACGGACAAAGGGAAAAACAAGACATGGCCCGTCCACACACTGACTGTCACTCAGCCTTAGAAAGTACGGACATTCTGACACCTGCTCCAACGCGGATGGACTCTGGGGACATGATGCTCAGTGAAATAAGCCAGACATAAAAGGACATATATTGTAAGATTCCACTCATATGAGGTCTCTAGAGTCTCCAGATTCACGGGGACGGAGAGTGGACGGTGGGTGCCGGGGCAGGGGGAGGGATGGGGCTCCGTGTCTCAGGGGGACAGGACTTCAGTTTGGGAAGATGGAAAGCTCTGGAGACAGATGGTGAGGACGGCTGCACAACAGTGTGAATGTACTCAATGCTCCTGAACTCTGCACCTAAAATAGTTAAGGTGGTAATGTCTACATTATGTAAATTTTACTATGATTGAAAAAAAACTGAATTTCTAAATTCTCTTGAAAAGCAAGATCTGGCAACATCGGATATGTGTATTTTACCACGATTTTTAAAAAGCAAACGTGAAATAACAAACATACCCCACAGATGCTCGCTTCCTACTGTAGATCTAGAGTCTGTCTGTGGCCCTCCCTGCCGCAGGTTGCGAGGGCCGCGTGCATCGGGCCAGCCTCCCCTCCCCCTTCTCACTCTGCTTCCCACACTGCCCACACCTGTTCACTATGTGACCTCTGAGCACAGGGTTCCCAGCCTGAGAAGGGACCCTTCCCACCCACCTGCACGCGTCTGAGCAAAGTTACTCAGCATTCAGACGTCAGACGAGGCGCTGCTCCCAGGGAAGCCTGCTGGGCCCCAGATGATGCAACCCCCAAATAGGCTCACCTGGTGCTTAGCACCCCTGTTGCAACCGTATTTTATCAAATATAAGACAGCACGCATGCATGATGCTCGCGGTTTTATGTGCCCAATGCTGGAAGAGGCTGCCGACACGCCTTCCGAACACTGGGGAAAACTCTTCAGACCTCACATTGCTCATCTGGGGACAGTTCTGCCCATCGTGGGGAGCTCTTGTGGTTTCAAACGCAGCTGATGACAGCTGTGACAGCTGAGCAGAGAGCCCCCGAGAACAGGTGGGACACAGCCGTCACCAAGTGGTGGGTGGCACGACCTTCCGAGGGAGCCGCTGTGGGCGCCCGGTGAGAGTGGGGGCTGGTCCTGCGCGTGTCCCGTCCTCAGGACTCACGGACACACAGCAGGCTTCAGGATAGTACTCGCTGGACGACCACTGAACCTGGAATCTCAGGTGAGTGCCAGGGGCCAAGTGGCCAGAAGGGGAACCCTCACAGGTACCCCCCAGGTAAAGGGTGGTTCCCCAGCAGTAAGAATCTCAATGTGGGGCCTCCTGCCTGGGGACGCACGGCATTTGTGGGAAGTCTGTGTTGCACGGGTGGGCGCCAAGCGGTCCCCTGTGCTTTCCAGAGAGCCCACGGGGGGTCCCATGAGAGCCCGTTGGCCCTAGAGAACCAGGAGCAGAGAGGGGGCTCAGCTACGGGCAGAGCCGATTACACAGTACATGCTGATGGGTAGGCGTTCTGCCATGGTCACAAGAGCTCCCCACGATGGGCAGAACCGTCCCCAGATGAGCAATGTGAGGTCTGAAGAGGACAGGTCACTAAGGAGACCAGGACCAGTCATCAGAACAAGTAGGCTTAACTTCTAGAACTTTCTGTTCTTGAGCTGCCTGCATCTGGCCAGGGGCAGAGCTTTAAAACGGAGCAATGGAGCCCCAGCGTGGACCTGGGAGAGGGCTGGAGCAGCCTGTGCCAACCACCCTATTCCCGTTCCCCTGTATTCTCCAGTCAGACCGCTGGGTTTATTATCCCGTTTCACAGACCGAGGGACGGAGTCTTAAATGAGTGTGCAGACCCGATTCCGTGGCTAGCTGGGAGCCAAAGCAGGAATCAGAGCCAGGGCCCTGGGCTCACAGAACCCACAGAGCCATCCCGAATCCATCCCAGAAGGTCACCCACATTTCCAACACCCTAAAATCTAAGGCCACGACCGGTTCTGTTCCATCTGGCCACGAGGATGTGAACTTACTCTTTACCCTTTTATTGCACGGACAAGCACACCTACTCTGTGCCAGGCCCTGAGCAGGGCACTTGGCTTCAACTGAGAGATAAATAACACACAGACTCTGCCCTAGACGATGCTTTTCCAAGACAAGTAAGCCCTCTGGGAGAAGGAGGCTCGAGAATGCTTGGCAAACTCCAAATTCTGGAAAGCACAGCAAAACTTCATCCTGAGGTCTTTCTTTGTAACGCTAACAGGCGTCTTAAGCCAGACCCCGTATTATGAATTGTTCTTAATAAAGCTGGGATTTGGAGCTCCCACCATGGAAAGCCTGCGGTGTCCCACTCGGGCCCACACCCCCTCCCAGCAGCACCAGCTGGCCCACCCGTTGGCCTCGCTCCTGGACCCTGAGGGGTGAGGTCTTGCACTAATTGAGACCAATGTGGCCTTCCTAATGTCACAGCAGGCAGAGACTTCTCCCTCGTGAATAAACAGCGTTCTTTAAATGCCAACTCTCTAGAGCCTATTCTTAAACGTTAAAAAAAAAAATGATGGAGAAGAATCCCTCTACTAACACCAACTGAGAGCCTCCAACTACCTTTAAAGCAACAGACAAAAGGAGTATGACCACCGTGTGTTTGTCTTTGCTATAGATTTCTCTATTTTGCTGGCAATCCCGTGGCTTCTGGTGAGCACTCCGGCAGGTGGAAACCACAGTGGAAACAGTTGTCAGTTCTCAGCAAGAGAGAAAGAGAGAGAGAGAGAGACAGAGAGAGAGAGTGAGCTGGCCAGGTCAGCGATGGCAGGGCATCCCCACCTCCATGGACCTATCTGCCCCCCCCATACGGTCTCCTACAGAGAAGGGGCCAGACTGTGAGCAAGTGAACACAGTGAAGACCCCAAATGGTGGGCAAATTACACTGGCGCCCACCGGAGGTCCCTGACATGACTCAGTCAGCACTGAACATCGTGGAAGAAACGTCATTCCTCATTGCAACCAGCTCCTCGGGGTCCCTTTCCTTCCTGGGATTTCTCA
>NC_138379.1:2343778-2362161 GCF_054177405.1 Leptonychotes weddellii | reverse complement strand
GAGCAAGTCGCTCAGCCTTGGAGCGGGGAGTCTGTCTACACGTGTGTCTGGGGAGGGTGCAGATGCAGTCTTCCCCACTCAGGCTGGGCAAAGTATGGCACCCAGCCTAACTCAGCTTGCTGCCTGTTTTACAAATAAAGTTTGATCGGCACACAGCCACACTCACTCACCTCAGTGTTGTCCGTGGCTGAGTTCATGCCGCAGCGGCAGAATGGGATGGCCGTGACCAAGCCCACGTGGCCCACAAAGCCAAAAGTATCTACTAAGTGGCCCTTTACAGGAAATGTTTGCTCCTAAAAGAAAATACCTAAGAGAAAAAAATACTCCTCAGGCACATGGGGGAGGGTCTTCCTGAAGCCATCGGCCAAGGGCTGGGGACAGATGGGGGACAGGCAGCACCATGCCAGTCACACCAGGCCCCGTCAACAAGTCAGAATGAGGACTACCAGACTGCTTGAACCTTCCCTAACAAAATACCACCACCACTCTCAAAGACTGTCTTGTCCTCAATTATTTCAAGCGACAGAAAACATTTCTTCCTGTTTTTCTTTTCTCATTCATGATAAATTATGCTTGAAATCTACTGGGGAAAATTGAGGAACGCTTTTCCCCTCTAAGGCAACAATTGAGAAGCACATGTAGGCACAGATGTTTTATCCGCCAAAGCCAAGTCTCACGATGTGCGTTTTCTGAACGCGGCCCAGCTAGGTACCTCCATGCTCACAAAGCCACCCCGACGTCCAAAAACACCGTGCAGCACCGACTGCCCACGCTGCATGCAAATCCCACCGATTTGCTCGCATTAAGGAGGAAGCTCTGCTGAAACACGCCCCCAACCCCCTCTGGCTGAGCTGCTCTGCCGTGCCAGCCACGGAAGAGACCCTAAAAGATGGCAATCTATACCTCTGAGAAGCTGGGTCCAAGGGGGACAGGGTGCTAGCAGGGAAAACAGGCAAGGCATAATAATGGCAGTTCATCCTGGTTATCTTGCAAAGGGCTGCAGAGCAAACTACAGCTAATGCTCTCAGGGGCTCATTAAGAGAAGGCTTGACTAAGGGTGGGATATCTGAGTTGGGT
Source organism: Leptonychotes weddellii (assembly GCF_054177405.1). NCBI lineage: Eukaryota > Metazoa > Chordata > Mammalia > Carnivora > Phocidae > Leptonychotes > Leptonychotes weddellii. The sequence continues at coordinate 2,361,084 of NC_138379.1, read as the reverse complement.
CTTGAAGGATGCATAGGAGTTTTCTACGACAAAGAATCTAGGAGGGTTTCATAGCTGGAAGTAAAGTGGTTGGAGGGGTCTGGTCTTGGAAGGGCCAGGGAAAGGACTTAGGTGTAGACAAAGGCTGAAGATTTCACCCAAAAAGATGGCTTCATTCTGGCAAGATGATGCCGATGGCAGAGAAGACAAGCAAAGTGCACACAGCTCAGAGGCCCCCGAAAGATCTCCCCTCTGTTCCTCCAGTTGGTGGAGACCCCCACATTCTGCTCAGCTGTTTAGTATAGTGTCCAGACCCCACCATCCTCCAGACTCAAAGTTCCTTGAAATCAGAGAGACGTGAAAAAAAGAAAGTTGGAGCAGAGAACACCTTCGATACTGGCATCCAGGAGTTATCTTGACCTTGAGCCTCAAGGACACTGACCCTCCTTCCCCACCCCTCCGCCCTGCCCCAAGCAGGTCCTGCAACCCACGGCCTCCTGGGAGCCCCAGGCCCTTCCCACGGCCTCCACGAGCCTCTCCATCGTCTTCAGCCCCACCACTGTGCCTCTCGGCGGGACCAGCAGGGTGCTCACACGGTCCAGGGTGCTGCTCCCTCGCCATTTGGGATTCATGCTCCTAGAGGCCAGGGATCATGTCCTACCCCTCAGGGTATACCAAACTAGCTCATCTCCAGCTTCCCTTAGTTTCTGGTCTAACACCGAAGAGTATGTGCTTCTTTTTATTCATGCTGGGGTTCCACTTGTAGGTACAGTCCCCCTCCCGAAGAGGAAAGCAGGGTCTTGAAGAGATACTCGTACACCCACGTTCATGGCAGTATTATTCACAACAGCCAAGAGGCGAAAGCACCCATGTGTCCATCAAGGGATGAATGGATAAACAAAATGTGGTCCATCCGCATAATGAAATATTATTGAGCCATAAGAAAGGACATTCGACACATGCGACGCATGGATGGACCTTGAGGACATTACGCTCAGTGAAATAAACCAGGCATATAAGGACAAATGCTGCAGGAACCCACTCAGATGCAGTCCCCAGAGGAGTCAGATTCGTGGAGACAGAAGGTAGACGGTGGGCGCCAGGGGCTGCGAGGGGGACGGGGTGCTTCTCGGGACACAGTTTCCATTGGGAAGATGGAAAGTCCTAGAAGGATAGCGCTGCTGGTTGCACAGTGATATGAATGTGCTTAATGCCACTGAACTACATTGTAAAAGTGGTTAAAATCTAAGTGATTTTATCATGTACATGTTACCACAGCTAAAGAGAAAAAGCCCATTGGGAGCGTGTTTGCACACACAGTGGTGGTAATTCACCTTTGTTACATGCTGGTCTAGTGCAAGTTTGGTGGGGTGCCAGACCGACCTCGGGAGCCCGGTCAGCCACGTCCCTGCCCCTCTGCCCCACACGTCCCAGCAGACGGCCACCCCGGGGTGGGCAGAGTTTGCACCTTCAGCTGGGGAGGATGGAAACGAGAGGATCCCGGCTCCCCAGCTCGCTTCTGGAAGTGGACAGTGTGGCAGTGAGGCCTGGGAGGGGAGCAGACCAGGGTTTCCAGCCCAGCTCCAGCTCTGGGACCGCTCCTTGCTCTTCCCCGCAACTCGGCTTCCTCTTTGCTATGACGGGGTAACCCATTCTCAAAGCAGCAGCTGCTAAGGGCTGGAGGATTCCCCCCAGCTTCCTCCCTGAAGCCCGTACCCCCAAGGCGAGCGATTTTGGAAATGGACCTTGAGGAGGGGTTGAGGGTCCAGTGAGGTCCTGAGCTGACGGGACAGCGCCCTTGTCAGAAGAGACCACAGAGTGCTCTTGCTCACTCCCCACCGTGTGAGGACACAGAGGCGCCGTCTGCAGCCAGCAAAGAGCTCTCACTGGGAAGGGAACGTGCCCGCACCCTGATCGTGGACCTCCAGCCTCCAGGACCATCTGTGGGGCTCTGTTGAGGCAGACAGCACCCTGCAGGGCGCTCAGCCCGGCCCCAGCCCCGGCAACCACAGGGCCGGACAGGGTGTTGGGGGAGCGCACCCACCAGCATGCCCGCACTGACCTGGTTGTAGAGGGCGCAGATGTGCAGGGCCGTGTTCCCCGAGGCGTTCTGGGCCGCCATGTCGGCCCCGTAGAAGAGCAGGTGCTCCAGATGCTGCACGTGGCCGTATTTGCAGGCCTGCAACGAGAGTCCGCGCTGTCAATGGGAAACCCACACACCAGTCTCCAAGTTCGACATGTGCTCGGCCGACCCCAGCCCACCCCCCATGTGGGACCAGGACCCCAAATGCAGGGCCACCCACAGCGTCCTGAGCCTCAGGGGGGTCATCAGACCCCTGGCTGGGATCAGGGTGGGGGAGCTCATCACAGGACTAAGGACTTATGCTGGGCTCCTGGACAGCAGGTCTGCGAAGGGCCCCAATGCTCCTTTCCTTTGGACCTGGGGACCCGAAGCCCAGGGACACACGCGCTATCTCCCTGCTGGCCTCAGTGGCCAACCCCACAAAATGCAAACCAGGACACTCCATCTCTGGCCCCACTTATCCAAAGTCCCTGGCCCCGAGAGGGGGCGTGAAAACAGCAAGAAGGGGAACATACAGCCCCTGCTGTTTCCAGGGAAGGGAGCCAAGCCTGGCCTCCAGGCGAGGGGCAGGCCCCACTGTTGCTACGAAATGTAACCCACCCCCTGAGGAGCGTTCAGGAGGCAGGGGGCAGGCAGCCCCACAGTGAGATTTCTCCCTCCCGGGGTCCTTCAAGGCGGTGATGTGTGCTATTCCTGAACCAACAAGGCTCTGGGGTCAAAGAGATCTGCACCCAAGTCATGGACCTTCCATTTTCCAGAATGTTCCCCCATGAGCCTATGTCTTCACCTGTAGACATAAACCCTACATTCTTATGAGAATGTTCTTATGAGAATCACGTAGGATAAGGGACCCCAAAGGGCCCACGTGTTGCTCGGCACCAGGCCAGCCCCTGCCCATGGCAGCTCTCGGGGAGCCAGGAGGCCCCGCGCTGTGACAGCTCAGCCGGGGTCCTGGGCACGCTGCGTGGTACCAGGGCAGCCCACGACCCTGGGCGGCCAGTCAGTTCCAACCAGGCCCCACCCCATCCACCCACTTCCCGGCACGTCGGGAAAGGCCAGCGTGTGGCCAGCGATGGACAGCACTGGAGGTGGGAGGGCCAGGGTCCCCGTGAGCGGTGACAATGTGGATGGGAGCCGGGAAGGCCAGGAAGCGGGTCCTGACACACACTTCTCAGGTCGAGGGTGGCCACTGAAGTCCACGGCAGTAGGAAAACAGGCCACCGAGGGGCAGGCCGGGCAGCTCTCTCTACCGCGCATTCCGGATACCTGGGGTGGACTGTGGCACCTCGCCAAGGAAAGACGGTGGGAAAGATGCTCGAACTGTTACTGGGACGAGCTTACACAGAGAACCCAAGAAACAAGCACTTCTAACGCCACGCCCCCCCGTGGAGCAGGCGCACTAGTTCACGAAGCAGGTGGTTACCCGGACACGGTTGCTGCCCACCCTCCCCTCCCGTGGCAACAGTGCCTGCAATTCTTGTGGGGACCCCAGCCCCACTCTCAGAGGTCGGGGGGCTGCCCCGCCCACTGCTGCCGTGGGCACAGCCCAGGGGCCTCCGCAACCCGCAGAACCCCAGAGCTGCTGGGGCCCCCAGCAAAGGAGCAGGGCCACGGGGGTGAGAAAGGGAGGGAGGGCAGACAGACGTGGAGCCAAGGGCAGACGCACATACAGCCCGTCACTGGGCCGTCCGAGCTCCAGCCATGCCTGGACTCCTCGGGACATAGAGAGCCTGGCCAGGACTTTTATTTCCCGTTATACCAGTTTGAGTTGACAGCACTGTTCCTTAAATCAAAGGAGCCTGGGCTCATTGGCTCTCCCCAGAGGATGGGAGTAGAAAACCCCCATTTAGTGGCCATGACAGTGATCATTAATGCAGGCGAGAAATACCAATGGATGCTAAGACCATCCGTGGATGGGGGATGAGGAAAGGGACTTAACAGCCTCAGAGACCCCACAAAATCCTAATTACAGAAGGAAAGAGAGAAGCCTGGCAGACTCCACCTGGCCAGGAGGTCAGAGTGAATGTCACCGGTAACGGGCAAGGGTCACCACGTGCCCCCCGACAGGATGCCAGGAATGCGATATCCCTACACAATCACTCCTACAATATTCCTACCAAAATGCACACCCCGGACCTCATCGAGAAGAAACACCGACCCAACCCAAGTTGCGAGGCAATCTCCAAGCTGAGTGCCCCATAATCTTCGCAGGGGTCCCCGATGGAAGGCTTCCATGCGGGGTCCCGGATGGGATCCTTTCAGTATGAGGGACGTTATTGTGACGATGGACAAAACTCGAACACAGTCTGTGAGTGAAGGTATGTGGGGTTCTCTAGCATTCTAGCAACTCTTCTGTGAGTTTGAAACTGATAAAGTCCTTTACAATTTAGAAAGAGAACCTAGTCCTTGTTTGACACAAAGACCTCAAAGCTCACCAAAGTAAGAAATCTGTCCAGCCCCAAAATAGGCTATGCTAACCATTTCCCCCTTGAAATGGGCGTTGCGGCTCCTGGCCTTCGAGAGACAGCTAAGAAGGGCTGCCAGAGCCAGAGAGCTGAAACCTGACATACAGTACCCCTTACACTCCTGTATCTTAACCATCTGGATGAGGTGCTTTTTGGGAAATGCACGTGTGGGGGGCTCCACTCCACACCTACTCCCTGCAAATCTCCTGGGCGTGCGTGTTTGGAGAAGTTTCCCCAAGAGACCTGCGGTTCATCCCTGCTATGCCAAATACCCGCCCCATCACTAGCCAACCACACAATTTGGTGGAAATTAGGGAAAAGGGCGCGCCTTCCTTCCAGCGCTTTACTGCCACCTGCTGGGCACCTGCTGTGACACACCTACTACCCTAAGGGGGCAGCAAGCTGAGAGGCACCCCAGGTCGTGCAAGGCACGTGGAAACAATGCGGAGTTCACTGCATTGCAAGTGAGCAGCAAATGCTTCTGCATGATTCTGTGCCACCAACCAAATTACTTAATCCACACCACGCCTAGGCATTTCTCCTATGTGAAGCATGTGCTTATAATGTGAACAGGAGACATCTCCACCCGATGGTTCAAAAACAATCCATCATTTCAGCCCTCGCTTGGTCAGGAAGTACGGTGCCCGGCAGCACGGGGACACTCTTGCCCAAACGTGCGCACACGTGGCTTGCTTGACTCGAGCCACTGGCTGCCCCATGGCCCTGGGTTCCACGGTTTTCAAAGGCCAGTGGTGGTCTTGCTGTCAGCCCAAAGGGCCTCGGGGAAATGTGCAAATGAGTGTGTGGATGGCAGGTCAACCAGGAAGCGGCCAGCTCTGTGTTGGCCAGGGTTAGGAGCTGAACGATGTCCTCCCCAATTCCTCTGTTGGAGCCCTGACCCCCAGCACCCCAGGATGTGACTATATGTGGAGATGGGGACCTTGAAGAGATGATTAAGGTAACATGAAGCCACTGAGGTGGCCCTGATCCAGGGTGACCGGGGTCCTTCTAGGAAGAGGGGATCAGGACACAGACCCGCACGCAGGGACGACCCTGTGAGGACCCAGGGAGAGCACGGCCGTCCACACACACACACATACACACGAGGAGAGAGGCTTCAGGGGGACCCCGCCTGCCCGCACGTGCATCCTGGGCTTCAGCCTCCAGGACCGGGGGACAGTACTCGTCTGTTGTGTGAGCCCCGTCGGTGGGATTTCGTCAAAACTGCCCAAACAAACCAATACAATCAGTTCAGATCAACTAATCTGTAAGTTTCAGCCTGCAATGACATACAAAATGTCATGCTAAGAACTCCAAAAGGGAAGGTATGTTTTGACAGCTGCGGTAGTGGTCGCTTTCCCTATGGAGCCCACGGCTTTTATAACATGAGTTCTGGACAGAAGACGGCTCTCGCAGACATCCCTGGCATCACTAGGGTAGAACACAGGCTCCGACCATGGGGAGAAGGTGGCGCCCCTCCATCCCGGCCTGGGGTCTTCACCCCTCCCCTCCCCTCCTGGCATCTCCTCTCAGCCCCAAGAATCAGGGCTGGTTGGAAGGACACCTGCTTGGTGGGCTTCAATCCCTCCGCAGGCCCCCCCGCAAAAGGAAGCACTGATTACTTCTCTGAAGGAATCCTTGCTCGTCCGGGCGGGGTAGGGGCACGGGATACGGATCTGACACCCCAGGTCAGCATGTGGCAGAACCCCCAAAGCAAGGTAAGGCACTTCCTGCAGCTCCAACTGCTGGGGCCGGGGGGCTTGGCTGCTCACAGTGGGGCGTGGGGTCATGATCCCGGGGTCCTGGGATCAAGCCCCACGTCGGGCTCCCTGCTCAGCGGGGCATCTGCTTCTCCCTCTGCCCCTCACCCCTGCTCATGATCTCTCTCTCGCAAATAAATAAATAAAATCTTTGGGGAAAAAAAGGAATTCTTGAGGAAATCAGATGAGATCTATAGTAAAGCCTGTGAACAAAGCGGTTAAGTGCTGTCACATATTCTTTGTGACAATGGCCAGGTGACGGTGATGATGGTGATGATGACCGCAACCAAGCAGATGAGGACTGAGACAGTGACTGAGGCATGGCTGGGCGAGGATGACCACGACAGAGGCGTGGCCGGGCGAGGGGGAGTGGCTAACTCACAGGCCAATCCCCTGGACTGACAACAGAAGGAGGGAACGCCCTCCCTGAAACACTGTCAGAGGAACTCCGTGAAGGAGGGCGGGCGGGCGGGATCGAGCTCTCCCAGAGCCAGCACAGAGCACCACCTGCATGAAGGCGCGTGGGACCCAGGGCGGCTCCTCCACGGAGCAGCTGTCCCCAGACTGGGGGCAGCCACCCTCTCCAGAGCCCTCAGCCTCCCGTAACCTACCCTGGAGTCCTGACGCAGCCAAACCCGCGGTCCGCGGGCCGCGCCAAGGATGCAGGCAAGACGCACAGGAGGACGTGTCCTCCCTTATCTTGATGTTCTTGGGTTGTGGGGATGTGTTTGGGTGTTTTTTACTTTCTTCTTTCTGTTTCTTCGAATTTTCCACTCCTTCCATGTTGAGCAGTTAGGGTAATCTGAACTCAAGAGTTTGCAGACAAGCCACATACAAAAACGCGCGCTTCCACTGTCGGCCTGCAGGGGGCGGGCGTCCCCAGGCGCTGCGCGGCAGGTGCGGGATCCGAAGGGCCTCGCTTGACAGTTCAGCACCTGGCCTTGGCCTTGGTGGGAAGCAGAACCACCGCAGGACCCGTGAGCAGGCCTGGCTGTGGGCGAGCAGGATCCGTCCAAGGGCGTGGAGCCAGGTGGCTGGGAAGGAGCCGCCCCCACTCCAGGGCACGAGGCAGAGGGACAGATGTCAAATGCAGAACTGCGGACCCCAGAACTCCAAGGTGCTTCTCCTGCTAGCTCTGTGCAAAACCCGCCTCCTCTGTTTCCTCCTGCCACCGCCGGGTGTCACGGCAGGGGCGGCTTCCGTCTGCAAGCCTGGAGGCGGTGCTGAGAGGGGCCGGGAGTGGACTCAGCTGTGGCCTTGGGCAGGTTACTCCCCCTCTCCGGGCCGGTTACCTTGTCTGAGTCATGGAGGCCAGCAGGTGTCCGCTGGGGTTGCTCCAGGGTGTGAAAGGTGGAGCCGATAAAGCAGATCAGGACGGCGTGGGAGCCGACTGAGTGCTGAGAATCTCGGAGGAGGACGGCCGGTCTGCTGATCTCTGCTTTGCGCCTGCCTCCACCATCTCACAGCCATCTCAGCCACGGCAGATGAGACAGCGGGGCTCGGGAGGCAGGGACTTCACCCGGAAAATCGAGAACCTCTAGTAGGGAGGGAACTGGCCTCCCAGGACATCGTGGAAAAGAAACCCACCACCTGGGGGACATGACACCATCCTGATGGGCGCCACGGGAAGCGGGATGCTCAGGCCTGGGAGCGCCCCCTCCAAGCTCAAACTCAGCGCCAGGGGCTGGGGTCCTGGGACCAAGAGGTCTGGTGGCTTCAGTGCCCGCAGGCTCGGAACCCACGCTCGGGGTCTCAGGGATGGAACCCAGCACACGCGGGGACCAGAAATCACGGCTGGAGCCCACACTGCAGGAAGTGACCACCAGGATCGCCCCCCGCCCACCCCAACACATTGATGCTTCTTCATCTCAGGGTGACCAGAGGCCAGACTGTCGAATGCACCAGAGGGGAAAGGGACGCTGGTAGGAGGCCTCCGGCTGGTGGAGAGCGAACCCGGCCCGGAGAACTCTCCAAAGCTGGGGCCCTGCTGCAGGGTTCAAGCTCTAGCAACTCCACGTTCCCATCTTCTGTATTTCTGACGCCTTGGCATGTGGGGCCTTGCCGACACTGGGGGGGTCTGCCCCTCCCCAGGCAAGTCAATTCTGACTGCACAGGACTGGCCCAGAGGGCGGCTCTCAGACACAAACCAGCCCACACAGAGCCATCACCCCCACCTGCCTTACTGGGCTCTCGCCCTCAGGGCCACGACCCACCTGCCCTGGTCAGCCCAGACAGCCAGGGACAGCCCCAGTGCCCCTGAGCCCGACGTTATCCAGACCAGCCATGCCTCGGCCTGTTCCATCCTACAAAAGTCACAGTGAAGACTCTTGGCCCCATTTCCCCCCACTCCTGCTGCCTCCTGACCCAGCCCGGTGCTTCCCATGTGGCCCCCCTGCCCCATCTGCCCCTCCTCCCAGGATCTGTGAGTAACACACCCTCTTTCCAATGGCAGCCAACTCCCGATCGGTTGGCCTCACTGTACCTGCATGGTATTAAAACTACATTTCAAACCGGGGTTTGGGACAGGCCAGGAAATGACTCTGGAATGACCCGAAAGCACTCAGACGTGCAGCCATGGGGGCCAGAGTGAGAACGGGCAGGATGAGCAGAGAGGAGGCTCAGCACTGCACTTACATTAGATCCTCCCCACAGCCCGAGGGCGCCATGGGCCCGCTGACACCCACTTTATGGGTGAACAAATGCAGACCCCAGGGCACTCATCGCTACTCACTCCCCTGAGGGTCCCTCCCTGGGTGTGGGCTGGAGGTGGCCAGGAGCAGCTTTGGGGGGCCCCAGCTCACACCGTGGGATGGAACTGGACGCCTCCCCAGGCTGCTGACGAGTCAGGGCTGACCCAGCATGCAAAAGGCCAAGCGGGGTGGACCTGCCTGCACCCCACAGCCCACCTGGTACCCCTCAGCACTGCTTGGCCCTCTGACCACAGTGGGTGGGGGGCATGACCCCACCCAGACCAGGCAAGTGTGTAAGGTCACACTGGCTGAGGGAAATGGACAGGTGGCACTGCCCATCCGGAGAACAGTTCAGAGACACCGCCCCCATTCCAGGCCTTTCCCCTTGCCTTCCTGGGCCCTGCTCCCCCAGACCCACTGTCCACCCTCCTCTGCCCGGAGACCCTGACCCGGACACCTGCACCACTGGGCTCCCTGATTGGCTGGCTCACACACGGCTCAGCCAATAGGAGGGCAGGATAAGAGAGAAGCCAGGGCACTTCCTGCCTGCGGCCACCCTCCCACCTCAGCTGTCCCTGCTTCTCGGACCACAACTTCCTCCCCTGCTCTGGATGCACTAACGACTCTTCATCTGAGCCATCAGGTGGATGCTGTTTCTTTACAAGACTGCAGCTGACACACCCCCAGCCCCAGGGGTGCCAGGTGGGATCAGGGAAACCTGGGTCCTATGCATGGAAATTGGGCATCACACCGGGGCACCCATATCAGAAATCAGGCAGCACACCGGCTCACCCGTATCAGAAATCGGGCAGCGTGCCGGGTCACCCGTATCAGCAATCGGGCATCACATCGGCTCACCCGTATCAGCAATCGGGCATCACGCCGGGTCACCCGTATCAGCAATCGGGCATCGCGCCGGGTCACCCGTATCAGCAATCGGGCATCGCGTCGGCTCACCCGTATCAGCAATCGGGTGTCGCGCCGGGTCACCCCTATCAGCAATCGGGCATCGCGCCGGACCACCCGTATCAGAAATCAGGCGTCACGCCGGGTCACCCGTATTAGAAATTGGGCAGTGCACCGGGTCACCTGTGCGCAGAAAGCACCCGGCGCCAAGCTCTATTGGGGTCCCCGAGACGCTAGATGCACGGAGAGCTCCCAGCGCCTATGAAGGGCGTGTTCACTCCACAGCTCCAGATGATCACTGCCCTACAGAAATGCAAGAGACCTGCCTAACTTTCCGATTTCTCTACAGAGGTCAGAAACGTGTGTTTCTAGGTAAATATCCCTGTTTTTAAATGCCGGCGACTGCTCCAAACGGAACGGAACGCTGGGAGGGCAGCTGTGGGCGCCGGGTGAGAGGCTGAGGGCAGGAGTGTTAAGGGTGCAGCGTGCGCACCTGGTGGACCTCGTGCCAGCCGTTCTCGTCCCTGCAGCACACGGTGGCATGTTCGTGGAGCAACAGTTCACAGCAGTAGGGATCCCCCCCGACGATCGCGGTGTGGTACAGCGGCGTGAGCCCGTAGCTGTCTTTGTAATCAGGCGATGCTCCCAGCTCCAGAAGGGTCTAGAAAACAACACCAAACACGGGTCTCATGACCCCTTCTGCAGGGAGTGAATCAAGAACGAAGCATGGGGGTCACTCTCCCGCCGGCCGAGGCTGAGCAGGCCCACGGGTCCGCACGTTTCCCGGGCCTCCCAGAGTGAAGCAGGGGCCAGCTTCAGGTGGTGAGGTTCCCGGCCCTGAAGTAGCAGGTGGAGCCCAGGTGACAGGATGCACGTGCATCCGGGACGTCAGGAGACGCTCTGCAGACAGACACGCGTGGGGGGCACGCAGGGACCTGCTGAGCCCTGCTGACCCCCCCACCCAAAACCCCGTACTGGCTGAGAGCAATGAAGTGCAGGCAGCTTTTGCAGAAAGGGAAAAGCTGTACTATTCAACCTACAGCATAAAACCATCCCAGCGTGGATTTCGGACTAAGGCAGCGGACGAGGTACAGCTGATGTGAACTTGAGAAATCCGTGACTTCCAAGACAAGCATCGTGTTGGGGGTCAGCCCCCAACAGCGGGTCCCCCTCCCTCCCAGCCAGGGCTCTTGGGGGACCCCACACTTGGGGCCAGGGCAGATAAAGCATGCAGAGGGCCGTGGGGAGGGTGAGGGGTGAAAGCACCCCCCCCCCGGGTGGGCTTCCAGAGACCGGGGAGGGGGTTGGCAACAGCAACAAGGCTGGCTCAGGGCCTGTGGGCTGGGTTTGCAGCCTCCTCCCAGGGGGCATGAGGGGGTGGCTTTCAGTGCTACCCTTCCTGGCAGAAATCACAAGCCTCTGGCCACACGAGAGGGACAGATGACCTTTTATAAACACCAAATTCTAAAATTCCCAAGAAGAGAGGGTCTGGGGCCCCGACTAGATGTCCAAACCCACGTGGGAACACAATTCGGGGTCAGCTCGGGTGGTCGTCATGGGATGGGGACAGGGAACCGGTGTGGAAGCCGGGGATCAGATAGGGAAGGGGTGCCCGCGGGGGAGACGGGCTCCGGAATGTACCTTCAGGGCCACTTGGTTCCTGGCTCGGGCGGCTTTGTGCAGGGCAGTCATCCCATCTCTGGCGCGGAAGTCCAGGTGAGCCCCGCCGTTTCTGAGAGCTTTGATCACCTCCGCGGGCTCGTCCAGCTGAGCAGCTAAGGTCAGTGGGGTCTCTGCGGGACCCAAACACAACGTAGTTCAGAACCCGCACCGGGGAGACGGCCAAGGCATACGGCTCACGAACCAAGTGCCAAGTCTGAGAGTGAGCTTGAAGAACCGACCCCAGGGTATTCGCAGCTCCCACCCGTTAGCCCCGGTATCCCCGCGGTTAGCACGGTCTCAAGGGAGACAATGGTGGTGATGCTCGGGGTCCCATGCAAATCAAAATGGGGGCAGAGGCAGAGTTTCCACATTATCGCTTTGTGGGCAGCGGGTCTGAGAAGCTGCCCTCGCTCTCAGGACACAGAATCCCACGGCACCATCCAGATGCTTACCGTGGGGAGCAGCAACCCACTGGGGCTACAGTTAAAGGTCCGAAAGGCAGAGGCCTGCCTTTCTGCATCTCAAACTCACAACGCTTATGGGCATCTTGGAGGACGCCCGGCTCAGGCTGCAGGCACACAAGGGTAGGGGAGGCGTGGAGTCTGTGCCCCATGGAGGTCTGGGTCTGAGCAGGCAGAGACCTGAATGGGGTCAGCACGATAAATGACCGGCAGCAGGGCTGGGGCAGAAGCCCGGGGGACAGAACCATGGAGCCCACCCCCATGTGGACAATGTTAGGAAGGGTCCCCCACCGCCCTGGGCAGCCGACTCCAGACCAGTCTGTTGCTGGCTGTGACGGGGAGGGCAGTACTCGGTTAAAACCACCTTCTCTCCCGCTCGGTCAGCCCGAGTGCCCATCATAGCCACTGCCGAGCAAGGCACACTGCCCTGATGTGCTTCACTGGAGAGGCTTTTACCTTCTAGAAGAGTGTCAAGGGCAATATGACAACGTGCATGTCCCCAGGACCCAGAAACACTACTGGTTGATGATGAGTCGTTCTGACTTCAAGCGCGTTTTGAGAATAAAAGAACCGGGGCATCTGACCCGGGGCTGAATTCCCTTCTCACCTCACCCCGGTCGCGTCCCCGGCTGTCCCCAGGAAGGACAACTGCATCATGAATTCAGCTCGCCACCCCCATCTAGCCCTAATCCCCAGGCTTCTTTACACGTAAAGGAGCACTGTTCTGAGGGCTCTTTAAACTCACCGGGGGACTCACCCTGCACCTGGATGTGTCACAGTGAGGTGCAGGGGTGTCAGGGGTTGAGACGGCGTGGAGCAGGGCAGGAGCTCCACATGGGGGCAGAGATGTGGAAATGGGGCAGACGTGCAGACAGATGCAAACTTGGGGAGAGACCCCCACCCGCTAGAGCGGGGAGAGGGAGCTGTTGGGGCTTCTGACGGCATTGGCGAGGGCTCGGGTCCTTTGGGGGCAGGTGAAGGGCGTGGAAGGCTGGGTCCTCAGGAGCCACCAGCGTTTACGCTTCACATCAAATTTCTTACAGCAACTTGAGGAAGCCGGCCCCTCATGTATAAGGTCAATTTAGGCCTGATGCTCATCTGGGGCAATGTCAACCCTCAAAATGATTAGGATTCTTCTTTCTTATTTGGCTGTCCACCCATGGCCATTGCAATGGGAACCCAGCTGGAGTCATACCTCGGACTCCAGATTACAGACCCCTTTGGCAGAGCCAAACCCTGGGATGGTGCTGGGCACGTAAGAGCCGCTGAGTAGAAAACTAGGCACCCCGTTAATGGTAGGGTATCTTATGTACTTGAGGGGGACCTCCAGCCCTCAGACGGCACCCAGGACAAGCGGTCCCTTTCTCAAACAGCCCTGCCCAAAGGATGCACTGCAGACTTGCCACGTTCAAACCTGACCGGGACCCACCCTGGTGAGGGTGGGAGAGCCCCCCCCCCAGCTTACACACCCTTCAGGAAGGGGACGTCCAATGAGACCCCTCATGGGGCTGATGGAACCATCCCAAGAAGATACTCATCCATCAACTGCAAACGCGTGGCCGTCAGGGGCTCGCACTGTGTGATTGATGACCATGTGCCCATGCCTCTAACAAGCTTGGGGCCTGAGCTCACCTGCACCACAATCCTCCAAAAACATTCCTCAGTGTTTACATTTTGAAATTACTTCAGTTTTGATAAATATACTGGAACCTCAACGAGTATAACCTCAAAATGGTCCCAGTCTCTCTCAGCTTGACTGCCCAGTGGAGTAGAAACGGCTCTCGTCTTTTCAGACAGTCTCGAACACATAATAACGCTCTCGCCCAGACATGGCCCAGTCACATTTTGGCTCCAGCAAACAAGCGGCCGAGCTTCGAAAGGCACCAGCAGGAGGGTCTGCAGGGGTGAGAAGTGGGGGGACCTGGAAGCACAGCACAAGGACACTGGCTACTGGCTTCCAATCTGTCCAGATCTACGGACAAGGAGAGGGGTGGGGGCTCCGTGCGCTGCAGGCTGAAGTGTGCGCACCCCGGGCCCCTGGGTGTTCCTGGGAGCATCCAAGTGCCGGAGAAAGACCTCGGAAACCAAACGTGTGGGTGAGCAGCGCCTCCTGGAGAAAAGGGACCGCCGGCAGCAAAACCCAGCTCTGCTCCTGGAAGGCTGGATGACCTGAGCAGGTCCCCAAAACCCTCTGGACCTGTCTCCTCCCCTGTGAGGCCCAAATGCATGCGTCCTATGCTGGATGGTGCCCACCCCCGGGCGCGCCCTCGGGGACTGCCACCAGAGCAGCTAGTCTCACAAAGAGACAAATTTTGCTCTCTTCATTATGGCTTTTTTATGTATTTTTACAAGGCTGTACAATGACTTTATTATTTTACAATAATAAAAAAGTAATTTATAAAATGAACCATGAAGCCAATACTTGTTAGCATTCCCACCCCCACCACAACTTGGACTGGCACAATCCCCCATGACTTCCTCAGCAAGACAGTCCCGATTCTCCTAGAATGTGAAGCAAAGGAAACAAATATTCACACACCTACTAAGTGCTCTGCCCTGCAGTGGGGACTATGGCCACCCCAGGAGGACAATGAGGTACAGTATCCTTGAGCTTTTATAAGATAGGTAAAAAAATAGGTAAATAGATCGCTGGATGAGGGGCTGGGCAGATGCTTGGATAAGTGGATGGATGAACAGATGGTTAGATGAGTGCATGGACGGATGGGTGGGTGGATGGATGGATGGATGGTGAATGAGTAGATGGATAGATAGATGGTTGGATGGATGAGTGAATGGATGGATGGATGGCCATGTGGTGGGTGGATGAATGGATGGGAATGTGGGTGCATGGGTGGATGGATGGATGGAAGTATGGGTGAATAGATAAATGGATGGATGGATGGGATGGGTGGGTAGGTGGATGGATGGATGGATGGATGGACGGACAGAGAGATGGATGGATGGGTGGATGGATGGATGAATAGGTAGGTGGATGGATGGATGGATGGATGGATGGATAGGTTGATGGATAAGTGGATGGATGGATGGATGAGTGGGTGGATAGATACAGGGAAGGAAAGACAGAGGAGGGAGAAAGGAAGAGAGAAAGAAAGATGGGTGAGTGAAAAGATGGGTAGGCGTGTATGTAGATGGAGATCATACATACACATAGACAGTTAAAAATGAGTAAAGGAAAAGATTAATATTTGGGCTCACAAGTGACAGAGGGAGCACAACCTGTGCATTCAATTATCTAAGTGCTGTTTTCTAATATAAAACTCATTATTAAATTATCCACAATTGAGAGATCACACACCCCATTCTCTATGCCCGAATGCAAACATCGCAAGTGGGAAAAACCTGGCTTTGCACCTGGAACCTCTGCACTCCACTATGGGTTCAGCCGTGACTTAGACAGACACCTTGAACCCCACAGGGCCTGGTCCCCTTCTGTGCTGCAAAGACCACCCTGTCCAGCCCACAGTGAGGGGCAACAGGGAGTCACAGTTTTGAAAGTGCTTCATGATGAAAAAGCTCCCAACAGCGTGAGGAGCAACAGGATCTATGGCAACAGCATGGTAAGACTCGCTGCAGCAGCTTAACATGGAGATAGACCCCCTCACAAGACATAACAAGGACAACATTCTAGTGGAGTCAGGCTTTTACCTTCACTCACATTAAGCTCACTTTCCTAAAGTGATCCATTTTCTGAAAACGCATCTCTCTAAAACATGACACATCCCTTCTGTGTCAGAGACTGGGATTTCGCCAAAATGCAACACTGTGGATGATGACCCAGGAAACACTCCTGACCAGGAGTTTCAGAAGAAGCCATTTGTGGCTGTGTTTGCTTACCCTCTAAGGGAGACATGGTCTCCAGATGGAATATTCTGAAAGTCCACACGATGGGGATGTCTGTTTCTCAGGGGACACCCGAGAAGCAAATCCAGAGAGGTGGGGCTACGCCCCTGCCCTATCCTGCGCCCTTCTCTCTTCTGGGTCAGCGGAAATCTGATATGTCCTCAAACGTTAACAACCTCGACAGCAAGAAGCCTCCCTACAGCATCACGGTGCGCTCATCCCCATCTCTGTGACAAATCCAGGGACCTGAGACCACACTTCAAAATTCCCAAGGACCAGAGAGAGGTGATTCAGCGATTTCTTCCTCATTACCTAGATCTGTGGTTTCCAGACATGGGCATGAATTAAGAATCCTCCAAAGAGCTCATTAATACAAAGGATGTGGACTTCATTCCCAGCGATGATTTAACAGGACTGGCGTAGCTGAGAACCTGCACCTCTAACAGGCCGGCGGTCCACAGCACCATCTGGCCCCGCTTGGCGGGGGAATGCGGGTTCGCAAACCGGACGGCACAGCGAAACCACCCGGTCCCACACCCAAATACTGCTTTAATCGGTGTGAGGACGACCCCGCCAGTATCAGGACTGGTAAAACCTCCTTACATGGTTTTCAACACGGGAACCACTGCTCCACTCCAATGTGTTCCATGGACGAGCAGCATGGGCGTGACCTAGAGCTAGTTAGAAATGCAAAATCTCGGGGCGCCTGGGTGGCTCAGTCGGTTAAGCGGCTGCAGCCCCAGGATGGGCTCCCCGCTCAGTGGGGAGTCTGCTTCTTCCTCTGCCCTCAACCCCCACTTGAGCTCACGCTCTCTCTTTCTCATGTGCTCACTCTCTCAAATAAATAAATAAAATGTTAAAAAAAAAAAAAAAAAAAAAGAAAAGAAAAGGCCTAATCTCTGGCCCCAGCCCAAATCTTCAGGACCAGAACTGACATTTTAGCAAGATTCCCAGGTCACGAATAGACATCAAGTCTACATGGGCCCAGAGCACAGTTCTCCCACCTGATCAGCTATGTGATGAGTAAACAAGCAAACATAGAAAAATGGTGCTGTCCCTCATGCGGGTGTATCACTTTATTTACAAATTATACATGACTGCGGGGAAAGTCATCATCTGTTTAACAAATGGTGCTGGGACAACTAGATTTCCACGTGGGCGCCCTACCTCACGCCGTAGACAAAACATCACTCAGAATGGCTCATAAATGGAAGGGCTGCAGCTATAAAACTGTAGGAAAGAACAAAGGAGTACATGTTTGTAACCCTGAGTTAGGCGTGATTTTTATTTTAATTTTAAAAAGTAGGACATCGAAAGCACAGGCAACAAAAGAAAAAAGAAACACATTGGACTTTATAAAATTAAAAACTTTGGTGGATCAGGAGAGAGGGGAAAGATGGCGGAGGAGTAGGGGACCCTATTTCAGCTGGTCCCCAGAA
>NC_138379.1:2311306-2343278 GCF_054177405.1 Leptonychotes weddellii | reverse complement strand
GGAGGGAGAGATGAACCATGAGAGACTATGGACTCTGAGAAACAAACAGGTTTTAGAGGGGAGGGGGGAGGGGGGATGGGTTAGCCCGGTGACGGGTATTAAGGAGGGCACATACTGCATGGAGCACTGGGTGTTATACGAAAACAATGGATCGTGGATCACCACATCAAAAACTAATGATGTATTGTATGGTGACTAACATAACATAATAAAATTAAAAAAAAAAAAAAACTTTGGTGGATCAAAGGACACCATCAAGGAAGTGAAAAGATGACCCACAGAGTGGGAGAAGGTATCTGCAAACCACATACCTGATTAGGGATTTGTATCCAGAATATATAAAGAACATTCACAACTCAACAAGAACAGACAAATAACCCAATCAAAACGGGGGCAAAGGATACAGATAGACATTTCCCCAAAGATATACAAATGGTCAAATGGTCAATAAGCACATGAAAAGATGCTTGGTATCACCCGGTCATTAGGGAAATACAAATAAAACCACAGGGAGATATGACTTCACATAAGATGGCTGTAATAAACAAGAGAGGTGACAGGAAGGTTGGCAAGGCTGTGGAGGACTTGGACCGCCCACGCACCGTGGGTGGGATGCCAAAGGGTGCAACCATGCTGGAAAACAATCTGGCAGCTTCTCAAAAGGTTCAACACGGAGTTACCGCAGGGCCCAGCAGTCCCCCGGGTGCGTGCACGAGAAGGATAAAAACACGCGTCCACAGCAGCCAAGAAGTGTGAACAGCCCAAGCGGCCCCAACTGATGAGTGGATGAACAAAAGTGGCCCATCCAATGGAACGTCACTTGGCCACGAAAAGGGACACAGCACCATCACACGCTCCCACCTAAATAGATGCTGACACCATGCTGCTGAGTGAGAGAAACCAGTCACAAGGGACCTCGTACTGTGCAACTCCATCTCTCTGTAACGCCCAGAAGACGCAAATGCGCAGAGACAAGAAGTAGACCGGGGGCCGGGGAGGGGGCCGCCGCGTGACCGCAGATGGGCACGAGGTCTCCTGTTTGGGTGTCCTAAAGACAGCGGCGATGGTACAACTCTGAGCAGGTCTTTAAAAAACCATTGAATTGTACACTTCCAATGGCTAAATTTAGTGGTATGCAAAATGCATCTCAATAAAGCCTTACAAAACACAAAGATGTAAGTTACATCTTCATAAAATTTTTAATAAAAAATTATACACGCCTTATGGTACTAACATTGAATATGCTGCAAAATAGACATAGACAAACATTTTTAAAAGGAAGACAAAGTTTGGTGTTTCCGCCCTGCACCTCCTCTGTATAATAAAAAGACTGGCGCATCCTCCAGGTTAAGGACCTCTGACTACTCACAAGCTCACCAGCTGACACGTCCGCAGCAACCACGCCACCTGCCGTACCTGCTGAGGGGTCATGTACGAGCTCAGCCCTCCTCCTCTCCCAGCACCTGCTTGCAGAGCGCGTGGGGCCCAGGCTACTCACTGCCCAGTTACCACAGACAGTAGGGCAGGCGGGGACCGTGGGCCTGGAAGGCCCTTTGCAGGATGGACAGCTCTGTGGGGACACACCAGCGCCTCCAGCGTTAGTCTGCATTCAACGTTTCAGGGTTAAATCGTGAGAAAGCACAGACTCTTCCAGTCTGTTAGACTAGTCCACTCGGATATCTGATTAACACCCCATCCCCACCACGGAAGAGAACGAGATCCACAGCATCTTCTCAGGTGCGTGGTCGTCGACGAGGTGGACACTTTCTCATGACGAGTGCCCAGGTGAGCATATGAGACTCACCCAAACGACCCACAGGCCTCTGACGCCAGTAAGCAGGTAAGGAGGGTGGTGGCAGTTTTCCCCAAGTGGTCGGCCCCTCTGAACATTCTGGCAACTGCTTCTCACAGGAGCCCACGAACTGGGGGGCTGGGGCTGGGGGTGGGCATTGTTCTTGTGCTTCCTGCCATTTCCCACGAATGGAAGAATCACGACTATCCTCCTGACACTCTCCCAGACCACGTGCTGGAGAGGAGACGGCCCCACGCAGGTGCTTGGTTATAGAGGTTTGTGAACAGAAGCGGACACGACTCACTTTCGTGTGAGGAAATCTTCGACGACAGGAAAGACACAGAAGGGAGGCAGGTGTGGAGAAGCCGGGAAAAGAACCGGGCCTCCTATTCCAGACACAACCCTCTGTTGCCAGGAGGAGGGGTGGCCGGTTTTGGGGAGAACAGGCAGACCTGGTCTGGGGAACCCCGCGGGCAGGGCTCCCCACAGCACCAGGCCCAGCCCTGCAGCCGGGTTCCCGGCTTAGGCCATCCATGCAGGCTCGTGGAGGCAGGAGGCACGTGCGAATTGCTTCAAGGTCGGACACGTTAAAAGTGGACGGTTCTTGTTCCCGGACGGGGGTGGGCAGCCGGGGGGTTCTCTTCTGAGGGAGACTCATGGGGATTCACGCGGTCTGACGCAGACACACAGGACCTACCAGATCAGGAACTGGAAAAGGATGGGACCTTTTGAGCAAGCAAAAACGCAAGCCTCCGAACGAGCAGAGAGCACCACAAACCTACTAGAACAGATACAATGCGGGACGCTGACAGCACCCATCCAGCACTAGGAGCCCCCAACCGCTGCTCGCGGGAACGCAAAACGGTGCACGGCTTCGGAGGGCACTGTGGCGGATTCTTACAAAACCACAAAAATGTTCTACCGTATCTTCCAGCAACTGCCCTCCTTGGTATTCACCCAGCTGATGTGAAAACTCACATCCACACCTCAACCTGCCCACAAAAGTTTACAGCAGCTTTATTCATAATAGCCCCAAACTGGAAGCAGCCAAGATCTCCTTCCACAGGGACGGGTACACAAACCTGGGGCATCCATATAGTGGACTACTATTAATGAGAAAAAGAAAGCGCTATCAAGCCACAAGAAAATATGGCTAAATCTTGAATACATCCTGCTAAATCAAAGAAGCCAGTCCACGGGTACCTGGGTCTCAGGCAGTTACGCGGCCGACTCTTGATTTCGGCTCCTGTCATGATCTTAGCGTTGTGAGATCGAGCCCCACATGGGGCTCCACGCTCAGCATAGACTCTGCTTGTCCCTCTCGCTCTGCTCCTCCCCCTGACTCATGCTCTCTCTCTCAAATAAATAAAGTCTTAAAAAAAAAAAAAAGAAAGAAAAAGAAGCCAGCCTGAAAAAGCCACACTGCTTCATTCCAATTATCTGACATTCCAGAAAAGACAAAACTATGCAGGAAGTAAACAGATCAGTGGTCCCAGGGGTTGCAGAGACGGGCAGGGTGGAATGGGTAAAAAGCACCGAAGATTGTTTTAGGTGATGAAGCGATTCTCTATGACCCTGTGCAGTGAACACAGGAATCAAACATCTGTCAAAATCATAAACTCCACAGCACACAGAGTGAAACTCAATGCATGCACATTTTTAAATGAAGTTTTAAAAATTCATTGAGAAGACTATGGGATCCTGGTTTGGAATGCAGAATGTGACAAGACTGGAACTGTATTACAAATGTAAGAAACAGCCTCACTGGAGGGAGCAGGGGGCAGGTGAGGGGAATTAAGTGCCTTCCGGACGGGCGTGGTCTGCAAGAAGAAAGGCAAAGCAAACCCAGGTAAGCGCTGTGCTCTTATCAGCTCAGAAAGTGGCCTCTGACGTGTGGTGCAGGTCAACAACTGTGAAACCACTATTCACGGGTCCTGAGATTGAACAACTAGATAAACAGATGGCATAGAGTGGCAGCCAGGTGTCTCACTATCGGTGGGGAGGTGATGGATTAGCCAGGGAAGGGACTGCATGGATCCATGTGGCCGTGGATCAGACTGGAGACCTCAGTATGCACTCACGTTGAGCTGAATACAGATACAGATGGTTACACACAGAAGCATTTGTAGATACACACATATTCACAAGTCAGTACACACACACACACACACACACACACACACGGTTTGTTGCTCCGGAAGCGAGTGCAACCCAACAGCAATGAGCACACCCAGCACCCAGATCTTGGTTCCTATGACCATTCTCCAGTAAGAGGAACCAGGCTCCTGGACGACTGGCGGGGTCTAGGTCTGGGCAAGAAATACACAGGATGAACCTGGGTCACCTTCTAGTACCAGAAAGTAAGCAAGGGGTCAAAAACTAATGACCCACACTGATGGGGTCTGTCCAAGGGACTCAGGAGCCAGCCGAAAGAGCTCCCAGTGGCCAGAGCTGGAGCAGTGGGAGCAATGAAATGAAGCATGGGGTCCTGACCCAGATCATGAATACCCATCAGTCCACATGGATAGGAATAACCGAGGGTAAATGAGTATTAGAGTAAATAAATGAATGGGGGAGAAAAGGCAAACCTCCGTGCAGAATTCTGTCACATGTGTGGATACTCTGTCCTCGAGGACATGGCACTTAACTCCCCATATGTTGGCTGTGGGCTGTGCTTAGTGGCTTCCTTCCAAAGACGACAGTCCGTAAAGGGGAAAAGAGAGGGACCGTACAGCTGGGACCTGATGCGCACCCCAGCCAGGTGACCAAGGCCACCGTCACGGGGATGAGTCCGGTGTGGAGCATGAGCCCGGACGTGATGGGGTGGGAGGGCGTTTCACCCTGGGGTCCTCCCCCCAAACCCACAACCTGGTCTGACCACGATGCACACACCAGACAAACGCCAACAAGGGGGACATTCGCAAAATGCCTGACCAGTTCCCAAAATGGCCAAGGTCAGCACAAACAAGGAAAGCCCTAGAAACTGTCACAAGGAAGAGGGTTCTACAGCGACAAGACAGCTGCGTGCCAGGAGGGCTCCTGGGGCAGAAAAGGGACATTAACTACTAATAAACTATGAAGAAAGCATGCACTTTAGTTAATAGCAACCTATCTGGACTGGTTCATTAATTACAAAATGCACCCTACTCTGGTAAGGCAGGAATCAGTGAAAATGGGCTATGGGGTGCAGGTGGAACATTCTGGAATATCTTCATAACAATTCTGCAAATCAAAAACTGCTCTAACATCATTGTTGTTCTTGTGTAGGCATTAAAGGCTCACAAGGCTCGTGCTGCAGGTGATGGTTTGATGGGACAATGCTGCTGCTGACCCGTCCCCAGTTGGCCCCCTGAGGAGATGCTCCTGACCACAGGGCCTTTGCCCATGGCCATGTGTATGGCCACGTGTGCATGTCGTGACATGGGTTGCTGTGAGGAGTGCCAGAATGACCTCCTCTGCCCCTGGCCAGCCCTGGCAGATGTCCCAAAGCCCAGGGCCCCTCCTGCGGGCCCTTGCCCCTGTGCTCACCCCAATTCCTTACTTGCTTGACAGTGCTGCATCTTCCTCGGCTACGTGCACCTTAATGAGTCACCTAGACCCTTACTGAAACATGACCCTGAAATAATTGGATATTCTACCTGAGCTCCCATTTCCAGACAAGCCTCTCTGTACCAGGAAGTGCATCTGACCAGGCCAATGCACGGGGAACAGTCTTCCCGCAGACCTCATCTGTCTGTCTCCCACCCTCTGCACACTGACGTTTACGAGGTTCCAGAATCATGTCTGCTCAAATTGCCCCTCTCCTGTTTACCCATCCAAGAAGCCCCTTCTGTTCTCAAAGCCAAGGCTCGGAGGGGGCGCTGCTTCAGTGTACGGGGATCCAGAGTGTCCACGGAAGCTTCTAATTGGGCCGTGTGGGAGCCAGGAGGGGCTCCCGGGAGCCGGGCTGCAGTGACACCTGGAGGCGCGGGGCACGTCTCGGCACAGATGACAAATAGCAGCCTGACAAGCTGATGAGCTACCACCGCCCTGGAAACTAACTGTGTAATTGGATCTCCTAAGTGAAGTCCAGACACATCACAGGTGCCCGGTGAGATCCACTCAATCAATGAAAATTCTGTTTTTTACTTCTCAATACATGCTAAGAGTTGAAAGATGTTTCTGGCTTTATTAACACCCTGCCTTTGTTGTGCCTGGGCTTCTTGCAAGTTTGGGAACACAGCATGAAATAAAAGCATTAAACTAATTTTTGCTCAGATTGTTAGTTTTATTTCCTTCCTCGGGGCTCAGAACACCACGCGTCTTGTCCCAGAGGTTCCAGTCAAAGCAGGAGATGTGCCTCGAGACCCCAGTGGGCGAGGCTTTATGTCTTCATACAACTTTTGCCGTTACTTATTAAAATTTCCACTAGACTAGGCACCAGATGGTTAGCTGTAATCACAGGCTGCTTTGTTCCCATTGACAGGTTGTTCCATGGAGATTTCTTTACCTCCTGTGCATCCCTCAAGCCGAAAGGGCTGCTTCCCCAACCTCGGGCCCTTGACACATCACTGGACCCTAACAGGTCCTCACGTAACCAAAGCTGCAATTATTAAGGGCCCTGGTCACGCTTAGGGTGACCGACTGTGCCAGTTTGTCTGGGACCAAGGAGACTTCCGAACGTGGGACTTTCAGTGTGAAAACCCGGGCCATCCCAGGAGATTCGGGACAGGTCGGTCACATGACCTGTTGTCTGGACGCAGCCCATGAGAGCCAACCACGGGTCGTCCCTGTGGGTCCAAAACAAGGAGAAAACACCTTGAGATCCCGTTGTGCTGCTAACATGACAGGACCTTTCTGATGGACGACACTCCACGTGTGAGACACGAAACACACACTGCTGGTGGATGCCCCGATGTTCCCGGCCCACAGGTACCGTCATCGCGGAGCACCTCACACTGCCGTTCTCCCCCGACCCTCTGCGGCCGGGGCACCTCCCCAGACTGCAACCTGGGAGCGCTCACCTCCCGTGGTTGCCGTCCCACACTCATGGCTGTCTCAGACATGTGACGGCTTCTCGGGGTGTTGGCTTCGGGAGGGAGGCAAATGGGTCCCCAGGTAAAAGGCTGGCCCAAGGAGGAAACCACAGACACACAACCTCTCCACGTGTTCCCTCCGTGACCCAGCCACGTGTGCCCTCCGTGTCCCCCCTTGCCACATGTCCATCTCCCTGCATCTCAGGCACTGAAGCTGTGGTCAGAAGTTAAACTGCGGAGACACACGTGTGAGCGGTGATCACGGATCACGGCACCACAGCGTGTGCTGGGCGGGCACGGGCACGGCTGGATGGGCACAGGTGGGGTCCTGCCCCAGCTCCAGGGGTCAGAGGAGCCCCTAGCGATGATGAGAAAGCTTCGTTCTTGAGCTGACACCTGCACCTGCCGTGGGCTCGGTAACCCATGTAGGTGACAGTGGTCCAGGCACAGAGCTGGCCAGTCACCAGGAGTGGGGGAGGGGGCGCCACAGGGACTGAGTCCAAGGGGAACGCTCTCCAGCCTGGGGTGACCAACCTAGGGGGACAAACGCCCCCAGGTGCCATGAAGACTACCTGAGCCCTCTCGGCCAGCCCAGCTCGCCGTGTCCCACTGCACAGGCTCTCAGCCGGGGACTGCGCTCTGCCCCAGGGTACACCGGGCAATGTCAGCGCACAGTCTGGCTGTCACAGCTCGGGGTGCGACTAGTGCCTGGGGTGGAGGCCAGCAAGGCTGTAAACATCCTACAACCCAGGACACACCCCCCCCACAGACAGCCGTCCGGCCCCACAATGGAGTACGATCCCGCCACAAAAAGGAAGGAGATCCTCCACCACTAGGACAGCATGGATGGACCTCGAGAGCACCGTGCGAAGTGAACTAAGTCAGACACCACGTGATACCGCTTACACACCGAATCCAAAAGCACCGACCCCCAAAACACAGAGCAGACTGCTGGCTGCCGGAGGCGGGGTGGGGTCAGCATGCAGGTGGCCAACGGTACAAACTTCCAGTCCCAGCTGAGAAAGCAGATCTTAGAAGTTCTCATCACAACTGTAACTCTGTGCTGACCCATGCTAACCAGACTTGCGGTCCTCAGTGCACAATGTAACCAAGTATCCAAGTATCCAATCCCGAGCCCCAGCCTGAAACTAACACGGTGTTACAGATCTGCTATATCTCAATAGAACTAAGGGGGAGGGAAGAGGAAATAAAAGTCACCGCTCATTTGGAATTGTTTAAAGAAGAAGAAATTGTCCAGCCTCACGGTCGCGGGCGCTGAGTTCGGGAAGCTCTGTGCTGTTCTGACCCACAAACGATGAGCAGCCCACATGCGTAAGGAGGTGGGTTTCCAGCAGGGGGAGCAAGGCGTGCGCGTGTAAGCGCATTTTTGGACTGCGCCCGTGCTTCCGCGAGGCTTACCGGAGTCCTCCCCCACCCAGGACCCACCTCCAGTGTCCAGGTCATGAAAATTCGGATCCAGGCCTCGTTCCAGCATTTTGACGATCTTCTCCACCGAACGGTGCTGAATGTGGTCCATGAATTTTTTCAGATTGGTCTAAGGGGAAAAATAAAAAAACAGAAATGCCTTTACAGGTCCCAGGAAGGCTCATTACAGGGTGCACTGCAGTCTGGAGAGGGAGCCGTCCCTGCACGGGGCACGGCAGACCCGCCAGGCAGGGGCTCGCTGCATCTGGAGCCCCAGCGCCAAGCGTGGAGTCCAGCACCGGGCAATGTAACCAGCCTGTCCTGGATGAAGGTTCTAGAACTCTCTCGCCTTTCACATCCGTGCCAAGAGCCACGGGACGTTCCTTCGCTTCTGAAAGGATGAGCCACCTGGACCACTTTGATAAACTACAGTGTCCAGGGTCCACCCCAGAGCTTCAGACTCCCATCTCCGGGGAGCGAGGCCCGAGGATTGACGTTTGTGCGGTCTAATCTCTTAAGCAGCAGCTGCAATGGAGAGCAGATAGGGGAGCCTCTCGCTCCGCTAATCCGCTTTCTGGTGAACCCTGTGACTACGTGGACAGAAACAGAGATGCCTGGTCACAAAGCAATTCAAGGTGAAGAGACAATCACTTCCCGTGGGGTCAAAACGATCCGTGGGTCAACCCCGGTGGGGGAGGGACGTTTCCCCAGCTTAGCCCGGCCTTGTCTGTAACAGAAATCATGATTTCCTGCCATGGAGCAGACAGCCCCAGCCTCCCGAGGATAACCACGGTATCGCGTCTGCCTCCATCTGAAGAAGCAAACTCTTGACACAGGCTGGATCTCCACCTGCACACTCTACCTACATTCCAGAGCCAAAATTAACAAATACCCAAAGACACAAGACACACTTGTGGAAACATTTTAGTAATTGATTTTTTTAAAATCCAAAAAACACATTTTTATCTATACTTTAAAAGGTCATCAAAAAAAAACTAGAAGCTTGCAGACCCTGGGGTTGAAACACCACCCCCCAGGCGGATTCCAGGGCTGGGCGGGAATGTGCACAAGGACCCGGAGCATTAGCTGTGCCACAAAGCTGTCAGTACTCAGAGGACGGTGGGGACACACCAGAGGGCAGGGAGCCAGGCAGACGGGCCGCCACCGGCCACCTCTGGACAACTTGAGCACATTAATAAATAATGGTGCATCATAACCCGTTGAGCACAACAAAGATCCACGCACCTGTTGTGATACAAATGGGGGACAGAACAAAAGGCGGGGGAGCCCACTGGTTGCGAACATCTGCTGTGGGCTCACAGCACCAGGTAAGCTCACCTGGGCAGCACCAGGGTGAGCCACGGGCAGTGTCCACGCAGTTCCCGACACGGCCTTTCCCTGTGTGCCACATCCTCGAGAATCCTCCTCGGTGCTAACGTGGGTGCGACCACGCTCCAGCCCCAGCACCCCGACAAAGGGCAGGAGTTCCTGCCCGTGGACACGCACAGCGACCCCGACAAAGGGCAGGAGTTCCTGCCCGTGGACACGCACAGCGACCCCGACAGAGGGCAGGAGTTCCTGCCGCAAGTCCAGCCAGGAAGCCAACGCTCATGGACCGCAGCCCATGGCTCTTGACCTCAACCCTCTCGTTCCCGCCGCTGCCGGCCACGGCCACGGGCGGGACTCACCTCCCTGCGGTTTGTGTAAACAGCTCTTTAATCGCTCCGATTTAATGTGTCCTGTCTGTCAGCAGTGGTGGCACAGAGAGAAGGGCTTCCCCTCCTCCCAGAAACACCCAGGCGGGGACGTGCACACAGCAGCGTCCCCTCTGAGGCTGTCCATGTGCAAGTTGTCACCCAGCATGTTTTCGTCACCCAGGAGAGCATGGCCAAGTCCGGGGGCTCTGCTGGGCACCCGGGAGTGCATGTTCATTCACGTGCTTTAGTCAGGCCCACGTGGGCCACGCCCAAAGAGGACACCCGTGCCCAGGCAAGGCGTGCACCTTTGCTACCATGCACATATCCAAACCCAGCCTGTTCCAGAGCCCCGCCCTTGAGGAAACCTCATGCACCCCTGCCCGAGCCCCCACCGGCTTCACGGAGCCCCCCTGCCCCCGAGCAGCCAGGCGGGCCTCGGGGAGTGATGGAGAGAGGCATCCCGGTGCCCCTGCACATCCCGGGCCCGCCCACCACGATGTGCACGCGGCAGGTGCCCAGAGGGTGAGAGGGTGCCCCCCAGGAAGAGGAGCAGGGTGCCCAAGGAGCTCCCCTGACCTGCAGAGACAGAACGCCACATACGAGACATGAGGCTGGCGTGTGAAAGCCAGCCATCCCCGCCTACCTTTGTGTGCAGCTTGGCCAACTGCTTCTCGTCCAGATTGGATTGCTTATACACGCGCTTCTTGTATCGAAACTGCACAGAAACGGAAACAGGAAAAGAGAAGACATGTGACTACGTCACAGAGTACTCCACGGAAACACGGCCTTGTCCTCAGCGACTTCGCGGAAGGCTGGGGGCCCACAGCAAACTCCTCCCACGTCAGGTAAACTCACCGTGTTCCTTCTGCAGACCCTGACAGCGCAGGACTCGCACCTGTGAAGGCCCGCGGCCACGTGGCTGAAAAGCCAGGGAAAGAAACCAGAGCAACCTGAGGGGACGGAGGAGTCAAATCCTCCCACGGAGAAGCCACGGCCGGCGCTCCTCTCATGAGCCCTGATCGCGGTCCTCAGGGCCGTGCGCGTGGCCCCGTCAACAAACCAGGACGAGTCTTCCACGCCCACCCCTATGAAGCCGGCCTGGTGAAGCCAGCGTCCCCGCCGCCTCCGCCCGCCCCCCCCAGGACTCTCGGCGACGTTCAGTCCCTCAAACACAGCGCCTCCTCTGAACCCGAAACTACACATTTCGCTCCGAGGCAGTCAGTGCCCAAGAGGAACCTACAGGTGTCAGTCGGCCTTGAACCCCAGCACCTACAACTGATACCCCGCCCAGGGGCCCCCACCCCTTCGAGGGACACGACTGAAGGCTGGGGTGGGTGTCAGGATTTGCACTCATTAAGATTCCCAGCTGAGACATCTGCTCCGAGTCCAGCCTCGGCAGCGTCCCACCAGCTTTGGCCGGACACTCCCCCCATCTGAGACTCAGCTTCCTGATCTGTCTGTGCGCCCAGTGCCCTGGGCTGCAGGGAGCCCCTTGTCCCCCTTGTTTTCCCCCATCAAACCTCTGAGATTTCAGGAGTCCCTGGTAGTGACGTCGGGAGAGGTGGGGGCTCACTAGCTGACAAGTCTAATGGAGTTCAAGTCTCGTGGACTTCTGGTTATAAAAATACACTAGGGCTGGGGCGCCTGGGTGGTTCAGACACTGAGCGTCTGCCTTTGGCTTGGGTCATGGTCTCAGGGTCCTGGGATCGAGCCCCGCATCGGGCTCCCTGCTCAGCGGGGAGTCTGCTTCTTCCCTCCCTCTGCCTCCCTCTCTCTCTCTGCCTCTCATGAATAACTGAATAAAATCTTTAAAAAAATATATACTAGGGATGCTACCGCCTCTTGGCAGGACAGGAAGTGCTCGGAGGAGGATGTCTGTTTCCAGAGTCACCAGCATTTCCAGCTCGTGGCCGCAGAGGGATGCAGGCCCTGGAAGGCAAACCCTTTCCTGCTGTTTCCTCCATGTTTCCTAGGCAGCCAACCATATTCTACGGAAATTCTCGGAGGCAAAGAGCTCACGGCCGTGCCCGCCCCTGATGTGTGGAGCGCCAGGCCCGTCTCACTCTGCACCGAGGGTCACCTGGCGGGACAGAGGCGCAGGGAGCTGGCTACGTGGAGGTACATCGGGTCTCTCACAGCAAGGAGCTCACCAGCTCGTGCATGGAGCACCTGGCTGGAGCCTTAGGCCCCCTGAGCAGGCACGACTCACGCTCCCCCGATTTCAAAGCTGGGAACCCGAGGCCCAGAGAGGCTGGGTGGAGGACTCAGGTTGCACAGCTCCCAGGACTGGACCAAGCCCCCTGTGGGGCAATACACACGCAGGAGCAGAGATGCTCCCCCGCACATCTCTCAGCTCGGCTCCTGGGACACAAGTGGCCAGACAGGACACGGGGGGGGGGGGGGCGAATGCGTGTGCCTGTCCTTCTAGAAACAGCAGCAGCACCCTGCCCAGGTTACTGTGCATCCCCACACCCTCCCATTCGGTTCTCAGGGGTGAGTGGGGACCAGCCAGAGTGGCCTCCTCCAACAGCCTCCCGGATCAAGCGGAGGCTCTGGACGTCCCGGTCTTCTCGCCGGGCTTCACTGTCATTACGGAAATCACCAGTCCCTGAAATGAACCGTTCATTTACTGTTCCCAGTCTGTCACCTCCCACTCGAGTGTCAGCTCCGTAAGACAAGAACCCTGACACCTTGTGCCTGGTGAACATGCTTAGAAAGCGTCTGGTACCTAGGCCCCCAACAAGGGATTTTTTTCCAAAGGATACCCATTTTATGGATGAGCAAACTGAGGTCAGAACAGGGAGCCACAGGACGCCAAGTGGCACCCCATCTTTTCCTCCACCAAAACCCCTCCCTCCAGGCTGACAACTGCTCCATCTACATGGGGATCCCCAAACCTCAGCCTCAATGTCACTATCAGGCTTAGAAATGTGCAGATGAGATCCAGCC
This sequence comes from Leptonychotes weddellii, assembly GCF_054177405.1. Classification (NCBI taxonomy): domain Eukaryota; kingdom Metazoa; phylum Chordata; class Mammalia; order Carnivora; family Phocidae; genus Leptonychotes; species Leptonychotes weddellii. The sequence goes on along the minus strand of NC_138379.1, from coordinate 2,330,400 downwards.
TTAGTTCGTGACCTCCTGACCTCAGAATGATCTCCTCACTGCGAATGCTGTAGAACACACTGAGGTTGCTGAAGGGCCCGCTACGCTTCCACACATGCGGCGTCTCCCTGTCTGATGGGGCTGAGGTGAGCGTCCTCACCCGCCGCTCCCAGTCCCGCCATGCAACATGAAAAAAGCCGCTCGCATGGCGGTCTCATACGTCACAGGGCAAGACCGTGTGTGAACCTGGGGATGCAGCCAGCCGGGGGCCAGAGCAGCAGGGACTGATGTCACACGTACATGGAAGTGCATCTGGGTGCCCAGCTTGCACACTGACCCGTCACACGGCAGGCCCACGGCCACGGCAGGTCCAGGCCCCCTGGTCATTCCCCAGCAAGAAGCTGGAAGTCATGCTTCAGGTCAAAGCTGGACGGCCCCTGGCCACCCCACACCCCAGGGCAGGAAGACCGAGTCGGGGAGGCAGACACAAGCCCCATCCTGCACCCCCAGACCCGCAGGTCCCGGTGACGTGAGCCTGAGTCAGACCCTTCGTGTGCGCATCCCAAGATTTCTCCCCAACAGATTCATCCAATCCACAGTAAGGAACCAAAGGGGTCGGAAACCGTGCAGGTGTCTGAAATTCCCAAAACTAAGGGCCACCTCAAGACCCCAAGCTCACTTTTCATGTGGGGGTCATTTCCCAATCCAAATCAAATCTGGAGTTCCGTGAAGTCCTCCCCGCCCCCCACCCCGTGACCAGGCCACGAGGCAGCAGGCAGTACCTCCAGGGAGGGGACGCCCTTGCCCACAGGCTGCGGGTACTCGCGCAGGAGCCGCTCCTCGTCCAGGAATTTCCCATCCCGCCCGTTGCTGGCTGGCTGGAACAGCCCGTAGTTCAGGACGTCCTTCAGGCTCTGGGTCAAGGAGCACAGAATCCGCTGCTTCGCAACCCACACGGTGGCGTCCGGGTTAAACCGGATGCACTTCTGCGGGGAAGGACAAGACACCTGGTCAGTGGCACAGCCCACGCTCACCCGGCACGCGGCCAGAGATGTCCAGGTGTTTCCATCCAGGTCCTCTGCGCGGCGGGACCCCCAGCGTTCCAGGATGTCGCCTGGACGGAAACCCTGAGTAAATACAAAAGGAGAATGGCGGGGACGGAAGCGTGGGCTTCAGTGGCCTTGACTCAGACCCCCGTGGCACCTGTGGTGTTTTTACTGCCTTGGGCTGCTCCTGCCCCTGCGTGGAGCTTCTCCAATCCCAGCGCCATGGCAACAGTGCCGACCCCCCCCCCCCACCCACCCAACAGAGCACCTGGGGCAGCAGGTCCGGGTCGGGCCCCCTGCTACACTTCTCACGAGCGTGAACTCAGGGAAGCACACTGTGAGGACCGCGGCTCAAGCAAATTACTGCATGATTTAATCTTCACATAGGCGGCACTTCGACATCTCAGGTACGGACGGAGGTCTCCGCTCCTGACCTCTCGGATAGGAACGTCCGCGGCAAGCATCTGCTTGCCCACATGGGCTCTGAACTAACAGCCCTGGGACACCGAGCCCACCCCTCCCAAAGCAGAGAGGAAGGCAACAGTGAAACACAGTGTGATTTAAAAATCCCATCAGTTGCCACAAGAGTAATTTTTAAAGATTTTCTTTATTTTAGAGAGCGAATGAGTGAGAGCGAGAGAGAGCATGAGCTGGGTGGGGAGGCGCAGAGGGAGAGGGAGAAGCAGGCTCCCCGCTGAGCAGAGAGCCCGATATGGGGCTTGATTCCGGGACTTGGGGATCATGACCTGAGCCAAAGGCAGACGTTTAACTGACTGAGCCACCCAGACGCCCCAAAAGCTCATTTTTCAATAGTGTAGACTGTGCCTGCAAATCAATCACAAACACTTTTCAAAAACCTAGCAGTGCCACTAAGAACCTGAAGGCCGTGCCTTGGCCATGCTCCCGGGTCCCTTCTGTGAGAGTTCAATAAGCCACAAAACACATACACCAGGTCACATCTGCTTCTAACAGAGCTTTCTCGTTTTCTATTGAATTAAAATTATGTTCTATTGAATAGCCATCAGCAGGAGCTCAAGGGCTTGCTTTGTCACCGCAAAAACCTTCAGAAAGGACAGGAGGCTAGGACCAACTGTCTCCTGGGGGTTCTGCACGCCCAGGAATGCAGAGGCCCTCCTCCGTGGGTCCTGAGCCTGAGCCTCCGGGAAGCTAGCTGCTCTCAACAATGAGGAGCGTTCAGCAGTTCGGCCCAGGAAACCTGACCTGGCAGGCATGAATGCTCCGTCTGTCCCTCGCCAGTGTCAAAGGCTGAATTCAGGGGTAACCTCAGAGCTCCTCCTGGGGCTACCAGGCTGGGTGGGGGCCGGATGCTCGCTTCAGAGATGCCTCATGACTACCCGCAGCCCCGCCCAGCCCTGGCTGAGTGAGGAGAGTATCGGGAAACTTCGGCACAACAAACTAGATCTGCCCGACTGACCAGGTGGGGGCAGTGATAACTTGCCACTTTCTGTTTCGGGAGTCCCCACTGGCCTCCGGTTCCAACCACACAGACACCCAACTCAAATTCCCTTGGATACCAGCACCCTAGGAAGGCCTGGGGCCCCCACACGGCAGCCGCAGCAAAGGGACTACCAGCGGGTGAACGCAGAGCGGAGCGCAGGCTGGGACCTGCTCCCAAGGGACCCATGTGATCGCAGGTGATCGTGGGTGATCACAGAGTGCCCACCCCACTTTGGGCAGAGCCAGGGATGCGGAGTCTGTGTCCTGCGAGGGCCAGCCCTGCACAATGAAGAACCATCCCGCTCTAAGAAACATCAAGAAGGCCCCATTCAGAAACTTCCAGAAGGAGCAGGAGCTCAGCGGTCAGAAAGGCGCTTACAGCCCGACTGCTCACACTAACCTTGTGATCCTGGGCGAACCCACCAGCCCAGCAGTCCCCGTTCCCAGGATGAAAATCACGGCACCTACACGTACCTAGCTCGCAGGGCTATTGTCAGGATCAGAGAGAACGTAAATAATCCACGCCATTGGGGGTTGACTGTGTCCTGCAACATGCTGATAACCTAACCACCTTTATCTGTGCATGTAATTTATTTGGAAGTAGGGTCTTGGCAGACGTCATCAAAATGAGGTCATAACAGAGTAGGGTGGGGCCCAATCCACCATGACCGTGTCCTTACGAACAAGGGAAACTTGGACACAGATGTGCACATGCCACGTGAAGATGAAGGCAGAGACGGAAGCGTGCATGTACACGTCAAGGAGCGCCACGGATCGCCGGCAGACCGTCAGCAGCTGGGGCAGAGGCCTGGCCCAGACGCTCCCTCCCAGCCTCAGGGAGGACCCAGTGCTGCCCACGTCCGGATCTCAGACTCCAGCCTCCGGGACCAGGAGACAATGTCTGCGGTTTAAGCCCCGTCTGCAGGAGCGGGTTGCAGCGGCCCCAGGAACTAACATGTAGAAAGCTGCATCATGCCCACCATCCTCTTGGAGGAGAGCTGGGAGGTCTGAGCACCCTGCTCCCTGGTAAGCCCTTTCCTTCCATGTACAATGGGTGCTCCCTGCGTGCTCACACCTGCCACCAGAAAACCACGGTGCAGCCAGTGCAGAAGGCACCGGACAAATCCGGCTTCCCTTGCTCACCTACCCCTCATCACCCCCCTTCCTTACCCAGCACCCTCCTCAGGCAGAGCCCACTGCAAGAACAGTCCTGACATGGGTGATCCAATCAGTGGATGACAGCTGGAAGCCACAAAACTACAATGAGCAAGCCAGCTCTAGGCCATGTTTGAGGCGGTGATGGGATGGAAAAGCGGAAAACACATGTGCAACGAGCCCCCGAGGATGCCCCGAGGGAGGAGTAAGTCAGGGCTCCTGGGAGGGCACGCACACCCGGGACCATTCCCTCAAACGAAAAGCCACGTGAGAGTTTGGGATGGGCATTTCACGTGGCAGGCTCAGCGCAGGATCAGCAGGGGACAGATCTGGGAGAAGTTGCGAGTCTGGCAGGTAGAGCACCGACAATTTCCACCGTAAGTGACCTTTCTGCAGTCCACTCTCACCTGCTGCAGTAGTAAGAGCAAATGGTACCATATTCCTGTCTCCCTACAGCGCGGTGAGATGGGTATTCTTCATAATCTGTTACCGGTACTCCCAGGTAAGCAATCTGCAAGAGGACTCACACAGTACCGGAACATTGCAGAGAATGTCAGGAATCCCAGAGCCCAGCCACTGACCTGAAGGGCTGCTTGAGGGAACACCTTTACTCCTCTAGCTTCTGTCTTCTGCATAAAGGGTCCTGTACCAGCACTGCGGCTAAGGGTCTTGACCCTTAAGGAGCTCAGAGCCTGGTGGGAGAGGACAATGGTGGTGATGGTGGTGATGATGATGATGGTGATGGTGGTGATGATGATGATGATGGTGACGATGATGATGGTGGTAGTGGTGAGGGTGGTGATGATGATGGTGGTGATGATGACGAGTACGGTGATGATGATGGTGATGATGGTGATAGTGGTGATGGTGACGATGATGATGACAGTGAGGAAGATGATGATGGTGATGACGAGGATGGTGATGATGGTGGTGATGATGATGATGGTGATGATGATGGTGGTGGTGATGGTGATGATGGTGATGATGGTGGTGATGATGGTGATGGTGATGGTGGTGATTATAGTGGTGATGACGATGATGGTGATGATGATGGTGGTGATGATGATGAGGACGGTGATGATGGTGATGATGGTGGTGATGATGATGATGGTGATGATGATGGTGGTGATGATGACGAGTACGGTGATGATGATGGTGATGATGGTGGTGATCATAGTGGTGAGGGTGATGGTGGTGATGATGGTGATGGTGGTGATAGTGGTGATGGTGACGATGATGATGACAGTGATGAAGATGATGATGGTGATGACGAGGATGGTGATGATGGTGATGGTGGTGATGATGATGATGGTGAAAGTGATGATGGTGAAGGTGATGATGGTGGTGATGGTGATTCAGCTGTGGTTAATGTTTACTGAATCCTAATATGCCAAGAACTATACTAACTGTATTTACCTTCACCACAACCATGAATGAACAGTATTGTCATTATTACTGTTGCTGTATATATAATTGTAATTGCATAATTATGTATTTATATGTAATGATTACAATGCATGTAATATATATTTACATTTAACAAATATGACTATTACTATTAATATAAAAACAATCATTATTATCATCATTCCCAGATGGGGAAGCAGAGCCTCAGATTCTCACAAAACTACCCCAAAGCCACATGTCTGGAAAGTGTTGCAGATTCAGGGCGAACCCAAGTCGAGTCTGCCCGGCTCCTGAGTCCTCATGATTTAACTGATGCATTACTTCCTCTCCATACACACCTGGCCACCCTCAGATTATAAGATACTTGACAGTCACTGAGAACTTACGTTCGGCTCTCTTGTGGATCAGGGAGACAGACACTGCCTTTGTTCCAAGTTTCCAATTACCTGTTAATTTGCCCCAGTGCTGAACACTGACAGCTACAAGGGAGAAACAGTTTAATCTCCATAACAAAGGACAAAATTTGGGAGATTCTAAATAATTGTTTTCAAAGAAGTAAAATCTAGCTTCTGAGGTAGTTTTTAGAAAAATAGACAAAGTGACAAAGCGCTGGGCCGGCTGGTGCATGGCGCCACGTAACGGTGATGGCGCAGCTCATGGCGCCACGGACGTAAACCATGGCTGCGTCTCTGGAAAAAGCAGAGGAGAGCTATGGTCTTCTTCCGCCTATGGCCGGGCTTTGAGGGCCCTCGGAAGAACAACAAAGATTTTTACCCAGTATGAATTCACAACTGACATAAAACTTGGACCCAGCTCCTCAGCCTGACAATGGTGGAATGGTTACTCTAACAGGGCATTTAATACAAAGGAACACGCCGACTGTGAACCTAAGCACACAGGTCAGGTAAACACACGGGGAATTAGACACCAACGGACAAATCAGTCACTCAAGTGTCCACTGTTGCTGACACCCAATCTAACAACCCGACCCACCCCAAACTGACCCCCAGCCACACCTCTACCTCTGCCCTATTCCCCCACTCTTTCTATCCTCACCCTCCTTCTGAATCTCAACGGTGGGACCACCTCCTATTCCAGAAACCCGGGAGATGCTCCTGACTCCTCTCTGGTCTGCACCTTCTAGATCAGCCTAGGTTAATCTATGGCCTTGAATGCTTGAGTCCCCATCTGTGCCCCCACCACTGCCCCGCAGGCCCCCATCCTTTCTCACCTGGGTTACTCCAGCAGCTCCTGCACAGAGCTCACCTGCATACCTCTCAGAACCATGCAACTTCACCCCAGTCCCGTCACCTGTGTCCCCTTGTGATTCAATCACTCCACATGCCTGGGGGCTCCAGGCCTGCACCTCCCCCCCAAGGGACACAGGGAAGGAATGACTCTGGTCTGGACCCCACTTCCTTGTCAGGACATGTCCTGCCTATCAATGCCCCCCTCTGCCCTTGCCCCAACCCCATACACATATGCCCCTCCACACACACACACACACATAAGCACACACACACACAGAAACACACACACATCCACATTCCAGCAATGCCAGACCACTCTCAGCAATTCTCCGGCACGCCAGGCTGGGTATGTCCCTGTGCACTTGTGCCTCCAGCAACCGTCCCCTCCCCTCCTCACCTGCCAGCTGGAATCACACTCACTCTTCCCAGCCGGGCCCAGGAGTGACCCATTCTGGCCTCCTGCCAGGTGGAGCTCACCACTGAGTGTCCTAAACTGAACCCAGGGAGCTAGTCTGACTGCCCATGGAGCACAATCCAAGCCAATCGGCTGACCCCACTCCCTCCTGTCCGGCCTGTGGGTCAGCTGGCCCCGCTCCCTCCTGTCCGGCCTGTGGGTCGGCTGGCCCCGCTCCCTCCTGTCCGGCCTGTGGGTCGGCTGACCCCGCTCCCTCCTGTCCGGCCTGTGGGTCGGCTGACCCCGCTCCCTCCTGTCCGGCCGGTGGGTCACGGCCTCTCCATCTTGCCGTTAGGGACAGACCAGCATGTACTTTGCCTTATGACATTTCAGTAACCATCACTCTTTGATCTCCTGGTGCGACACCTCAAACGCTGTGACATCCAGATCCACCTGAAAAAACCTCCCCAAGTGTCTGGGCTGAGCTGCGTGGCTTAAGATACAGAAAACTTGCAAGTGGATGTAATGACACCTCCAAGACCCCAATCAGAGCGGCTTCTCCCTTAGCTCCTGACGAGCAGTGCATTCATGGAGGTGGGGTGGGGGGGAACCTGTAAAATCCAACAGTGAGAGCAGCCTCTGTGACCAACATCAGCCTCGGTTTAAGGATCTGCCCAGGAAGATCCTAGGGTTCATTCAGCCAGCTCCAGCTCTCTTCAGGTTTTCTCAGCCCACAGAGGCCAACCGCCTACAGGGAGGCATATTCAAGCACAGGGAAACTATGCACATCTTCCTCCAAGATGTCCGCCCCACCCCATGCATGTGGCCCCACCCCAACACCCAGCTGATTAGCAGTCCTCCCTACTCCACACTACGAGCTGCAACATGAGAACAAGAGTGTGTGTGTGTCTATTTCTTGGCACAGCCACACCTGAAGCTCCATATATACTGACAGAACTGGACTGAACACAACGTTCTGGAAAAAGAACACTCCCAGGCGACATAATCCAACATGAAGTAGGGTCTGGTCTGGACCACAATGAGGACGGTGGGAGCTGCCATGACCGAAGGCTTACTTTGCACCCAGGGCACTGTGAATATGGTACCTTGTTAGAATACAGCAAAGATCCAGAGAGGGCAGACTGTGCCCATGTTTGCAGAGTTGTCAGCGGCACAGCTCTGGTCGGCTGGGTGGTTAACCCGTATGAAACTCCACCCTCCACTGGTAAAGCTCATGGCCAAACTCAAATCAAAAAGGAAGACAGCGAGAGAAGTCTACTCTCCGGCTTGGTCAATGAGTTGTAGCCTTTCTGCAAGATGTGAGGCTAACAACCGAGAATACCAGGACACAAGGGAAAGAACACTGGCCTTGGAGACAGGTGAAGGCAGACACCCAGTGTGGGTCTGCCATGTACACCATGCATATCCATTTTCTAGGGCTGTCTTAACAAAACAGCACAGATGGGGGCTTAAAACACAGGCATTCATTGTCTCCCAGTCCTGGAGGCTGGAAGTCCAAGATGCATCCATGGGCACAGCTGGGTCCTCCTGAGGCCTCTCTCCTTGGTGTGTAGAAGGCTGTCCTTTCCCTGTGTCTTCACGGGGTCAGGCCTCTGTGTGTGTCTGTGTCCTGATCTCCTTTTAAGACACCATTCCTGGGGCACCTGGGTGGCTCAGTCGGTTAAATGTCTGCCTTTGGCTGGGGTCCCACATCAGGCTCTCTGCTAGGTCAGGGAGTCTGCTTCTCCCTCTGCCCTTCCACCTACTCGTGCTTTCTCTTTCTCTCTCTCTCGCTCTCTCAAAAAATAAAAGTCTTAAAAAAAAAAAGATACCATTCCTATTGGATGAGGTCCCACCTGAGCAACCTCATTTTACCTTAATCATCTCTTTAAAGACCCCCACCTCCAAATATACTCACATCCTGAGGTGCTAGGGGTTAGAACTTCTACACAGGGATTGGAGTAGAGGGACAACTCAGCCCATAACACTGTGACCATGGCCCAGTCTCTGCCTCACACTAAGCACCACATGCTCTGGGTGGGCCACATCTGTGTTGTCAACTAACTCACATGATCCACAGAAGATCAAAAACTTTGTGCTCTGGGGTCGTGTGCCCACCAATGCCCAAGTGGTCGGCCTACGAGGGCAGAAGGAGGCAGAAGCTGGACAAGACTGTTTTTGATTTGCAACAATAGGACAAGAGAATTTTATGGAAGAGACTAAACTGCTCTCCAGATCTGTTCTGGGTCCTGTACAATGGGGGTGATGGCAGTGGTCATTCTGTGAGACCTTACAAGGGTCTGGGAGCGTCTAGACAAAGCTTGAAAGAATGGTAAATATCATAGTGCATAACATATGCATTGTTACAGTGCACGGTCAGAGGCCAAGGAGAGAACCATCAACAACGCAAGGCTGCACTGCACAGAAACATTCGGCCTACCATCTCCAACACATCTGCTCGCTCACATTCCCCAGATGAGACTTCAATCCACTTCAATCCTTGACTTCCACCCAGAAAAAGTTAAAAACAATCAGAGGGAGAGCTGCCTAGGCATTTGGGGGTAGTGGTGCCAAGGGGACACTCCCTGCATCACCCTGGACCAGCTCCAGAACCCAGAGCTGGAGACATAGACCCCAGGGAGAATAAATATCCCAGCAGCATTCAGCAAGAACTCAGGATGTTTGAAAAGAAACCCAAGCTTCTGAGCACATCATTCATTGCAGAGGACTGCGTTTCACATGTAAAGCTTCCTCCGGGTCACACTTTATGTTATTAGCAGTCCTTTTATGATGCGTTTTAAAAGAGCCATCATAAACAGAATGTGCCAGGAGCCATTTTAAGGTGAATTCAGGCATGTTTGGGCCTTTAACAGCCGTTTGCATACAATCTGCAGGTTTGCACACCTCCGAAAAGTAGCCAACACCAAGGCAACCCAAACCGGGACTGGGTAGGTTCCAAATGTAAGCGTCCAAAGGAAATGATGCTTTTTGCTGTGGACAAGGACCTCTCAGGCTGGAACCTGGGGCAGCAAACAGGGAAACGTTCTCCAGGCTAACACATGAAGCTTAAAACAAGGGATTTCTAGGGAAGAGGAAATGCTGGGTGACCTTGACTGAGAAGGACAGCCTGATCTGAGGATGCTGAAGTCCAGGGGCCACGCTGGTGATTGTGGACATTTAAGCACTAATGAAGGATAAAGTGGCTGTGGACTCATATTTCCAATCAGAGTAAGAGTTTTCAAACTCTTGAAGAGTTTGAAAGTAAGAGCCTCATCACCACCTGATGCTCTGTTGAAGTGGTGGGAAAACCACATGTGGTGGCTCGTTTTTAAGGGGCTAACTGGCAGTCTTCGCTATTGTCAAGGGGACAGAACACAGAGGCACTGGCTCAGAATCCATCAGTGACTCGTGCCCTCCTTGGAGGCGAGTTAATTCTCCTCTGGCTAGACGTTGTCGGTGGGGGGGTCCTCTGGAAGTAGAGTGGAGGAAAGGACATTTGGGGGGGGTGCGGAGAGGGATCATGTGGTCCTGACCCCCAACACATCTCATGTGCTTCTGGGGGTTAGGATTAGCGCTCCTGAGCCCGAAGAGGAACAAAGAAAGCTCAGAAGGGCTCCCCGACTCACACAGCTGTGAGAGGCGGGGCTGCAGATCCCTGGGTCCCAGCAGCGCACACAGAGCCACGGGTCAGCAGGCAGGGGCCGAGAAGTGGACGGGAGACAGGCAGGGGGCTGGTGGTAGATGCAGCATGGACACTGTGGGGTACGATCCCCCACCCATCCAGCGAGGAAGTGTGTGAAGAGAAAGGTCAAAACTGAGCGGGCAGGAGTCAGACCCAAGAGGAGGAGTCACAGAGATCTGACCACAAAAGGTGCCGGAAAAGAAGCACTGCATCCTTGGGTTTAACATAGAAAATTAAATATTGATAGTTCGGGCCTTGGCAGTGCCACCTTCTGGGTAATTCTTATCAGCCTGGGACACCAGGGAAGGAGTAGAGGTCTGCTTCTCACCAGCGTGGCCTTTGAGCCGCAATGTTCTTAACACAATGCGGGATTTACAAAGCTTTTTTACAGAATGTATAATAATTCCAGACCAAAGCCACCTCCCCAAATGTTATTTTCTCAGAGAGATTTAAGTAGGTATTAAGTCAAGGCTTAAGCAGAAGGGCACAGCAACTCAGACATTTGTCACACGGGCTACGGAGACCAAGCAAGCCAGGCCGGTCTCTCTCATATATAAAACATTAACCTAATACCCAACAGGAGATGCAGTGCGGAATCCTTACAACACACAAAACTGATGCTGGTTAAACAGGGTTTTTAGGGGTTTTTTGTTTTTTTAATGATGCAAATGAAAATAAAGCCCCTCTCGGCCTTCAGCCATCAGCCATGTGAGATGAATAATAACCGACATTATCGAGGCTTCCCCCCAGGCCTTCCCCTGTATTTTAAACCCACTAGTTTCCTGAGTAAAACTGTGAAGTGTAAACCACTCCATTTAAGGATAAGGAGGTTGATTATCATCACCACATCACAGAGAAAATGGAGGCAGAGGGAAGTCGGGGGCCAGGCAAGAGGGGCTCTCTTTGGCCTTAGCAACCAATTTATGAAACCACAAGGAAAACCAGAGTCCATGCCTTCCATCCTCCCCAAAAAGTGATCCAAATGTGCCCTACAAAGACATAGCAGGGTCACTCAAGCTAGAGATCAAAGATCCAGAGCATCTGCTTCTGTATCGCAAAAGCGATGAATGGAGGGAGGGAGGGAGGAAGGGACAGATTGAGAGATGGAGAGATGGATGGGTGGATAGATGGATAGAGGGATGGATGGATGGGGGATGGATGGATGGATAGATAGATGGCTGGGTGGGTGGATGGATGGAAGGATGAATGGATGGATGGAGGGAGGGATGGATGGAGGGAGGGATGGAGGGAGGGATGGATGGGTAGATAGATGGATGAGTAGATGGATGGATGAATGGATGGAGGATGGGTGGATGGACGGATGGATAGAGGGAGGGAGGGAGGGAGGGAAGGATGGGCAAATAGATGGATGAGTGGATGGATGGATGGATGGAGGGATGGATGGATGGAGGGAGGGAGGGAGGGAGGGAGGGATGGATGGATGGATGGGTGGATAGATGGATGGACGGGTGGCTAAATGGATGGAGGAATGATGGATGAGTGGACAGATGGAGGGAAGGAGTAACAGAAGGATAAATGGATAACTGGTGAATGAATAATATTAAAGAAAAGAAGTCTCTATACTGCCAGGGGGCGCCTGGGTGGCTCAGTCCTTAAGCGTCTGCCTTCGGCTCAGGTCATGATCTCAGGGTCCTGGGATCGAGTCCCGCATCGGGCTCCCTGCTCGGCGGGAAGCCTGCTTCTCCCTCTCCCTCTCCCCCTGCTTATGTTCCCTCTCTCTCTCTCTCTCTCTCTCTCTGTCAAATAAATAAATAAAATCTATAAAAAAATATATACTACCAGGTGTTAAAAGTTATGAATGACATGCCCAGTATGATGCCAGGTATCTATGTTCTTTTTTACGTAACACAACACTATGTAGTGATCACTGATACAAACAGAGAGTGAGAGACAAGAGGGATTCACACTGAATTCATGACAGTGTTTGCCTCTGAGGAGAGGGGGCTGGGCATGAGGACAAAGGAGACTCTGACTTTAGCAGGAAAATTTTAATTCTAGTCTTAAAAAGTGACAAAATGCAGGGCACCTGGGTGGTTCTGTTGGGTAAGCATCTGACTCTGGATTTTGGCTCAGGTCATGATCTAAAGGTTGTGAAATCGAGCCCTGCGTTGGGCTCTGCACTGGGTGTGGAGCCTGCTTAAGATTCTCTCTCTCCCTCTCCCTCTGTGTCTCCCCCCACACCCCTGCTCATGCACACGCTCTCCCTTAAAAAAAAAACAAGTGACAAAATGCTAACACTGTCAATTATTCATAATAGACACACTGGTATTTAGGATATTATTCTGACCTGTCCTGTATTTTTAATTTTCTTAATGTTAAAAAAAATAAACAGCGTCAAATCAAGATGTAAGGCACTTCTCAGCCTCTTGGGGGCCTCCCTGGCAGGACTGGAGTCAACCCTGGGCCACACTGCAGGGACTCGAAGTTCTTGAAGGAAGAGCTTTATCACCATCACCTCCTCCAGCCCACTGGATCCTCTTGACTTTTCTTTCAGGGCAGAAAATGTGCTCAAGTCAGGGTCACGTACAAGTAATTTTCTAAGTAAGCCTGAAATCCCAAACCAGTTTCCTTTTGGTAGCGAACAAGCCGGCAGGAAAGAGCACATTCCGAGACAGGACGATCTAGAAACCAAATGGCAGCCTGAAAGACTGTACATTTTCTGATGCAAGAGTTTTTCCTGTCTGAGTTGCCCGGGCTCTGGGGGCACGTGTGAGGCCGTGTAACGATGGCATTCGAGGCACCGATGTGGTAACTGTTGGTCTCAGGGGAGACAGTCAACCAAAGAAAGCATGGCTCTGTCTCCCAGTCCACATACTGCATGAATTCACTGATAGGGAATGTCCAGAGAAGGCAGATCCATAGGGACAGAAAACAGGTGAGTGGTTGCCAGGGGCTGGGGGGCAGGGGGCTGGGGGCTGACCTCTGATGGGCAGGGGTTTCCTTCTGGGGTGGTGAGAATGTTCTAAGATTGTGGTGATGCACACACTCACCTGTGAATTTACTAAAACCCATTGAATTGTACACTTTTAATTTGCAAATTGTATGGAAGGGAAATTATATCTCAATTTTTAAAAGAAATCTTTTTTTTCCCCCTGTGCTGAGAAACTATCAAGATGCAGGCATCACATTTGAGAACTTGCCGAGGCAAGTGGCACCTGGGTGGCTCAGTCAGTTAAGTGTCTGCCTTCGGCTCAGGTCATGATCCCGGGGTCCTGGGATCGAGCCCTGCATCGGGCTCCCTGCTCAGCGGGGAAGCCTGCTTCTCCCTCTGCCCCTCCCCATACTTGCTCTCTCTATCTCTGTCTGTCTCTCTAAAACAAATACATAAAATCTTAAAAAAACAACATGCCGACACAAGTCACCAGTAAGGACCCTTCGAACAGCCAGAGCACACTCATGCAAAGAGCTACACCTGCTCCAATCTCATCGACTCGGTCATCAGGAGCCACACCATCCTGGATGCTTGCAGGAGTCTCCCACCGGCTTCTACTTCCTTCCTTCCTCGTGGACCCCACCCCCAGAGAAGCCAAGATCCCCCTTCTCAAATATTAACGAGGTCATGCGCGCTGCACCAAACCTCTCCACAGCAAGATCACTGCCCCCGCCTCAGCCCCATCACCTCCTTCTGCTGCATGGACACACCGAGTTCACTTCCAACCCAGGCTTGCTGCACCTGCAGACCCAGTGTCCGGGAGGTTCTGCACAAAGGTCTTCACTGCGCTAACCTCTCATCATCTAGGGAACTGCTCAGATGTCACCCCCTCACCCGCCGGAGGCGAGGGTGCAGATGACTTCATTCACTCTCTCATGAGACATAGTTCATTGAGACGCACCAGCCGCGGGGGCATAAGGAAGCACAAGACAGAGCAGGAGCGCTGGTGGAGAGACGCTGGCCACGCAGCCACAGAGCGCGCACCTGCAGAATCACGGCCTTGTGGGGGGGGCGGAGCAGGGGAAGCAAGGGCCCTGAGGACACCCCACGCGGGATCAGCGGGGCAGGGGAGGCGCACCGTGTCAGTATCAGATCTTTATCCTTGGAACAGTAAGAGCTCCTGGGGAAGGTTGACAGGACGCGGTGGGACTGTGTTTACACTGCAAGCAGTCGCCTGGGGCACTGTGTGGGTTCTCCTGGTCCGGTGGGGGGACAGCAGTATGCACAGCCTGGTCACAGAGAAGGACAGGAGAGCCCAGGTCCGAGGGGTCCAGATGGTGCAGGACAGGACCTGGCGGTGGACTCTGGCAAGGGGGCCGGGGAGATGAAATGCTCGGGGTGAACCCAGGGTGCTGGCTTGGACAACAGAATCAGAGGCTCACAGCCAAAATGTGCAAACAACTCAAGTGGCCATCCGCTGGCCAATGGATGAACGAAATATGGTCCATCAGTGAAGTGCTCCTTGCCAATAAAAGGAAAGAAACACTGGTGCGTGAGCCTCAAAACTCTTCCACTGAGTGAAAGAAGCAAGACACGCAAGGCCACATCCTGTAGGACCCCAATGGTACGGAATGCCCACAATAGGGTGACCACAGAGACAGGACACAGGTTAGTGGGTGTCAGGGGCTAGAAGTTGGCGAGGATGAGGGCCAGGCAGGTGGTGATGGAAGATCCCACACCCAGATGGGGGTGATGTCTGCACAACTCGGCAAACTCACTCAAAATCACCGAATAGGTATCCTTAACATGAGTGAACTTATGGCTTGTAAATTACACCTCAATAAAGTTGTGTTTTTTTTTTTTAAGCGAACCACAAGCTGAGAGAGGGAACAGCAGTGGGACCAGACGTGGGGGTCAGAGAGAGGAAGAGAGGGTCCAGGTATCCAGGTATCCCATCCAGGCAACGTTGCGTTTTCATTGAGCAGGTGTCAAGGGAGAGTGAGCTCTGTCCCCTGGATGGGAGGTCAGAGCTGGAGATGCATCCGTGTCCATGGCCGTCCCTCATTCAGACACATGTGAGTACCAGTGAGCCCTAGAACTCCAGAGCTTCGCCTGAGAGGTGAGGAGAAGGCAGAGAAGTCCCAGGGGAGAGGAGGGATTCTGGGAAAAGGACTCTGGTTTGGATGGGAGACAAGCCCCTAGCAGAGTGGGGCCAGGGAGCCAGGCATGGCCCGCCCGCACCTCCCCCAGAGCAGCCCCCACGCCGCTCAGCCACCCAGAGCCAGGACGCCGCGGAGAGCAAGGCAGGGGGATACCCGACCCACAGACCCTCTGGAAAGATGGTCCTAAGACAAACCCTCATGGAGGGGAGCCGGGAAGTGACTTGTTCCCAGAAGCCTGGACCTCATGAACTCCTACAAGAAGACACAGAGTGCTCACCTCCTGAGGGGTCAAGAGTAAGGAGTTAGCGTGTACCCACCAATGTGCTCAAATGGAGCTTTTCAAGGCAGAACGCCATTCCTGCCCAGGCCTTCCAGAACCTTCTCTCATGATGGACAGTCTCTGTAGAAGGAGAGGCCAATAGGGAGCAGTAGGGGCTTGATTCTCAGCTACCAAATGAGGAGAGGGGCTCAGAGATGGCCAAGACAGGTGAAGAAGTCCCAACATTCAAAGCCGCAGACCTCAGATAAGACCAAATACAGTGCCGTGTCTGGGAGAAAGGTGAGGAAGGGGTTAAAACCTGGGGGAGGAGGAGGTGGGACGTCTGTGCCACTGGCTTTCTAGTTTGATCCTCAATGTTAAGTGGAAGGCCAAGGTCACTTGGAAACCAAGCATGTCTGACAGTCCATTTGTAAGCAAGTGATAGATGGCGGAGCGTCCCCATCAGCTGACGTGAGCGGCGGGGAGGCGGGCACAGCAGGGACGCGGCAGGCCGCTGCTTTGGGGGAGGAGTTTGAGCGTGTGTGCGTGCGAACGAGAGAGAAAGGAGAGAGGATGGATGAACGGCAATAAATTGTCTTTGAGGGGATCAGGATCACAGCTCAGATGCTTCTTCCTAAATGAAACATCAAAGCTGAAGATACACAATAAATGGAAGCATCGGTAAAGCAAAGGAGGAGAGACTCATTCTCCCGAAGCACCTGCCAGGAGGTGGCCAGTCCCTGCACCTCCAGGGACCCATCCAGATGGGTCGTGGTGGATGTGATGGACACGGGGGATGGTGGCTGCCACCGAGCGACTCGGAGCCAAGCCCTGGGTGGGGGGTGGAGGTTGGGCACTGGGGCTGGCGCTCTGTGCTCCCAAGGAGGCCCCGTCACGGGCTCCTCCCGCCCTCCCTGGGATGGGCCACGCAGGGCGAGGTAGAGACCGGACTGCCGTGCGCTCAGGGCCAGCTCTGTCCCCACTTCCCTCAAAACTATAAATAACAGAAGAACAGTAGTTTGTATTGATCTTCGCACTTGCCACTCACTTAAAAGGCCCGGTTTGCTGGCCAGTCTGCACTCGACCCCACACTGAGCCCTTCGTGCGTGTGTGGCGATCCAGAGCCCCCCTCACTGTGCCGTCCCCTCCACGGCCCTGTGAACCCCGACCAGGAAGGACTCTGCTCCTCAGGCTTCGAGGAGCCCTGCCAGATACTCTGGCTCAGAGGTGGAAAACGTCCTCCCACTGGAGGTGTGAGACTGGGCAGTAGTCACTTAAAGGAGAGACAGGTCCAGACTGCACCTGGGAGGGGGAGGAAGGGGACACGCCGGGGACGGCAGAGGGACAGCCACCTGGCTCCTTGAGACACCACCTCCCCCTTGGGCGGGCGGACACAGGGGTGACAGACTGGCACAGCAGCTCCCATGGGGCCTCTGGGTGGGATTCCAGGGTCCGTCTCGTGTCCCCGGCTCCAGGACTCAACCTGGCAAGGACCTGCACGCAGGGACAACGGCTGCTTTGTTGCCGGGGTTCATGCCTGTGGGAGTGCCGGTCTCAGCCTCCAGGGGCTTTGTTTGTCTCAACAAAGTGAAGACAGGTGATCTTTAGAAGGTTCCGGAAACAATTATGCTCCTGGGAGTAGAGACCAAACCCCTGGCAGACCTTCATGGCTGTGGGCCTGGAGAGCAGGTGTCTCTCCAACATTCCCGGCCTCTGGACAGAACCCACCACGCCACCCGCCAGGAAGAGTGGGCCACGGGCTTCCAGGCCAGCTCCCGCTACCCTATACCCATGAGACCCTGCGTCGTGGTGACTTCTCCCACGTCCCACGCCCTTACTCGCACCCATGGGGCATCGCAACAGCCACGATGGCAAAATGGCCTCTCTCTCCGTTGTCACTGGTGAGTGTCCCCCAGGTGGGCAGTGCCCGCTCTGACCAAGGAGACCGATGAAGGTAAGAGACGCTCAGCGGGCACTTGCTGTCCCCTGGTCCTGGCTGTGCGCCCAGCCTGCACTTGCTCACTTCATGCCTGCAGGTGGGCCCCAGGCTCGAGACCTTTCGTGCCGTTCCCCAAACACACGGCGGACAGTGGGGGGGGGGGGTGGCTCCAAGCCATCTTGGACGCACCCAACCCCGTGCCGTGCCTTCTGCATGGCTGCCCACGGCCACGTTCCCCGGTAACAACGAGCTGCAGAAACTCATCAGGCAGCGAGTGAGCACATCCAACACCAGCTTCTGGCGGGTTTGGAGGCTCTGGGCCGTGTATCCCAGGCCACCTGCTTCTCACCGGTCCACCGGGACTGGGAGGGCATCGGTGGGGCCCTTGAGGGTGGGTGATGTTCTATCTCCTCGTCCAATGCTGGTTACATGCTGGGCCACTCTGTGATACGACACCCAGAATGACAACGCTCCCAAGTGCTGCCCAGCTCGGGCTGTTCCACGAACTCAGAAGTAACACACATGAGGACCTTAATCTGCATCCGGCCCACGGAAAGCAAGCGGGAAGTTCCCAAAGGACGCACTGGCGCCAATCCGGGACCCGGGGTTTCCCGCAGAGGGACTGTATGTGCGGGACGCTCAGCATCGGCACAGGAGGGAGATGAGGAGAGCTTGCCCACACACGGTCAGAGCAACAGACAGACAGCACGTCGCTGACAGCTGCCCGGGTCAGCCAGAAACAGCCCAGAAATGATGAAGATGTGCTACGGGAGGAGAGGAGAGGCGGAAACCAGACACGCATTCATCTGGAGAGGATGCACCCCCGGGTAAAAGAAGGAAGATCTACAAGAGGAAAAGAAGAACCCACAAAACCTAGTAAAAAAGAGAGGGGAGGGGAGGGGTGGGGAGGGGAGGGGAGGGGAGGAAGAAGGAAGGGAGAATAATTTTCAAGACGAGTTAGCACAAGGCTGGAAATCAAACAGAAAGCCTGAATCTCAACCACAATCCAGCAGGAATTACAAGGGACAGAGCAGGATGGGTCCACGTGAACACACCATAAAGAAATGCAGTTAGAATGGCAAAAATGGGCAGGGAAAGAAACAACAAATGTTGCAGAGGTTGTGGAGAAAGGGGAACCCTCTTACACTGTTGGTGGGAATGCAAGTTGGTGCAGCCACTTTGGAAAACAGTGTGGAGGTGCCTCAAAAATTTAAAAATAGAGCTACCCTATGACCCAGCAGTTGCACTCCTGGGTATTTACCCCAAAGACACAGATGTAGTGAAAAGAAGGGCCATATGCACCCCGATGTTCATAGCAGCAATGTCCGCAATAGCCAGACTGTGGAAAGAGCCGAGATGCCCTTCAACAGATGAATGGATAAAGAAGATGGGGTCCATATATACAATGGAATATTACTCAGCCGTCAGAAAAGATGAATACCCAACTTTTACATCAACATGGATGGGACT